>NC_028450.1:36870558-36954403 GCF_000263155.2 Setaria italica
AAGCCACAAGTTCGTTTTTTCTCCTAGAAAACCACTAGCATCCTATCCTAGAAAACCCTCATTTCATCTGTTTCTCACACCATCTCTGCAGGAACAGCAACCTTGCTTCATCTGTTGGAATGTTCATGAAGAACTCCCTTCTTGCACCAACTTCAAAACAAGAGAGGGAAGCAAAGAACTCCATGCTGCTTGGGGAGACTCCACACTGGATAGCTAGCTGTTGACACTTCTTGATCTCTTCTCTTTCCTTAACCTCTTTGTCAACTTGTCTCTTCAGCAACATCTGCTGTTTTGCATCAGCTTGTGACCATTTGGAGACAAAACTGTCAAGTGCTTGAACAATTGGACTCTTTGATTTCTTCCCTGGGCTAGTTGCTGTTGATTTTGAAGAATTACTGCTCAACCTCTTTCTTGTTCCAATGCTAACAGGGCTGTCAACAAATGGAGCTGTTGGTTCTTTTTCTTGCTCTTGTTGTCCTTCTTCTTGTCCTTCTTCTTCTTCTTCTTCTTCTTCTTCTTCTTCTTCTTCTTCTTCTTCTTCTTCTTCTTCTTCTTCTTCTTTGTCTTCTAGAGGATTGAATGCAGTAGATCCATCTACAGCACATTCATGGAAGATCTCCTCAAGCTGGTCCATGTATTCTGGTGCACCCCATTTCAATTTTTTGCACTCCCATTTTCTCCCCTGCAAATGAATTTGATGTTACCTACCTCTGTTCCTTGTCCTCATTTCTCATGAACAGAAACTCACAATTATAAACTTACCTGGCAGTTTGTCTCCCACCATTCATCTGATGCTGCCACATTTCCATCGTCATCTCTGCCCAACCCACTGTTTGTCCACAAAGCCTTCCAGAAAACATAGAGTATTTTCAACCCTCCAATCCTATTTCTTAACTGCCTCCTTTCATGCTTTAACCCAGTTTGCTGATAATATTTTTCTTGGATAATCTTGTATCCTCTAGCTGACATGCTGCCCTTATGACAATTTCCTGCTCTAACTTGCTCAACAACCAAATCACACAACAGATGTGTATGTGCTTCTGACCAAAATGCCTTGTCATGATTTATCTAGTTCATGTAACAAATGACAAGATTTTGGACAATCAGGACAACACATTTCAAAGTGTCAACATCCTATAGTAACAACATTCAGTCATAGTACTAGAAGATAACCTATTGAACAGGCATTCAACATACAGAAGCAATTCTACATCTTAGAGCCTTAATACATTCATACTGAAACTTAATCCATGCATATTAATTCACCATGTCAAGTCTCATTCAACATACAGAAGCAAACTCCACATCTATAGAACCTACACATACAATCATATCATCTCCAAACAATTGGCATTGTAATGAACAAAACATCCATTCTCAAACATTGTTACTGCCAATCCAAACATCAATCCAAGCAACATAATTGAGGCATATGGAGAACCAGATCACATACCTTGCTGCCTGGAAAAACTGTTTCAACGCCTGGAGCAACCTCTCCATCATTTGCACCCTCAAAATCATAGAAGCCTTCATCGTTTGCCGGGCATCTTCGTCGACGACGGCTTCCAGATGGTCCAGCAGAGGAAGGTGTAGTGAACAAGGACCTTGTTGGTCCACGGCTGCCGGTGCCCCTACCGGATGCACCACCGGCCAAGCCACCACGTCCAGCGCCGCCTCTGCTCCCACGACCCCCACCTCTGCTCCCACGACCGCCTCCTCTGCTCCCAACACCGCCGACTCCTCTGCTCCCAACAGCAGCGCCTCCTCTGCTTCTTCCAGCGCCACCCCCCCTGCTACCAGGAGCGGCACCACCTCTGCTCCCCCCCGCGCCAACACCTCTGCTTCCACCGCCGACGGAACCTCTGCCTCCAACGGATCCACCAACGCCTGTGCTTCCTCCTGCGGCGTTGCGGACCATGCGCATGCCAAGGAAACGGCTGCTGCGGCCTGGAGGAACTCCGCGGAGGATGTCGGAGTACGTGGCGATGTCCGCGTACTCCTCCGCCTGGGAGTTGAGGTCCAACGCCTGGAGCCCGGCTCGAGGACCTGGGCAGGACTCCGCCTGGGATAAGTAGTCGATGCCGTTGCCGGCGAGCACGTCCTCCGGCTGGGGTAGGTGGTCGTTGCTTTGAGGGTCCATGACTGGATGTGCGGGAGAAGGTATTGTCGCGATTTCGGATGAAGGACGGCGGGGACGGTTGGGGGGAGATGGACGGTTGGAGGTGGCGGCGCGAGGGCGTCCTGATCCGGATCTCGGGCGAAGATGGAGGCAGATGGACGGCGGCGACGGAGGGAAGGAGATGGACGGCGGCGGCGAAGAGTTTGCGGAGGGAGTGGCGGTGGAGGACTGCGGGAAGGAGGTGGCGGCGCGGGTGGGGGTGCTCGATCCGGACCTTCGGCAGGGACGGAGGGAGATGGAAGGCGGCGACGCAGAGGAACGAGATGGACGGCGGCGCCGAGGAGTTTGACGAGGGAGTGGCGGTGGAGGAATGCGGGAAGGAGTGGCGGCGCGGGGGCGGCTAGATCCGGACCTCGGGCAGGGACGGAGGGAGATGGACGGCGGCGACGGAGGGAGGGAGACGGACGGGGCCGACGAGGATTTTGCGGAGGGGCTCGCGGTGGAGGACTGCGGGGACGGGGTGGCGGCGCTGGAGAGCTCTAGATCTGGGCGGCGCGGAGGAGAAGGGGGCGTCTGTGCGAGGGGGTGGCGGCGCGGGGTTCGGGGTAGGGGAGGGGTATCCGAGGAAAACGGGGTGCGGGATGAGTTTTAGTCCATTTTAGCTACCCTTCAGGGGCTAAAGGATTTGTGGGGGGCTAAAGTTTAGCCCACCAACTTTAGCCCACCTGTTTGGGAAGGTTGAGGGCTAAAATGAGCTAAAGTGGGGGTGCTAAACTTTAGCCCCCCCTCTCCCAAACAGGGCCGGCGAGCGGCGACCATTAACTCTCTATTTAACCTACGGTAGCCACCTGCCATTTCCCTTAGAACTGTGAACTGCCCATTGGCCGGTCATTGCCATCGCTCATGGATACGGCACCACCACAGACGCATGCCAGCAATGGCAGTGGCAAGCCACACGTGCTTGTCGTGCCGTTCCCAGCACAGGGTCACCTCCCCCCGCTCCTCGACCTCGCGGCGCTGCTCGCTGCGCGCGGGATCGCGGTCACCGTCGCCGTCACGGCCGGGAACGCCCCTCTGCTCGAGCCTCTTGTCACGGCCTTCCCGTCGGTGGGCACGGTCGTGCTGCCTTTCCCTTCCTCGCCCCTCCTCCCCGCGGGGTGCGGCGAGAACACCAAGGACCAACCAGGACACCTCTTCCGGCCGCTCATGGCGTCCCTCACCGCGCTCCGCGCGCCGCTCCTCGCCTGGTGCGAGGCCCGGCCCCGCGGCCGCCGCGTGACGGCCGTCGTCTCGGACCTGTTCGCGGGGTGGACGCAGCCGCTCGCCGCGGGGCTCGGCGTGCCGCGCGTGGTGTTCGTGCCCACCAACGCCCTCTACCTCGCCATGACGCAGTCCCTCTGGCGCCACGTGCCGAGAAGGCGCCGCCCCGACGACGCCGACGAGGAGTTCGCCTTCCCGGAGATACCCGGCGCGCCGAGATTCCCGTGGCGCCACCTGTCCTCGCTGTTCCGGAAGCACGTAGCCACCGGCGACGAGGTGTCCGACGCGATCCGCCAGTTCTTCCTGTGGAACCAGGACTGCGAGTGCTTCGTGGTGAACTCGTTCGCGGCGCTCGAGTCCGACTACCTGGCATGTGTTGGCAGGCGGGCGTTAGCCGTCGGCCCGCTGTCCGACGCCGTGGGCACCTCCAACGTCGACCGTGGCGGGAAGCCGGCGGTGCCGCCGGCGGAAGTGGCCGCCTGGCTGGACGCGCACGGCGACGGCTCCGTCGTGTACATCAGTTTCGGGACGCAGCACGCGATGCCGCCGGCGCAGGCGGCGTGCGTGGCCGACGCGCTAGCGCGGAGCTTGGCGGCGTTCGTCTGGGCGGTGAGGAGCGGCACCGCAGTGCCGGCGGGGTTCGAGGCGGCGACGGCGTCGCGGGGCGTGGTCATCCGCGGGTGGGCGCCGCAGGTGGAGATCCTGCGCCACCGCGCCGTGGGGTGGTTCCTGACGCACTGCGGCTGGAACTCGGTGCTCGAGGCGGTGGTGTCCGGCGTGGCGCTCCTCGCGTGGCCCATCGAGGCCGACCAGTTCACGAATGCGTGGCTGCTCGCGGAGGCCGGCGTGGCCGTGCCGGTGGCGGAGGGCGCTGACGCCCTGCCCGGCGCCGGCCAGCTGGCGATCGCGATCGCCGCGGCGTTCGGGGAGGAGGGGAAGCCCGTGAGGGATCGCGCGATGGAGCTCGGCCGGAAGGCGGCGGCGGCCGTGGCGGAGGGTGGGAGCTCGCACGGGGACACGGAAGAGTTGGTGCGCATGCTCAATACAGTCGTGTAATTCCCATGGCACAGTAGTACTCGGAGTACTTTGCAGCTGGCGACCCCAGAGTCGGATTCTTCTTCTTGATTCTTGATTGATTCTTGAATCTTCCGAGATCAAGACGGAACCGCCTCGTAGCGCACGCCAGATTCCGAGTATGCTTCCAGTTACAGAGAAACAACCTCCTATAAACGTGTACTCGCTCTTCCGATCTTCCCGTTCGAAAGGACGAGATCATCGCACGCACGCACCTATGGACGCAGAGAACGCCGGCGTGCCAGTGGACCTTGAGAACGGTGGCGGCGGCGGCGCTGTCGCCATCACCATCGAGATGGAGACCTGCCCGGCCGACCGGGGGCTCAGGGAGAAGCAGCTGTTCACCTGGCTCGGCGAGTTGGCCTACACAGTCGCCGTGGTCGTGGGCGCCGTGCTTTTAGCCGTCGGCATGGTGGCCATTGCCGACATGTAGGCAAATCAGGGAGGCCAGCCGCACGACATGACCACCATAGGGTACTGGGCGTTCGCGCTCGTTTTCAGCGGGGTAATACTGGGGCATCTTGGTGTCCTGGCGGCGCGCGAGGACCTGCTGCGATTCGAGGCGGACTAGTTAGCTGCAGCATGCCGCGCGTCAACCTGTGGAAAAAAAGAAGCAAGATGTTTTTAACATAGGGGCAGCAGGTACGTAGCGGCCTAGCGGGTTGCTCCGCCGGCGTTGTTGGGCGGCATAGCGCCCCCGATGGATCTGGCTTGGTGTTCAGGAAGAAGAACACCATGGTACTACACTGCTACTCGATCGGAGTTTTTGTGAAAATAGAATGAGATACTCATGCGTTTAGGCTATAGTTAGGGACGAATACCTAGGCCAGATCAGGCAGGGCCTGTGTTGGAAGTTTGGAACTTTGAAATGAGAAGGATTGGTGTGGGATTTAATTTGAATTTCCCATAAATGATGTACTGGGCTCTACCCATGCCATCAAACATTTCAAATTTCGATAGAAAATTACATTTATAAGCGTTGAGTTTGCCTTCTTTCGTCCCATAATTAGTTTAAAAGACTAACTTAGATTTTGATCAAGTTAATAAAAAGTATCAATAAATTAGTGTAATTAAATTATCATAAATGTATTGATAATATGTTTATTTAACATCGTGGAAAATTATATGATTTTTTATAAGCTTTGGTTAAAATTATAGATGTTTGACTTAAAAGAAAACTAAAAAGACAAGTAATTTGGAACAAAGGGAGTATTAAAAAATTGATTCGAGCAGGTTCATCTCAAAAGTTAGCTCATACAACAATACTCGTATATTGCAACAAACTTGGTAGTCAAATTTGTGTACTAAATGTAACTGGGCAGAAATACAAATGGGCTCCTATGGTCCAGAATGGCATGATAGCAAAGGCCCAGCCCAACCACAGGTCCTTTATCCTCTGCTCTGATATGTACTGCTGTGGCGGGGCAAACCCTAGCCGCCACCCGCCAGGCGTTAACGCTCGACGGGACACTATCGTCTTCATCTCCGCAAGCGCTGCCAGCGGCCTCATCCGCCCCTGCCGCGTGCTCCCGCCGTCCTCGGTGCCTCGGCCGCCTGGCCCCCACCGGCCCTTCCCCTTCCTCCACTGGCGGCCGGCGGCTCCCGCAGCCATGCCGCGCGCGTTAGATTTTTCCTACCAAATACCAGTACCAAGCTCCCCTAGTCACATAGTTTTATAGCTCGATGTATATTCATTTTTCAGCGATTTTCTACTCGTTTGTCTTCAATTGGTGTTGATTGGATGATTTTGTCTTTAGAACCACAGTCATTCGCTTGATTTTTCCTATACCCATGCGTACGCCTTTGTTGAATCGATGGCTTTTGTTTTTGTTAGCTCGCACCATTAGCCCCCTGCTCTCTTGAGGTTGGATGCAGGGAAAAATGCGAGAAAAGGGTATACCGGTGCCAGATTCATGGACCGGGCAGGGGCTCTATACTTCTGGGGAAGCCAGTAAATTTCCTCAGGATCATATCTTCTGTCCACATCGCATCATCTTGCTGTTTTTTTCTTTGATGTATTCACATATGTTTCCATTGATGTATTATTCACATATGTGTTCTTCCTCCATTTCATTTTTTTAGTAATCAAGCTCTGGCTTATGGTTGGAAGCGATATGAGGAGATTGAAACATCTGAAAGTTTTCATGTGGATAACACACATGGTCTTCAAAGTTCTCTGATCGCTTCATGTCCAAAGCTTTTCTTTCCTTTGTAAGTCATTCTTTCATGTGTTGCTAGGTTCAAGAATCGACAATAGCTGTGAAGCAAAATGAGGAAGTCATACCATCTGAAAATGTACTGTTGATAATTCTGGGATGGTCTTCAAAGTTCTCTGATTGCTTTTTCTATGTAATTCTATTATCCAATTAATGTTTCACTCGTCCAGTAATATTCAAGCTTTTGAACTATGCCAAGCCTTAGTGATGCTTGAGTCTGAACTGTAGTGTTTTAGTCGTTGAGAAGCAAAATGAGGAGTTCATACAATCTGAAGTCTGATGTTGATACTATCATTAATGGTCTTCAAAGTTCTCTGATTGTTTCATTTACCTACTCCTTATCCAAATGATACTTGGCTAAGTTCATTTTCTTCTGTGCTTGAAGCTATAGATTCAAAGTACTTCTAAATTTATAAATTATGTCTTGCCATGTTGTATTTTTGAGATGCGAAGAAGCAAAATGAGGAGCTCATATGATCTGAAGTATCTATGTTTGTTGATACATCCATTCGTGGTCTTCAAAGTTCTCTGATTGCTTCGTCCACCACTCCACCCCATGCTACTTTGTCTTTATTGAAATCATATTTCTCCATCTTCATTTTTTTTGTGTGTGTTGTTATAGCTTTACAGCATTTCTTAGTTATGCTTGAACAAAGTTGTATTGGTGATTAAGATGTCAAAAGAAGCAAAATGAGGAGGCTGTATTATCTGAAGTATCTCATGTTGATACAAGATTCATGGTCTTCAAAGTTCTCTGATTGTTTCCTTGAATTATTATTCTATCAAAGCATACCAGTTTATACTTTCCAGTTTGGCATACTATTGTATCGTTTTCGTAACTTTTTTGCACGAGTTCTTTACGAATCAACATATTGGCATGATCGCCTAATGCCTCTTTTCGTCTCAAAACAAAATTGAGGTGACTCTTGACTGTGAAGGTCTTGTTGTCAAATATATGATTTTAAAGGTTTGGTTGTGTCCTCATTCCAGTTTCATCCTTTCTCTGGTGAAGAGTGAAACAGATTGTTATGCATTGCTTCTTTGCTTTCCCAGAATGGCTTTGTTTGGTCACTGTCATCATTTTGTATTAGATGGCTGATATTGCAAACAAATTAGTTTGGAGCTATATAAAATGTCTTACTAATTACACTTAAAATGACCTATATTTGGGAATTTATCTCTGGTTTTGCAGCAGACTGACTAAGGAACATTTTTTTTGTCTGGTTTGTTGATCTTTGCCTGCATTGCAGTACTAAAGTATTTCTGTATATGGTGAATCATTGCATATTGCACCTGATGGGTGAGTGACCTTTGCTATTGATCCAAGGGGAAGCTAGCAATCTCATCAGATCAGAATGCCTGGAGACTATTGTATTTTCTATTTTTTTCAAGTACTTGGGCTGATGTTCTAATTGGTGTAACATAAGGTCCGAGTTGATATGACATTTGTAAAGGGATCATTCATCCACGCCAATTTGCATCGTATAGTTTTCCGCCGTTGTTTATCTCTGCCTATGTACTGAGTTTGGTGTAACATCTAATTTACCTTGTCACAATGGCCAGGTTGAAATGACATTTGTAAAGGGATCATTCATTGATGCACCAACCTGCAGCTAATAGTTTCCCTTTGTTGTTTATCTCTGCCCATTGAATTTGGTTCAATGAATGGTAACGTGAACGGTAAGAATGTGATCCCCTTCTTTACTTGGTACCAGCCCGTAATGCATCGGAAAAGCTCGGTGCCTAGGCGATTGGGTTGGATCGCTTCCTGGTTGGTATCTGCTTTACACGCACTGCGACCTGATAACAGCCCATCAGAAACAGAAAGGAATTAACGGCAATGCTAATACCGCTCTGAATGCATTACGGACCAAAACAGCCTGAGTAAATGAATAATTATGGCTAATGCTCGGGACATGGTTTTGAAATAAAATACTGTCTTCACAGTGGCAATCGATTGCTTTTACAGCATACTGCTAGCACATAACATTGTAACAGAAGGCTTAGTAGGCCAATCATACAATCGTTTCTGTGAAGCACCGCGGTTTGGCCATGTTAGCCAGGACCAACTTTTGGGATGTCGTAGTGCTCGCTGAGGTTTGCCAGGTACTGGTTGAAGTCCTGGATGCGGTCCCTGTGCGACTTGTTGGCGACTTTGGCCATCTTCTGCATGTCAATCTTTTGCTTCTGTTCCATGTAACGCCGCTCGGCTGGTGTGAGGTGGTCGTAGTCAGGGTGTGGGTTCCCTTCCTCCTCTCCCGTCTTTTCGCCTTCAGTTAGCTCATTGTTATGATTAGTTGGTAATTCAGAGATTCCACCTGAATAACAACCATTCGATTAGATGTGAAGTACAACAGAAAGCACTTTTAAATTCAAGGAGTTCGATTACACAAATCCAAAGGATAGGCAATGTATGCAAAGTTTTTGGGCAAATGAACCAAGCATAGTATGTATGTACGAAATTTTTTCCAACAACTAATGAGAAACTTCTCTCAGCAGTTTAGAAAATCAGGTAATCGTAATGGCACCAGAAGGAAGCAGTTTTGGAGAGATGGAGTTCAATTACACAAAACAGTAAGGTCGCACAATGCCACAATGCATACCAATGAAGCAAGCTGTTGGACAAATGAAATTACCCAGCATGTACTGACTACAATTTACCAACAAATGTGAGCAACTTCTCTCAGCAGTTTACAAATCCAGCAAAATCACCATGTGATGCAGAAGGCACCCAGAATCCCAGATTTGCAGATTACTTTAGTAAAGACTGATCTGAGAATCTACCCAAGAAATTGTCATCTTCTATCCTTTCATAATACTAAAGTGGAAATCTGACTGCACCTTAACGTCCAAGTCCCCAAACAAATATGCTGTCACTTATCATCACAGGAGCTCCTACTAATAGCAAGTAAAAAGGGCACAACACCTAGTTCTTGTTTGTTTTGCATTACAAATAGTAACCTAATAATCATGCTTGTCAAGACAAAGAACAGAGGTGCCGCCAGCAGTGGTAAAACTATACACCAGTGTGTCCTGACGCACAAGATCGGCATCAAGTGAGTATATAGCAGGGAAACAAAGTGGCATCAGCAAGCAAATATTTATTGCACGGATATATAGAATAAGCATAGGTATTTAGACAAACAAAGACAATCCAGTAATTGAGTAACCAAACCAATTCAGAGCATAGAGACCCAGAAACTATCAGCAGTTACATGTGCACAACCAAGCAATTAACTGGTATCATCGCTAATGCACATGATAATGCTCTTTGACACGCTCAGCTGTACAGAAATTTGGACAGTGATGCTTAGGTTCAGGAATCAGAACAGCCAGTGTAATAATCAGCCAAACCTTCATGAAGTCCATCGTGCCCGATCTGAGACGACTCCTCACGGTGCTGCTGCTTCTTCTTTTTCTTGACTCCGCCTTCCTTGATATCCAGCGTTTTTCCCTTCAGCTTCAGCCTTCCCCCAACGACATTTTGGTACTCCGACATCTCGCTGCAACAAGGACAACCAACAAAGTTAGCTCAACAATGCAAGTCAGCACCTAACCAATAGGAAAATCTGACGTGCAAACACGCATTTGAGTTGGCACACATGGCAAGCACACATTCTGATTACACATAACTCGATAGATTCAAAGATTACAGCGAACTTGGTAAAACAGCAATTTCAAATACTACAATCTCAAAGCTAATCACATCAATCACAAAGAGACCAGCGATTGCACAAATTCAGGGGGCGGGCGATTCTCGCCCTTCAAAGAGTACACGCCGGCGAACAGATCAAATGTCAGGGGGAGGGGAGCCAATATTAGAAGGGAGATTCCGGATTACCTGGCGTTGCGGCGGTTCTCCTCACCGGCGGCAGGCGCGGCGGGGAGCCGACGCCCCGACGAGCTTCTTCGATGTGTGTCTGGTGACTTGCGAGAGCGAGAAAGAGAGAGAGACGGAAGGAAAAAAGGTAGAAATATGATCCCAGCCCACGCCTTTAATGGGCCAGATACTAGTATTTAAAAAAGGCCTCTCGGCCAGGGCCTAATACGGCCCAGTTACGTAATTGAGGTATCGTTGAATCGATCCGGGTCGTACAGGAAAGAGGAAACCGTGTTGTTTTCTATCTGATGATCGCCCGACGGAGTCTAACGCAATTACTCAAGCACACAAAAATGTTCACGAAAAAACAACGGTTGGCAGGAATGGGGAACTCAAGAATCAGTTCATGCAGCGGATGATCTTTATTGATTGCCTTTTTCTTTTTCCAGTGACAAAAACTACATCGCCCTAGCTAGATCGACAACTAGTAAGCAGCACCCATCCTCGCCTAGTAGCCTACTAAGGTAGCGGTCGGGCTAGCGGCTGGACCATCGTCGCCGGCGGGCGGCGGGCGGCGGGGGCAGTAGGTGCACTGGCACCCTTCCGGTTTCCCGATGCACACGCCGTCCCCATCGTACTTCCTGGAGCACAAGACCTTGCAGGACGCATGGTCGCAGGGCCCAAACGGCTCGATGACCCTCCTGCACCACCAGTTGGGGCTGGGGGTGGGGGTGGGGGACGGGCTCGGCGGCATGCTCTCCGTCGTCGCCGAGCAGAGCACCAGAGCCGCGAGGACCAAGAGGGTTGCACGGCTAGTGATGATCCCCATCGTCAATCTCCTCACCGCGTTGCTCTGAGTCACAGGAAGGATAGATCTGCTGCGTGCAGTGGCTTGTCAGCTGATGCTCGCGGTGGTCTTTTAATTTGTAGTCGAGGAAATGGGTAACGGTCGATGCTTGATAAGCTGGACTGCTAAAGAAGCGAGGGTTCCTTGAGTAGCGGATTAAACTATGCCAAAGTTGCTTGGCTATCCACTGGTAGGAATTGAAGGATCCTATCTATCTTCTGAAGGTAGTAGTGAATCAAACCCAGCAAAAATTGCTTGGGCTATCCGTGGCAGGAATTGAAGGTTGCTATCTATCTTCTGAAGGTCGATTAAACTATACATCTTTAAAAGCAACTCCAACGGTTTAAAATAAAGCACTTCCAATAATCCGGTTTTAGTGTCTTCATAAAAACTATTGGGACCGAAAAAATATTCTTATCTCCAAGGGTTTCCCAAAAAGCTGGTTAAAAAAAAGTTGCACCGTATCAGCCATTGCTGGGTCCATAACATATTAGGCATGCATGTTCAAAACTGTTGGAGAGGCGCGGGGTCATTCGGGCATTGGGTGCGCATTGATCTTCCTGCCTATACCTGGCTACATTGGGTGCTGGTTTTGGGTTAGCCAAAATATTGGGCAACCATTGGAGGTTGTTTTTTGCTCTTCACAACCATAATTTGATTTAGGGAAGGCGTATTAAGAACCGTTGGAGATGCTTTAAGGACCATGAAGCCCAAATAGCAACGAACTATTTGCTTCCGTTGTGCACGGCCCATCATGCCTCATTTGTTACCTAAGTGGTAACCAACTAAATATAGTCGACGAACAATGATCAATATTCTAAAAATACTAGATTTAATGAACCTTGAAATTTAGTAAAAATTTGAATAAACTATTTTATTAATTTCAGCATCCCATGTTGTGCAGAAACTAAGTCAAGATTTTAAATAAAACTAGTTCAACATTTAATGCAAAAATGTTAAAGTATTAAAGCGGTATTTCAAAATGCTGAACATGTATATTCAAAAAGTTGAATTGAAACATTTTGAATAATGATTTAAAAGGAAAAAAGGTAAATTATAGTAATATATCTATTGTTTTTTTCTAAACAACATGATGGTTCAAATAGAATAAAAAAAATGAACTTCTAGTTTGAAAGAAAATGCATTTCAATTTAGAATCAAAATAATTAATCATCCATCCATGCGGCCATCTTCCTCCCAATTAAATTATATCATATGAGACTTATCTCAAACACCGAAAGGTTCATCACTTAAAATCTAGTAAAAGATAGATAGGATTTGTGGAATTGACATGCCTGTCAAAGTCAAAATCAATGTACCCAGGGGTAGATCCAGCGTGGGGGCTAGAGGGGCAGGAGCCCCCCACCCACCCATGCACATGGAGCCCCCAACAATTTTCAACCATGGATGAAGAGGAGTAAGAAGGAAAGAAGGAAGAAGAAGAAGAGGAAGAAGAAAAGAAGCCCCTCCCCCTATCCAGACATCCTGGATCCGCCCCAAATGTACCATGCCAGCCGAGATCGACTTGCCGGACAATCTGAAGCTGCGTTGTTGCTCACTGTTGCAAATGCATTGCAGCTTGCAGGCTTGCAGGGAATCTGGAGAGTGGACAAATGTAGCTCGCTTGCCATGTTTCGAAGTACTACAGATGCGCTGATGTCTTTATCATTAAAGGTCTTGGCGAATTATGAAAATAAATGGCTTTAAATAAAAAAAACGAAAATTTTCAACCAAGATGTGCTTTATTACATGTTTTTCAGGTGAAATACGAAAACTTTTAAGCTGACTAATGATCTTAGGTGAGGATGACTTTATTTGGTACTAGTATAAGTAAAGGACATGGGCATTCTCAAACCAGACAAATTACTGTACGCTCAATACATCATCAGATCCGAAACAGTTCCTCTTGACACCCAGTCCCTGACCTCTAAACATGTACTCACAAGTCAGACAGAAAGCCACAATGTTTTTGTTTATTGATCGAGAGGCAGAAGCCACAATATCAATAGTGAGCCACACACATTTCTTCAGTTCCTTCAGAGTTCAGGTCTCACGAAGATCACCGTTGGTGCAGCCAATTGCGAGCGGCGAGGAAAGCATGGCACCCGGTCCTTGTTCGTGCGCTGTACCACCAGCTTCCGGTTCAGTTCAGCATGAATCAGCGCTTGCTTCTTCCTGCTCTTCCAATCTGCACAACATTCAAGTTCATGCTTCCTTCTTCAGCTAGAAGAAGAGAAGTGCGCTCATGTAGCAACTTCAGAAGCGAGATCCATGGACCATACCAAGGGAAATCTATTTGCTATGCAATCTGACGCGGAGCCGTTGCCCACCGTTGCAAATCCAGCTTGCACCTTGCAGACTCGTAGTGAGGCTAGCTAGTGAAGCTGCTGACGGCGCGTGGAGACCTCTCAACGAAAGCCGCGACGCCGCGACGAGAAAGTAAAGGGATGCGAGATCAGCCGGTGTGTGGCGGCGCTCCGGGCGAGACGCCGCGGCGCCTCATGAAGCAGAGGTGGGGTTTCGCTAATGCCGGAGCAAAATTAACAATACGAGTCTACGACCGTGAGTGGGGAACGGCGCTGGAAGCTCGCCGGCGGGAACGGGGGAGCTCGCCGGCGGCGGCGTGACGTCGCCGGCTACCATGGAACTAGACCGGAACATTTTCATAAAGATCCCCGATTTGAATCGTGGTTATTAATCGCTACCCCGTATTTTACAATAAACCCCTGATTTCGATCGCGAATAATAGTCGCGATCCAATTATTTACAAACTAGCCCTGTCTTGGATCGCGATTAATAATCGCGATCCAATTTTTTTGCAGATAGCCCCCTAGTTCTGATCGGCTTCCCACCGACCGGCCAGCGGGCGCTGCCCGCCACGGCTGCAGTCATCCCCAGCCGGCCAGCCTCCTCTCGGGCGCAAGCTCAATGCGCCATCGTCCCAGCTGAACACCCGGAACCATCAAGAGCTCCGGTCTTCTTCTCCGGCAACTACCGAACGCCAGATGCGCGCGCCGTTTGCCTTTCCTGGGCCGCGCGCTCGTGCTCGCACCGGCTGGGCATGGCTGCCATGGTCCGCAATTTGCATTCGTCTTCTCCCGTAACGTACGTAGCTACGAGCGTGAGGCCAGTGGCAGGTGCAGCAGGGCGTGCAACTGTCTGCAAGACTGCAACTGCAGCTGCAGGATGCGATGAGCATGTTATTCAGTCCTTCAGATTCAGAATTCGCCACCAAGGAGAAGGAGGTGAAGGCGTTGCCAGCTGACGGAGTGCCCAGCAGCTCAGAACAAAACGGTTGTGCTCGATCAAGGCGGCGAGCCAGCGACGATGCGCGGGCGTCGTTCCCCGGCCCGAGCATCTCCGTTCCGCGCACAGCTCAGACCCGGTTCCAGAGTGATGTGATTTTGACGAAAGCGGCGGCGAGATTGCCAGCATCCTCGAGCGGCGTGGTCGCCGTCAAGCTTCGTCGCTGCAGCATTGTCGCGCGATTCACCTGACCTCCAGGCTCCAGCATCGCGCGCCGTCCTGCTCTCTGGAGACCGAAGACGACAAGTCAGACTGCGATTCGGCCGGATCCGGGCCGCACATGTCCAATCGGACGGCTTCCAGGGGCCCAAGGGGTGGACGGTAAACGGTCTGCCCACGAGCGCTAGCTCTCCTTGTTCCTCGGCGTTCATGGCGGCGGCGGGCAGCTTTCCCTCCTCCGAGGTGGAGGACGAGGACTGCGTAGGCTTGGAACCTTTCTTCTTCGACGAGACGGCGGCGGCGGACTGCAAGAGGCGGATGCGGACGGAACAAGAGAAGACGCTGCTAGATCAGATGCGGCCAGCCCATCAGGCCGCTGGATCGGATCCGCGAGTACGATTCCAAGAATGGGAAGCGCCTACTTCACCCGAATCTACTTCGTCGACCTCAGTCATCACATTTGACCTCGACGAGGAGTGCAAGTCGTCCGTCAATCATATAAACCAACCTTAATTACCCACCTTTTGGATTCGATTCCAACTACTACCTTTTGCATCGCAGCTGCTGTTTGCCATCCATGAAAAAACTTGAGTGTTGATTTCCATGATCATCAACATGCCTGAATCTAAATTGCAATGCTTTTTTTTTCTTTCTTGCGCTGCGGCGCCCCTTGGTCTAATGAGAGAGACTGAGAGATCAATCGACGTGCATGCACTGTCTGCAAAGAGAGCACACGACAATTCCTCCCTGGTGACTCTGCATTAACAGTTTTTTTAACAGTTGAAATAATGTTGGATGGTTAGATTTTTTTTTTCAGTTGCCATCTTGCGCACCGAAGAACGAAGGTTCGCAGTTCGCTAGGCTAGGCCGCCAGGCCATGCGCGTCTCGTTTCCGCCCGTCGTCCCCATGCGTGCGCTGCGGCGGCGCCTGGCGTCGGGTACACCAACCCAACTTGACCCAACCCAATTTTAAAGCGCACGAAAAGTGGGGGGAGGGGGAGGGAGAAAAGGAGGGAGCGCAGGCGCAGCGACGCGAGCGGTCTCTCTTCCTCTCCGCTTTAGCGATGGCCAACGATTCCCTCGCCCACCACCTGCTGCGCCCCCTCGCCGCCGGCTGCTGCTCCGACCTCGACGAATACGACGACGAGGAGGAGCCCGCCAGCGTCGCCTTCCCCTCCTTCTGGCCGCCCTTCCCCGCCCTCTCCTCGGACTCCGACTCCGACGCCGCCAGCTTCGTGCGCCCGCGCATGGACCGGCCCGGCCGGGCCGGGGAGACCGCCGCGTCGTCCTTCTTCGGGCTCGGCTTCCACGACGGGGACGACGACGAGTGGGCGCCGGCGCACGAGGACGGCGGGGAGGTCGAGCTGCCGCTCTGCTGGGATTGCTTGCAGCTGGAGGACCACGACGGCGACCAGAGGTGGGACGTGGGCGTCAGCGACGCGGACGAGTGGGAGCAGGTCGCCGGCAGGGAGGAGGAGGAGGCCGCCACGGCGGCGGCGGCGTCCGCGGTGAGGAGCCTGGAGTGGGAGGTTCTGCTCGCCGCCAACAGCCTGGGTAGCCTAGTGGTGGACGACGCCGGCGACGACGCCGACCTCGACGCGGGCATCGAGACGTACTTCCTCGACGACGCCGACGACCTGCTGTTCGGACAGCTCGCCGCAGTGGAGGCGGACCACGGCCCGCCGGGCAAGTGCGGGCGGCCGGCGGCGAAGGCCGCCGTGGAGGCCCTCCCGACTGTGGTGGTCGCGGAGGCCGACGCGGCCCGCGGCGACGCGCAGTGCGCGGTGTGCAAGGACGGCGTCGAGGCCGAGGAGCGCGCCCGGAGGCTGCCGTGCGCGCACCTCTACCACGACGCCTGCATCCTGCCGTGGCTCGCCATCCGCAACACGTGCCCGCTCTGCCGCCACGAGCTGCCCACCGATGACCCCGAGTACGAGAAGTGGAAGGCGAGGCGGGCCGCCGGCGACGCAGACCCCCGCGGCGCGGCGACAGGTATGATGTCTTCGTCAGGTTACCTTGACGAATGGATAGGTGGAGGGGGAACAGAGTAATTTGATTCAATAATTAGAGGTGATGTTGTGTTAATATCTGGCTCTGCAACTTGCTGCAAATTCCTTTTTGATCGGGTGGATTAGGGATCAAATCGATATGAATTGGTTTTCATAGATAAGGGTGTATATGGATGCGAATGTTGAAGTTGTTGTTCATTCTTCTTTACAGAGGAACAAACAGAGGAGAACGATGATTGCCCACTGCTCCTTTCTGTCTTTACAAATTAGAATCACCCTAAACATAGTGTGTGCCTAGTCACCTCATAATTCAGCATACAGCATTGTTTGCACAATTGCACAGTCGAACTTCTCTTTAAGTGCGCAGGCAGTAGGAATATTCAACTCCTTTTGCAAGTACTTCTAGTTCGTTCATAAAGGATAAAACGATTGTATGACGAATCAGTGTTGAAGATTTTAGTAAGGTGATCACATTAATGTGAGGAGAAAAGGTAGAAATGTATGTTAATTCATCTGTTTGTCACTCTATACAATGGTTATTGGTTAGTACCTAGCATAACTTAATTGAATGAGATCATTCCATATTCCTGCTGTGCTGACCTTGGGATCATGAGGAGTTTAGTTATTCCAAAAGTCAGTGGGTCATTTTGCACTTGAAGGCACTTATTTGCGGGACCATGGTTATGATTTTGGAATAGCGACAATCTTTAAATTTTAACTTGTTCAAACAAAAACAAAATAAGCTTTACATTGTAAAGGTGCCCACGCATTCATGGACACATGTCTCATGCCGCTTAACAAGTAAATTTGTTGCACTTGTGATTTGAATCAAAGTTGAGCACATTACGAGTTACATAAAGCTTTAGTTCTTTATTACCATGAAGGAAAGAGTGATAAAAAAACTAAAAACGAGTTGCAGAGAAAATGCTTACAGTTTAGTGATATGCCGGTTTATAATTTTCAACTTTCCATCTTAGTTTGTCGCAATAGGGTGGAGCATAGGTCAGACCAAAGGGGGCCAATGCCCCCTCCCCGCACGCAAACGGTTAACCCTAAACTTTCACTGATTAAACAGTAATATTGATACTGTTCTTCGATGCTCAATGCTTAATTTAATGGGTTGGTCCCCTCTAAACTTTTGGTTAAGCTCCGTCTCAATTCACAAAAGAAAAACTTTCCATTTAGTGAAACCCAAAATGCAGCAGAGTATCAAACGTTACGCAACTGTAAGAGATGATCAGCGTCGCATCCAGTAAACGTATATGGTGCATTGCGTCAACGGTGATTTTGCGACACGATCCAGTTCCACGGTACGACGGATATCTTGGGATCGCAGCTATGTGAAGGTTGCCTATACGTGGCTTGTGGATGCAACCAGCACTAGCAGAATCCTCGCAAGTTTCCGTAGCGTGGAAGCAGGGGTTCTCAGCGCATGCCGGGCAGCCGTACGCAGCCGCTGCGTCGAAAAACGATTAAACGAAAGCGAGGTACGCGCGAAGAATGGAATCGATGCCAAGGCCCATCTCTCCTCAGACTTTTGCTGATCTGCTACCGCATTTTTCAATTTTCCATACTCTATGATGAGTGGCCTCTGCGACTTTTGTGGAGCTGATCATTGCCTGCGATGCATACATATAAATTGTGTAGTCTTGTAGATGCTGAGCAGTAGACATGCCCGCAACGAAGGTAAGGTTGGTGGTACATAAGCACCGGTTTCCGGTGTGGTTTTCTTTAGTTTTTTTTTCCCGGTGCTCTGATTCGCCGATTATTCGGGTTGGGTACCGAGTACCACCAGCAGGCCGATGCGTTCGTTCGGAAATCGTGCTCGTTTGCGGGATCGGGCAGGCACGTCGCGTCGAGCGTCGGCGTCGAGCTGTGCCCGCTGCCGTTGCGGCCGGGTCTCTTCTGTGCGCATGTGACCTTGCTCGTGTTTCCCGATCAGATTTTTTTTTTTGTCTCGTCCCTTTGCGTGTTCTCTAGTGTTTCAGTTGGCGTGTCGATGATACGCGGTCCCAGAGTTTTAGTCCTACTAGTACTAGACGTGTATGTGACGCTCTCTCTCTCTCAGATGATGTGGCGCTCTTTTTTTAATATTTGAAACGGTGTGTTGGCGCTCATGTTAGAGAGAGAGAAGTGAAGTTAACAGAAGAGTATCCTCACTCCTCAGCACTCGGCATGAAAGTAAAAGGAAAAACACGCAGTAGTAGAAAGAAGGAAGAAGGTTCTCACGAATCTAGTAGGCCCAACGCAAATGTCTCACGGTGGATTTACAGGCCCAAGCCCAGGTTGTACATGCTACTGGGCCCAAATTTCAAAAGGTGTTGGGTGCAATCTCAGAGAGGGCCATTTCACTGACTCCATCCATCACCTGCTGCTTCTAGGAAGACAAATCGCTAGCTTCGCAACCCTATTCAACTTATGTCGAATAAACAAAGGACTTCATTCCCTGCCAGTTCTGAAAAAGGTTGCGATAGAAGAAGAAACTTCCTGTCCACATAATAACATAACGCTAAAGTGATTCTGAAAAAGGGATCTCGCCAACTTTGTACCTCGACAAACGTTTAACAATCCATAGTGCTCCCCCTTTCTTTTCTGTAAAAAAAAAGGAAGAGAGCAAGGAAGAAATTAAAACTAGTGTTTCCAGCTTTGTGCCCACAATTGGCACATGAAGGAGAAATCTAGACCGCTTTATTCAGGATCTGGCAATAAGCTTAAGCTGAGCACGTACGAGTACGACAATCATCGACGATCGATCCACAAGAATATTGTAGTATAATCCAACGAAATTTAGGACCACCAGCACTCGTGAAAGTTCAGTTCATCTATAGGTTTGTAATTGTTTATATTGATATCGACGTACTCGACGTTCGCTCGAAGACGGGCGCACAGCTGGTGCCGTGTCGACCGCGAATCCGCGTGCGCGGTGGTGAGAGTGTGAGACGAGGAAGGCCGACGGCGCGCGGTGCTTTTCTCTCCAGGCACACAGCCAGTCGGCCACCGCAGCTGCCCACCGGAGACTGGAGAGAGAGGCCGCTGTCTTCCCCGTCGCCGTCGGTACGGTGCGTGCACGTGCTCGCTGCCTGACAGGTGGCTCCACAAGAATTAGGTCCGGCCAAGAAAGATAAAGCATGGAGTACGTACGCGCAATCGCGACCAAATCTACGAACCACACACGGCCCAGGCTTGCGCGCGGCACGCTTCGGCCGAACGGATAGGGACGGTCACCACCACGGCGCGACGGCGAGTTGCGGCTGCACGGTGCCGTGCGAGACCCCCAGGGACCACGCGCGCCCATGCAGATGCAGGTGGTGCGCGCGCCGGGTGGGAAATCTCGCCAGCGTCGCCCACTCGCGAGCAAATAACGCAACCGAGCCAACGAGCTGCGACGAGCGATCGGAGGATGAAAGCGACGCGGCGGACGTGGGGGACTCGACACCGCGCCGCCGGGCACGCGCGCCCGGCCGGCACCCGATCGAAAGCGGCGGGCAGGGCGATCCCGAGCCGTCATCTGGCCGATCGGCGTCGGTCGAGAGCGTGAGCGCGACGGGCGCCCACCGAGAGACCCTTGCTGCGGTTAAAAAAACCGGAGAGGCCGCAGCTGGTTGCGTGGCGAAACGAGACGACAGGGGATGGATTCCAGTGGAAAATCCCGGGCTTTCTTATCGGCATCGCGGTCGCCGGTCGGCGTCTCGGCGAGTCGGTCCGGTGCCCTTTTTGGGGCTGGCACTGGCAGACGTAAGCGGGGGGCGCGGCGGCCTGCCGAGCTCGGCGACGATGCGTGCGTGCGTTCACGGTTGTCCGCTTCGACTTTCGGGTCGGCCAGCATTAGCGTACGTGATGATGATTAACTAATGATAATGGTGGTGCTGCTGCTGCGAGTCGCTTACCGAAGCAAAGGGACGCTGCCTTTTGCATTGAACCAAGCCAAGCGATGGAAGCTACTACTACACGCTAGGCTCGTTTCGTGGCATGTAAGAAAAGGCGAAGGATCGGTGAGAGGAGTCTGGTGGTGCCTCGTCACAATATCCAATTGTTGCAACCCGGAGGTCAGCTTTGTTCCCAGAAAAAGAAAGAGCAGAACAAGAGAAGGAAAAAGGAGAGAAACTTATCAGATTCAGGTATCAGAGGTTATTAGTTGGTGAACAGGTGGGTAAATTGATCTTTCGTTTTCCTTTTTTGGCCTCTCCGGTTGCTGGAGTCTGGTGCCTTGTCACAGTAGTAGCCAATCTACACAATCCGGAGATCAGCTTTTGTTCGCAGTAAAAGGAAAAGGCAAAAACGAAAAAAAAGGAAATAATTATCAGAGCCAGGTTTCGATCCTGGGACCTGTGGGTTATGGGCCCACCACGCTTCCGCTGCGCCACTCTGATCTTTGTGAAAATTTCGTACTTTAATCTTACTAGTACTTAAAACTTTGCGTGGCTACCCCCGCCCTATGCGATCGTGGTCCGAGAAGGATTGTGCTCTGCTGAATCCAGCGTGAGCCTTGCCAAATAATTTTTCAGAGAGAAATAATTTTTTGCTAATTCTGTAAAGTGATTATCTGAAATGAACTAAAAATCTGGGAGCTGAAAAAGTAGCTTCTTCTAATTCTGTGGAGTGATTTTTCCATCCTAATTTTAAAAGTTTATGCTAGAGAATTAAAAAGAATCACTTTCAGCCACATAATCACTTTTAGTTCTCTCAAAAAATCAGCTCCTATATAGAATCAGAATTAGATGGAACCATATCAAACACGTCCTTAACGCACAACTTACGACTTCCCTGACTGGACGTGTTTTCTGCATCGGCAATTTTTCATCGCAGCGTTGTGACCCTGAACATGTACAGGTGCAGGCAGACGGCAGACCACACGAAACTCACCAAATATCCGCGGCGCGACCACACGGCGGAGGAAGTGGCACGAACAACAGCGAGCGGCACGCGCGCGCTGGAAATGGGCGCGCACCAGCGCGGGCGCGACACGCGCCGCGGGGCCCCGCCACACGGCCGTGCCCCTCCGTGGCAGGCAAGGCCGGGTCCCGTCGTCCCCCGTTCGGTCGTGCGCTCGTCTCCGGCGTCGCCGAGCCCGGGCGCGTCTTCCTCCTTCCCCCGCCTTTCGCCCGCGGCCTCGAGTGCTCTACGGGTGGGGTGTTGACCCGTCCGTCCCTCCGGCTCTCGGCGGCAGCTAGCACTGGCCCCTGGCTGCTGGCTGGCTGGCTGAATTGACCCTCCTCTCTCTCGTGGAGTCCGTGGCTCGCGAGGGGGGCCGAGTGGTCGCAATCATCGCGCCATGGATCGCCTCCGTGCCTTGGCGCGGCCAAAGCAGAGCACACGGACAACACCAGGGGCCAGGGGTAGCTTTGCGCCTTTGCGTCTACTACAATTTGCAGTAGCGGTAGATTTGGACGCCGACGTCTCTTTTTCTGAACCTATAAGGGTGGGCGCTGTCTCAACGTCTCTGCTTTATCTCGTCTCATCGCGACGATTTGGCGATTTGCTGTCTGTGTGCTGCAACTCAACTCGAGCATCCTTCTGCCCCGGCCGGCTGTGTAGACATGGACTGATTGGAAACCAGCCTATGGCCGTAGGAGAACACGCGTGTCGGTGAGTAATTAGATGCTGTTATTATGGTCGCGTACGCTACGATGCAACAAGGCCTACTAGGTATGAGGATGGAGCTACTGTTTCGCGTACAGACAAAGGTGAAAGGCAGGCTTGCTACCGCTAGGAGAGCAGAGGTGTTGTCGCAGGCTCGCAGCCTTGCACACAGAGACATGGATATCTCCACTATCATCGATTCATCACTGGGTCCAATGACTTTAGAGGGCAAAAGAAGCTTGGATTTTGGGAAGGTCCACAATACGCATGGTTGGAACCGCAAGAGTTCTCATATGGAGATGATAGCATGTTTGGAGTTTGCATATAGTAGTTCGATAGCATTATCTGAAAAGAAGGTATTGACTTAATTCCACCATTCACCCCCCATATTCAATTTCTAAAGTATTCAGTGCCACTAAGGCCAGCTCCAGCGCTGGTTCGGTTGGTTCTGATGACAGAAGTCGAATGAAGCTAGCGTTGGGTTGCTGCTACGTGAACATCGTTAGACTAATTCCAGTGCAGTGCAGGTTTTATAGAGGTTTCATGCACATTAATTAGGGTGCCACATTAGCATTTTTGATGATGTGGTAGTGAGTTAATGAGGAGAGAGGTAAGAGGAATTTCATCTAGATGAAACCATGTATGCACAGTTATCAACACAGTTTGTGTCTTGCATGCAGTGCATATGAAACTACACCATGAAATTTTGCATTGTAGAGGTAGTTTCAAACACAATTTTATTTTCATGTTGCTTATGTGACTATCTTGAAAATATTAAAATGAAACTCTCCATTAAATTAAAATGAAACTCTCCATTAGAATTAGCCTCGATAGGGCCAACATCCGAGGGGAAAAAAAATCCCTCAATCACAGAGGTATCCTCCCCCTCGCGCGAAGGGGCACGCCTTCGCTCGTTATTTTATTCGGTTGAGTTCGACCGCTACATGGAGTTCGATTTCTCCAGACACATGAACGTCGACGTTCACAGTGTGCTCCATTCGACTTTTTGAGCTACAAATCGATTTTGGAGCCACACCGGAGCTGCCCTATGATGATCTAGTACCTTCGAGAAATCGCGAGTCCTACTCGATTCAAGGCTTCAGTGCACTTGTTCTTGCACTTGCACTAGTGTTTTTTTAAAAAAAATGTAAACAAAAAGGCGCCTGCCCTGTTCTTGCATGCGCATCATTAGCACGCGGACTTGCCACACAAGTACGTGACCGTGCGGCATTACCCCACCCAGGCGGCTTTCAGAACAGCACTCCCTCCCTCTGCGTGCAAGTGTGCAGACATCACCCTAGGGCCCTAGGCTCTAGCACCACTACCAAACCAACTTTCCCCAAAAGAAAGAACTCGCCTCGGGTTCCGTAGGCCCGTACTAGGCGTCTACAACTCCACACATATCATCCCAAATTAGGTAACCACGGGGTCCAGCGTGTCCCAAAGGGATAGACACGCACAGTGCCTCTTGTTTTCTTCCAGGGCAATGAGCGAGCTCCGACGGCGATACGACGCGTGATCGGGCGATCCAACGGCCGATAGATTCTGTGTCCGGGTCGGTGGACTTACGGGCATGACTGGTGCCGCTTGATGGGTGTTGCCGGACACGAATCTCCCCGCCGTATACGAAAAGAAAGAAACCAATCTTTGTGTAGGCCAACGGGCCTCTGATTTCAGCATTGCTTTCCCAGTAGCATTATTGATCAGGGTGTAGCCCACACCCACTGCCAGACAGCCGGAGTTGTGCTCTCCATACCGTAGTAGATCAGTAAGCCAGGTCAGATTCAGTCAAAATTGCCAACTTCAATATGCTCAGCCGCTCAGGTCGACCATTAACCAGCTGGCCCATTGGTCTTTCCAGATAGTGATATGTTACAGTGTTGCACCGGATGAACTGACTAATTCAGACAGAGACATATCAATATCGAAGAGAAGATAGCAAAAGTTTGTTACCTTGTACTTACCTCATGCTTGATAACGGCATGATGGAGTGATTTCATTTTATCGGGTTGGAGTCTCAATCTTTGACAAGTATCTCACCGGAGAAAGGTGAGCCAATCGTGGAAGCAAAGGAAACCAAGTAAAAAACAAATGGGCCATCTTCTTTATCATGACAATCTTTTGAAGAGTATTCCCCTTCATTCTTGTGATCAAGATTCAAAGAGAGAACCGGATAAGATTTCCATGTCCTCCAAAGACAACGGCCTCGTAGCTCTAGGCCATTGAAAGAGTCCAGAATAGATTGCCCTAGGTGCCAAATGATTTGACTGGCGCCTTGAATCCCAAATCGAATCCAATTGATCATGACCATTGACCACTCCCGTAAACCCCGGAGCCTCTAATTCTTTCTTCGGCTTAGCCATTCTCCTGCAATCCAGTCGAGGAATAATCATTAATGGATCCTTCTTTTATCCTGGAGAAGCAACACTGCAAATTTTCAGCCAGTAGTTGAGCACAGCATTTCTGTCAACGACATGCTGAATATATCAGATGACGATAGCTTGACTAGGATCTAATGCACCTCTTATTTACACTGACATGATGCATCTTCATATTCAACTCAAGGAGGTTGCACTTGAACATTGGGATAACAAAATACCTTAACTATGTTACCAAGTAATTCTAAGCTTAGAAGTTAACATGGTATCCTAGCAAAGGAAACAAGCACATGGAAAACGACTCAAATGAGTTCTATTACTGTTCCTAGACCACAATATTTGATACTGACGTCTCAGCAGAAAATAGGTACGCCTATTAAAATGGAGCTATGATAAATGATTTCCTTTGCGAGGCTAAATGCATAGACACTCCTATAAATACACAACATGGATCAGGGCAGTTCAGCTAAAAGCCTGACAAAACCATGTTGCCAACTGGATCAAAACCATCCTAGGAACAGAACGTCACACTGAAGGCCACCTGAACTCTTAGTTTATAAAACTCAGTTAAATAATAAAAGGTACGAAGCAACTGGAACTGCGCAAAGTTTATGTGCCAAAGCATAAGACCTAGTGGATATGGTTTTTTCCTTATGAGAAAACTAATGCCAAGTTGCCAACTTCTGAAGTGCAAGTTCTTTTTATCCAAGCAAAATTCCACTGGGGTCCACAACAGTGGACAGAACACACCAACCTTGGTACCTCTTATTTCCTTTCTGAAATATTCTCCCATTGCATGAGAGCTCTACCAGAAACTATTAGCAGCTGTCGCAGAACAAAATACCATCCCAATGTTCCTTAGGATTACCGCTGTCATCATCATTTCAGTACACCGTTTTCCTCTAGGAAAAAAGAAAGATAGTTGAAATCCCTGGGTAGTAGTAGATCAAGCATGCCTAGATACAACCCTTTCTACGGAAAATAGTTCGATCACGTATCGTACTCAGTATAGAGCTGATCCATGACAGTATTGCTCTTTCAAGCATTCGCCTTTAACTTTACAGTCCATTCCCCTTCCACAATTCTTCACAAATGCCTGTCACTGTTATCCAACCACCATCTCTTTAAATGGCTAGAGCACCTGGTGCTAGTGATGTTATTCAGGACTCTGCATCTCATGGCCTTTGTTTGATCGCAAATGGAGTCTCTCGATGAAGGCACTTTTGGAAGCATGCTGGCCCAATACAATTAGAAAAGTTGGCACAATAATAAAACAATACATGATGTCCATCAAGACATTTGGTAATTTCAGTCTCATGTATATGTGCAAGTTATGCTGCTGTCCCTGGCTTCTGCA
Source organism: Setaria italica (assembly GCF_000263155.2). Lineage (NCBI taxonomy): Eukaryota > Viridiplantae > Streptophyta > Magnoliopsida > Poales > Poaceae > Setaria > Setaria italica. The sequence continues at coordinate 36,896,684 of NC_028450.1, forward strand.
TATCAAAGCAGCACAAAAAGGCAATTTCAACGTTGCAGCTGTGGGTCCTGTGCATTTCCATGATTCTTGCACACTATAAATCCACCCCAGGACCCTCCTCTTTTCTTTCACAAGCCATTCTTCCCTACATTTCATAGCTTGAGTGAACATGTACCCTGCTGAGATTGCTAGTGTTCCATACTTATCTCCTGCAAGTGCAGCCTCTTTCAAACCTCATTACCATGCAGCTACAAATGACTTCCTCTTCCAGTATAGCAACCTTCTGGTGCCTCACCCTTCGTACTACCAAGATGTTGCCCACCTGGTCCATGAAGCAAGCTTGCCAGTTGGTAATAAATCCAATTCCGAGGAGTCAGATGATTATCAACGCAGCCTGGCAGAAGAGCGCAGGAAGAGAAGGATGATATCCAATAGGGAGTCTGCCCGGCGATCACGCATGAGAAAGCAGAAGCAGTTGAGTGAGCTCTGGTCGCAGGTTGTTCACCTGCGCAGCACCAACCGTCAACTCCTTGATCAGCTGAACCATGTCATCAGAGACTGCGACCGTGTTCTCCATGAAAACTCGCAGCTGAGAGATGAACAAACAAAATTGCAGAAGCAGCTTGAGAAGCTCCCTGTAGAGACCCCAGAGAGTGGCGTCATGAATCCTGACTCTTGAAAATCCAGGATTACATGTGTTAGATGTGATAATTTGAGACTTAAACTAAGAGGCTTCCTTGGTATGTCCTGAGGCTTTCAATTTTGCATCTTTGCTCTGGTATTCGGTATCAATGTTAGTATGTAGCTGTTGAGTGGTGACCGGAGAGTTCTCCATTTTCTTTAATCATATTCTATTGAATGTCACAAAAGGATAAAATAACATTGAGCTTTGTAAGTTATTTTCTCAGAAGAGGGTGATAAGATAAATCTGTTAGCAGAATTAATAGTTATCTACAGGAGGTGAGTAAGCTAGCCACTCGATTCCATAGTTATCCAGCATAGACGGTCACAGGGACTAAATAAATTCACAAAAACTGGAAAACATCGCGTGATTAGCAAAATGCACTAGTCAAAAAATCTCCTTTTGGCTACAAGGAAAATAAAGAGTTATAAGAATTTCCTGCACGACATTATAGTTTCTTACAAAGAGCTGATCAGGTAGGGTACATAGAGGAACTGTATAACAATATGAAGATGTAATCACCAGTTCAATACAAGTCTGGTACATATTCATATGAACTGTATAATGTCTTGATAAAGATTTCATACTGTTAGTGGCAATAGCCCATAGTGGAGCATTCCCATAAAAAGAAAAGAAAGGGTGCTGTCAAAGCACTACTGAGTGCAAGGGCAGTTACCTTTCTTCCTCTGCAAATTCAATTGGCTGCAGACTCCTGAATCGGATATGCAAACCCGAACATGCCAAATCTGACATATGGTCAATGCACCTGATTGTGCAGATTACTGGAGCTCCTGTCATAAGGCTTCCAAACACAAGAAACCTCCTGAAACTTGGATATGCTATATAGTGCAACACACATAAAATCTCACCGGTGAAGAGTGTATTAGGGCCCTTGAGGGCTTTAGCGATAGTATCAAACATAAGAAAAGTTGACGTTTCCTTGATTTTTTCAGTATATCAATCCCGATATTTCTAGTCATTAGTACAAAATATCAAAATAGCATATATAATGCTAATTAACTGTACAAATCCCAAACTACCTGTTTCTGTGTAAGGTAGATGTGTAATGGCATTATGAACTTTCCCTCATCCCTAAATACAAATATTTGTAAAACAGAAGGTACCAAATGCTAGGGTCAATCAAAATAGTTTACGATATCTTTTATGAGCAAGAATAATTGATTTTCTCCTGACATATCTCCTAAATTTTCAAACAAGATTCCATCCATCCTAGCTTGGACTCCACTTAGGGAGGACATGTCCTGGAGCACTCCCTTCATTGCCCTGTCAACTCCAAGCAATGAACCCCCAATGCCTGATAAGATCTCCGGTAATGTTGGTGAGGGCTTTGAGACTTCAACTAGCTGGATCTGCATTGTTCAGCATACAATCAGCATCTGAAAGGTGTAGTCATTATGCATTTCCTACTGAAGTCGCTGCATAAATGCAACTCACAGAATTTGTCATAAAGAAAAATATCAAGAGTATGAAAAAAAAAAGGGTCAGGACGTACAAAAAGGTAATAGAACTGCTGCAAATTCAAACAGACCAGATGAACTTAAGTACTTAACATAAAAAGGTCTCAGTTGCTTCATGAGAACGTCAAGCATTAATGAGGTAATAACTGAATACGAGAAAAAGAATTGAGTGCATATATATGGGAGCAACATAGCAATTTGATCAAAATGCATTAAATCTTTCTGGTAGAACAAACCTTCTTATGCTTCGGTATATTAGCTTTCTGTTTTGCAATAGCAAGAGCTTGTGAGAGTCCACCTACTGAATCAACCAACCCTCTTGAAAACGCATCTTGGCCGCTCCAGACTCGACCTTGAGCAACAGTCTCCATCTGATCAACCTGGTGGCACAAGCACTTAATAAGTACTTGAAGATGCATTAGCTACTCAGCATCTGAGATCAGGCCTTACACTCATTGATCGTGACATGGCTGCTTTATCACGAAACAAAGCGTAAGCATTTTGCGCTGACTTTTCGAAAAGCTCTGCCTCATCCGGCCTGCAGAAAATACATCACATTCTTCAAATTCAAAGTGGTTCATATGATAGTGAAGATTAAAAGAAATAATTGCAAATCTTGACAGACTGACCCATGGTAGTAACCCACTTGCACTGATGCTCCATAAAGGAGGGGGAGAAAGGTTCAAATGCGGTCTGAACCATTTTCTCCAAAAAGAAATAAGATACGGGTGTTTGAACTTATCGACTAACTAAGACTTCTCAGAAAAGAAGAACTTGTTAACAAAAAGGAATTGCAACAGACTGCCATCTTGGCATAACAACCATAGTAGACAGAAGCAAGTTTTATTTCTTCTATAGTTCTATTTTCTATTCGCAAACAAACCATGGATGCACATGTACTTACCAGTCAATACTGAAACAAAATATACAACATATATTAAATGTCACAGTTAATTATATAATAAGCCAACAAATTGGCCCAGTAGGCTACATGATGGGCACGTTTGAGGAAAAAAAGGTGGCATTATGGGAGCTCATGTTCACTAAATGCTTGTGTGACTCATACTTCAACGCTGCAGTGCATTCACTAAAAATTAAGAAACTAATCTAACAAAACTAAAACTAAAATGATGAGAATGAAGCATGTGTGTAAGGGACTTGGCTACCCCTTGGGCCTGGGTTACTACGAAGGGAGGAGGAGCTGGAGAGCTAAGGGTCTAAGGCTCTAAGCCCTTGGTTCTTTCTTGAATTCCAATGATTGCATTTCCCCTCATATTTATGGGGAAGACACAACTAGACTCCCAAGACATCCTAATGACTTGACTTACAAGTAAACTTATCTCTAAACTCTTCCTAATCCATGAACAGTACCGTGTGGGCTTTGAGCCCTTGTGGCCATCTAGCCTAGCTGGGCCCTTTAGATCCATAACAATGTGCTTTAATTATGATGCATTCACATGATAAGAAAACATTTCAGCAACCGGAATCACTGCAGACTATACCACAAGTTCCAATGAACTGCTTTTATGTTGTTCTCATTATTAATTAATGGTCCACTAGTACCATGATGTAAAAAGTGCAGATCTCACCTTAAAGGTCGTTGATCAGCAGCATTAAGCTCAGCATATCGACCCTTGGATAGAATTTCTTTATGAAAGTCAATCCTCTCATAAAGCTTTTGAAGGCAGAACTTCCCTGTAATTCCAGGTAAGCAGTTTTAAACCAGGAATAAATACAAAACAATTGCTCAATTCGCTACCTAAATTCTGAATAGACTAGAGCTAATCCAATTCCAAAGTTGTGACGAACTACAGGTGGACAACCTTAGAATTTGACGTAGATGACTTATCACTAGCAAGGCGGATAACCTTAGAACACAAAATAATAAGGGTCACCTGTAACAACTCCAATCGATCCTGTAAGAGTAAGTTTCTCAGCAACAATTACTGGTGCAGCCATTGCCATGTAGTACCCCCCACTTGCAGCAACGTCAGACATCGAAGCAACCACAGGCTTGGAGTTGGCCAGAAGTCGAATTTCCCTCCACATCCTAGTTGAAATAAGAATTGGTAATACTGAAAAATCTGATGCTGCTGAGAAGTAATAAATCCTAAAGCATGACTTACAGGTCAGAAGCAAGAGCATCACCACCAGGGCTGTCTATACGGAGGATAACAGCTTTGTACTTTTCTGATTCTGTAAAGTGCAAAAAGCTTCAATAATTAAAAATAGGTCTACATATCAGATGAAATAACAGGAGTTTGCATGATACACACATGCCCATATCAACTATAACAAGTGTTCATCCCCTGTACCTATCACAACTTCCTTGGGACTACTTCCTCTGATTGCAAGTACAAAGTTTCTTTCGGACTCACACCGGTCTAAATTTTTCAACCTTGACCATCAATATATAAAGAACTAGATAGATTGACAAATGTTAATTGATCCATCATGAAAAGCACATTCACAACATATAATCCTTTTGATATGGTAGGACTAGGGATAGCACAAAGAACCTATTCGTCGCCCTCCCTTGGAGGCTCTGACTACTTTTAGGGTTCTTCTTGCTTGATTACAATGGATGGTGTGGCTGTGCTTATATAGCCAGCTACCTAACAAACCCAATCTAATCTAAATAACCTTATCTCTCTAACAACCTTATCTCTAATGACCTGCTAACAAACCAATCTTATTCCCCTCGTGGTACTGTTCACGAGCTACAGTACTCGTGGGCCTAGGCCTGCGGCCAGCCCACTTGCTATAACACCTTTTTTATCTTGATATCATATTTTACCTTGTAGACCATGTCCACGTTCTAAACAACTTATATTTGTGCAGATGTTCTTATATTTGTTACAAGAGAGATCAAGAATTCAGCAACACAAGAGAACTGTGGGGAATAAGGTCGCAACATTAGCTTTTGGGTTCCATATAATTGCCTATCCAAGGTTATCTTGATGGTGCAATATAATAGTTTTTAGAGAGGGAGGGAGTGAGTTCAGTAGACATGTGTTAGCTGATTTTTTAAGAAAAATATCTTCATGCAGATTTGGTTCAATTGGCTAAAAAAACCTTTAAAGTGCTTTTCCCCCTCTCAGATACACAGGAGAACTGCACATCATGGTGGGTAGTTAGAGGGAGGTGGATGGCGCAGATCGTAACCATGAGAAGTGCTCAGATTTGGCCCTGGACCTCTAGGCCGCGGCTTGGGCGCCAGCGATGGCGAGACACAACCAGGAGGCAGGAGATAGGGAGAACTCTCAATATATTGCTTGATTTTCTTGATTACACAGCCTTCATATATATAGGCTGATGTAAATCCTTGCCCAAGCTTATCTCTAAACAAATCTCCTAGCAAACCAAACTCTAAATAACCAAATTCCTACTGACACCTGACAATAGCGCCTCCTTGGCATTCCTTCCACGCCGTGCATACTGAAGGCCCCACATAACATAGAGATAGAGGTAACAAAAGAATGCCGGTCCATTTACAATGCCCAGAAGGGCAAAATAAATGAAAACGGATAAAGACAACAAGGAAACAAACCCTCTCAGTGCACAAGCTAAACTGAGAGGCGAACGCCCAGATGATCAACATCTGGCACAACTTTAGTGATAAGAGCGTAAATAAAACAAGACCTCATTAGTTCTATGGTTCCAAGAGTTAACTACTCAGCCTCTTTAAAATATAGTGGTTCTGCACAAACTGAAATTAAACAATGAATTGGCATTGATGAGTGCAAATGGAAAGTTTCATGTTTGTATTCAGCAAAAAAGTGGCTGGATCCCTTGCTGTAAATGGTTTCTACTCAATACTTTGGCTGAACCAAAGAGAGGTATGGAAAGGTAAATTAGGAAATCATGCATATCATGTGTTCTGTAAATCAGAAATCAACATATACGCTGTTTAAACTTGTAGAATACCTGAGACCTTGAACAATAATTGGTACTAAAAGAAATTTCCAGATCGGATTTCAAATCAAAGATATAAACTCACTTACAAAGTACAAATCAAATTTAAGGTTGCTGACATAATATAGTAAAATTACCTCTAACAGTTCGTATCTTCTCAATTAGCTGCTCAGCGATAATGCCTGAACTTGGAGTACTCAATGGGCTACGAGTACGTGTTATGCTTCCAGAAGCTCTGATAATGGCAATTTGTTCTCCTCCTCCTTGTAATCCAAGGGTCCGTTTACTGACACGCGAGTATTTACTAGTAAAGAGAACCGGTACTAGTTCAGTACATGAAACAGTAAGTAGATAGGAATTGGCATCCTGTAGTAGTAAAGCAACATTAAATAATAGGTTCGTTTGACCTGTCTGACCAGAGGAGATCTGTATTTAAAGCTATATTGCCAAGAATGTGTACAGCAGAGCTTATTGCATTTGTTTGAAACATTGATATTTAAAAATACAACATAAAGATATGTAAAGAAACTAGGAAAATCCAGGCAGTTTTCCAGAACATTAGACAGGACTATTCTCATTCTGATAGGCTATTTTATTCACGTTACCATAGAAATATCTAGACTACCTGTAGTCAACCATACGCAGACTTTTCTTGTCTTTCTGCCCTACTCTCTCCTTTAGCATTGACATTACCTGTTGAATTAGACAATGACAACAAAGACATACGCAGAAGAAAACTTATATTATTAAAAGGGGGTAACTTATATTATTAAAAGGGGTATTTGATCTATGAATTGCTATTACTCATAACAAAAACATATTTGGGTTGAACACTTAAACAACACACTTAAATGCTCTCAGTGAAAGAAATAAAGTAAGGGCATGTGCAACTCATGCCCCAAAGAGAAACTAAGGCTTATTAATCTCTCCAAACAAGGATCCAACCCATTGTCTGTGGAGGAGCTAAAGAAAAAAATACAAGCACATGAGCAAGTCGGGGTATCGACACCAAGTAAATAAACAGTGAAAAACAGTAGTATATGTGCACCAAAACTTGGTGTGCATCGGATGGGGATGGTTTTGGTTTGGAAGAAGCATCACTATTTTATTAATTGTGGGACCCCTTGTCAGCTTCATGAGAAGAGCTAAGGACTGAACCAGATTTTGCATAGCCTGAGTTTGCTAAATTCTTCTGAGATGGCATGTTTAGATCTGCTCCGTGCTGTACATGCCCTAAAGGTGTTTCAATAGCTTGTTTCATAAGTTCAAAACTATGGTTTGAAATATACTCCAATACAGAATGATATATGCATCATGAACAAAGATGCCTTGCAGCTTGCACCATGCTGCCATCTATTTCATCTTCATGCTGTCATGCATACTTGATTATCTTTGGCACCGTGAATTACACAGGCCGCAAATGATTTATTTCTTGCTAAATCAATAAATGGTAAAATAAGGAACCTAAGAATAGTTCAAACGGCAATTTACTTTCGTATATGTATGGTAAACTTTTGTTTTTTTTCTGTAGCTCTTGTTAGGTTTCATCTCCAGCCACAATCTCCTCCGCCCTCATCTTTCGTTTGAAAAATGCCTTGAAACAACCACAATAGATGTATTCCAAACATGAAAACCACAACGAATATTAGTTAAATGCTTGCATGGAGAGCATGAATCCGATCATGCCGAAAGGCCACTGCGGATGCTCTACTATGCATGCAGTTAGCTTTACACCATGTTTATCAGTCAATTCAGAAACTCGTACCTCGTCGTCATACATTAAATCTGTTATCCAACCTTCTTCCTTGAGTCTGGCAACCTGGTAGACTCCTGAATTAATGAATTCCTCAATTTCTTCTCTTTTCTTCCCTGTAGACAAATTCTACAATGACAATTTTTCTTCTAAAATATGCAAAACAAATCTGCTGAAATTACCATGTGTAGAAGATATCGTGTCCAGCCAGTTTCCATAAATATTGTCAAGCAGTGTTGCCAGCATCTCCCTAACTTCATTTGACATGCTCTTGCGTGCAAGCTGATCCCCGGCACTTTTATATTTACCAATTCGTTGAATTTCTGGTTCTATTCCAACTTTCTCAAGAACACCTTAACAATGAATTTGAAATTATTAGACACTCTGAAAGGAGCTTAGCTGCATTCAAGTTGTTTGTATATGGAACAATAAAATGTCAAGTATGACCCACTTTACGAACTTGGCACCTAATGAGGAGTGAAACTATCAGAAATGCATTAGAGACTATTCCCTGTGGTTGTAAGTGGCATTTTGGATAATTCATATGGTCTCCAAATGTAATTTTAACCACTAAAGTTTCTTCTAACATATTTATCAAACCTAGTGTGAAAGTTTTTTCAAAATAAATCAGTGGATACCACTTCCAGGTCCTATTTAAATACTCGGAGGTAAAGATAGCCACTATTTAAGAAAGTTGACTACATGTATTAAAACATCACCTTTGTGTTTGACTGGACTGAGTATATATAAGAGCATAACATTATAATATAAGATGTACAAGAAAGCTCATGCCAGGGTACTATGCACAACAACCATCTAATCACTAACGAAAGTTAGCAACTTACATAGTTCTATTGCATCACTAAAACCACAATAAATCAGCAAAACTCTTTCCACAGTGAACAAGTGACACTTTGAAAGAGGATTACAGAAGAGCGTGATACTCCTTGTTCAGTGTTTACCCAAAATAAAAACCGTAACCATATCAGCAAAGTAGATGTTTCATGTCATTGTCGTACAAGAAATTACCTCTGAGAAATGTTTGCTGAACAGTTAGACCAAACAGAGCAACATAAGCACTTGGCGGTGCGTATAGCTCACCACACGCACAAGCTAGGTAGTACTCTTTCTCCCCACAAACAGGCATGTAACCAACAACAAATTTACCTGCAAAATCATTCAAAATTAGTTCATCCTATGGCATGCATGGACATAAACTAAGATACCAAACTCAGCATCGCCTCTATAGGTACCAGACTTCTTGAAATCCACAATGTGTCTTCTGATCTCATCCACCTTCCCCCACCCACATCTCAGCGGCTCTATGTGCAGATAAATCCCAGAGATTCGTGGGTCGTATGCTGCCTTCACAAAATTCTCACATATTTGTGGTAGTGACAGCCCTGACGAGAAGCGTGTCTTCAACTGGTCAGATATCTGCAACCATTACCATCAACAACACAAGTCACATAATACACTATCAAAGTTGACAAATACTAGGGGGAAAAGGACAAAGTCCATATTACAGAATGGCAACTGATATTTGCCGAAAGTGGACCTAATACCATGAGAAAATCCTACGATCGCAAACCTAAACAACCAGCATAAAAATACTAAGACACGCATTAGGATAAGACCTTCAGAATGCACGAAATGAGCAAATCGCATTAAGGGGAGAATAACCGCAAACGACCGTGCCGTGCGGAAGCAATCACCTCGCCGCGAAGCTTCATGTTGAGGACGCTTCCCTTGCGGACGCGCTGCCACGGCGGCGCCACGAGCATGCGGAGCTTAACGGCGAGCTGCGTCCCCCACCCGAGCTCCTCGACATCGAACGCCGACGCCGCGGGCGTTGGCGGCTCCTGGGCCTCACCAGCAGCGGGGGACGGCTCCTGCTCCTCCTTGGTGGGCCCAGGGGAGGACTCCACGGCGCGAATCGGTACACGGAGCGGCGACGGGAGGATGCGGCGCGCGGCGGAGTGGGGAGAAGAGGGGAAGGAGGCGAAGTGGCGGTGCTGGGAGGGGGAGAGCACGAGGAGGGTGGCGGCGCAGAGGTGGGAGGAGTGGCGGTACGGCGCCGCCCGGAGCACGAGAAGCCTCGCCATTGCCAGGCGAAACTTCTGGAAGCTTCGGGAATGGCGGGGAGCCGAGGCGGAGCCCTCGTCGCGGCGCCGGGGAGTAGCGGATGGGTTTGGGGGGCAGCACTGGAGTGGGGAGAAGGAAAGGAAGCCGAAGAGGTGTGGTGGACCGGGTCTACCGATTGTGGGGTCGGGAGTGGAGGGGGTGGGGGATAGCTCTGGGGCGGTTGATTTGGCGCCACGTTGAGCGCCAGGTAAGTCGACGAAAATAGAGCACTTTTTGAAAAGTTTGCCTGGTCATCTGGATAAGACGGCCTCGGGTGAAATTCAAATATTTAACTTACATTTTAATTTCATTTCAAGAAAAATTTATCTCATTCAAATAGAACATTCTTACTATAAATTATGATATTCATGACAAATTATTTAACTAAATAATTTATCCTAAACATCATATGTTTGAAAATGGATGGAGTATTTGGCTAACTCTTACAATATCCGAAACTAAATTATATTGCAAACAAGTAGTCCTCTGACCTTTTTCTCATGTAGGCAGTGGCGTTGCTAGGATTTTGGTATAGAGGGAGCCATATAAACACATATACAACATATGACTTCTTAATTTTAGTTTAAGTTTAACTTAATAGACTACATGTTTTTTTATCGTGTGCACAAACAGCACAATAACCAATAATCATTCAATCAATCACTACCTTATGTTATTATCTACTAGAAATGTATTAGTAATACTACAAGTTTGCTGAAACTTTTAGGGGGGCCATGGCCCCTGCCAGCCTCCTTGGCTACACCACTGTGTATGGGTCACAAGGATTTATAGAAGTTTTTCTTTTGACTTTGAGATCCGCTCATGGTTTTGTAGAGAGTTATGTAGGTTGTAGCATTTCACAGATTGTATAAAATACTTTAATCTCAACAAAATATACACTTTACTTTCAAAATGTGATGTGCGTGGTAGCGTGGGGTATGTCTTCAGAAACTATGTTATTTCATTAGGATCCAAACATTCTATAATCGTTTGGGATCATCTGTATAGACAACACTTGAGATGGATCATACAAGTAAGATTAAAAGGTAGAAACCCGAGAACGTTTATATAAATGTTGATACAACATGTAAATTAAGTATTTATCTAATACCTACATCCAATATTGTTCTTAATTTTGAGACCATGGAATCGAGGTAGGTCCGTCAGAACATAAGTAACATATATATTCTAAAATCACATCTTAAATAAACTTTTCATCGTTCAAATCAACATAAAAAACAAGATGTATAGAATCGCATCGTTCAAAACATAATAGCAAAATAAATATTAAATTTCTCATGATATTCTACCACGTGAAATCAAACTCAACATGTATACAAACGCATCCTTCGAAAGTCAAAACTACTAGAACGATATGGGTTTGATACTTTGATTTTTCAGAATCTAAGTCAACTGAAAAATCAAATCTTCCGCCCTTGGTCACAGAAAGCGACCAAGTAGGAGTAGGAAGAACCCGGAGCGTCCGTTCATGCGGGTTCAGTTCAGCCGTCGCCTTCACCCTTCAGCCGCCAGGGCGAAGTAGTGACGAACCGTCGAACCGCACCTGCAGGGAAGTCTTCGTCTCGCTCCTCTCTCCGGCTCCCTCCGACGAGCGGCGATGGCCACATCGCTCCAGCTGATCGACTGGGAGACGGAGAGCTACCCCGCCTACCCAGACTTCGCGGCCATCCCCTTCTTCGCCATCTTCTTTCTCGCCGCCCGTTTCCTCCTCGACCGTTTCGTATTCGAGGTTGTATCTTTGTCCCGCCCATTTTTACACCAGTTATGTTTGTTTCATTCATAGAGAACTAGGGGAGTCGGGGTTCTGACGCGCGCGTGTCACACTATTACTGTGAGCAGGTGCTAATGTGCACATGATTAACACGGGGGAAATTCAGAGAATTTGTCAATAAATTCTTCGCCATTTCAGGACCTGCCACCATGTATCTCACTGACATGTAATTGTGTAATCCCTGAACTTACATGCTAGTGAGAAGTGGAGTGGCAAACTGGCAACTCCTGAATTCCCATTAGCTTAAACATTCAAAATAACATGTTGAACGGAGTGGTTATACTTAGTGGAGGCGCCTATAGGCAGAACTTTTTCAGTGACATCGACACGCCAGTTGTTTTATTAAGTACCTGCGCCTACACGTTTCCATACTTGGTGCTTTTATTTCAACTCTTGTTCAAAACAAATCTAAAGGAGATTACTCGTGAGATGTGGCTGCGCCTTACTTGTTGGTTGGGAATGAATGAGAGTTATTTGGCATCTTCCACAAAGAACTAATTCTCTTTTTCCTGAAGGGAGGCCTATGTGTTGGCTCTCATCCAGGATTTTGTGTGTGTAGTGGTTAGCCAGGAAGCTAATTTTCAAGAATGAGGATGAGAAGCTTGATCCTACTACGTATGCAGGCAAGAGAAAGATCAGGAAGTTTAAAGAATCAGCTTGGAAATGCGTTTATTTCCTTTCTGGGGAGCTATTGGCATTGTCTGTGACATACAACGAGCCATGGTTCACAACTACAAGAAATTTCTGGGTTGGACCGGGTGATCAGGTCTGGCCAGATCAAAAAATAAAGTATGTCAGACACCTTCCCTTGTTTGAGGGAACATCTTCTTTGGTCACCTTTTACTATTTATTTATACTAAGTGTATTTTTCCCCAGATTTAAACTCAAGGCGGTCTATATGTATGTTACTGGTTTTTACACGTACTCAATATTTGCCCTTTTGTTTTGGGAAACAAGGCGCTCAGACTTTGGTATTTCAATGACTCACCATGTAGCAACCGTTTGTCTGATAGCACTGTCTTACATATTCAGGTATACTGGTATCTTGATATTTATTTATTTATGCAAATTTATCTTTGAATCCAAGTCAAGTTTCGTTCTCAATTTCTCATACATTATTGCTCTCAACACATACTCAGACTGTCAGTTTGTGAATACTTCTTTATACTGGCAGTTGCATTTTAGAAATAATATCGTTTGGAAATGATTTTCTTTGATATTTCAGAGTTAATTTAATTTCCTAAAACAGATTTGCTCGGGTTGGTTCAGTTGTCCTTGCCATTCATGATGCAACTGATGTGTTCCTGGAGCTTGGAAAGATTTCCAAGTACAGTGGCCATGAGTTGCTTGCAGATGTTTCATTTCTTGTTTTTGTCAGTTCTTGGGTACTCCTTCGCCTCATATATTATCCATTCTGGATTCTCTGGAGCACTAGGTAAAGACGAGTAACTATGTTCATGCATGGGTCTATATACTTTACAGACTTGGTATAACTAAAACTTATGTATTTGTTCTTAAATTTCAGCTATGAAGTTGTTCTGACTCTAGACAAGGAGAAGCATAAGTTTGACGGGCCAATATACTACTATGTATTCAACAGTCTTCTATTCTCCCTTCTTGTTCTGCACATATATTGGTGGGTCTTAATGTATCGGATGCTTGTGAAGCAAATACAAAATAGAGGGCATGTTGGGGATGATATACGATCTGGTACGTTCTCCTTTCCCTTAAGAGTGTTAATCTGTTATTATATGAGGCTAAATTTTGTTTAGAGTTGAATATACCATCACTTATTAATATCTCAGTTATGCATACATTTATCTTGGGGGCCCATGCAATTATCCATCAATGTCTAATGGACTAACACGTGATATAAGGATCAGATTTACTTAATTATGTACCATAAGACTCACTATTACCCACTGTCATGTAGATTCTGAAGGTGAAGAGGAACATGAGGATTGATTGAGCTGTGTAAGTTCTGAAGGTGAAGGGGAACAGGAGAGGATGGATTGAGTTGTGTATCTGAAGGTGAAAAAGGAACATGCCGTGTGCATTTTCAAATATTTCACATTTTGTTTTCTGGTGGCTCTTCATAACTTATAATAATACAATAGCACCCTTCCAGGTGAGCATCACAGATGGATGTCACTTGGGCATTATCCATTTATGTAAAACTAGGTCAAATTGTATAGCACCTACACAGTTAATGGAAAACATTACTTGTGTACATGTCTGCCTCTACCTTGGCCCTTTCGATACTGGTCTCAAATATATGCAAACTTCACATAAAGTTATTCGAAACAATAAACATATTGCAATTTATGCCACCTTCTCTAAGCCAAAATTCATGTTCACCTTTACCAAAGATAGCATAGAAGCATATTGCAATTTATGTCCCTTTCTCAAAGGCTCAAAGCTTAAATTTAGAAGCAAGGTTTGTAAAAAAGTCATATGCTTTAAATGTCTTTAAATCGAAATTTTGCCTGAATCTGGACGTGGTACTTTTCCGGCATGAACATGTGTGGCTTTCAGCTTGTCATGTTGTCCAGATCCCAAGTTGCAAAACATGAGATGCTGCTAGGAAGATTACCTTTTGGGATTTTTGTGCTGTACAGTTAGACTTCGTGTAATCATGTTTGATATATTTAGGAGTTGAATTCCCTGTCCTACTAATAGATATTTGTTTTTTTATCTTACTCAGGATGTCTCTGAAATCCTTTCGTCAATTACTTGTGTATAATAATGTGAGAGTGTACCGAGTAGTGATTAATTTCTGCAGATGTTGATATCAATATGCATGTATCTTTGTCGGGTTAACCTACGAGTTTGTTTTTAATTGCCTTGATAGTATAAGTTCTCTCTTATGTTACACTTTCCCTGTACGTTTACCATTTCACTTTTTTGTAATCAGAGCATGTTCTAACTAATAATATTTCAATGAAATTACAAAGCAAAACTGCAGTACCAAGATAATGAAATATGCTATCTGCCAAAAATAAAGAAGCTACTGTTCATTTTATTCCAGAGCTTCTGGACACACAACAAACCATATGATTGCTAGGTCTGTCAACATAATATTTCATCCCATCATATCAGAACCATGGAACTGTACCATAGCTACTGTTGGGTAGATCTGGTGGTGATGAGGACATATGATCCACTTGAAGCTCTACATCTGATCTTTTGGCGAAGCGACCTTTGATCCGTGGCCGTGCTTCAGCATACGCTTTCCTTGTTGCATACCTTATGGTCTTCTCAAACTTTCTTGCCTGCCTTTTCTCTTTGTACCTGAGGACCCTGGCCGCTCTGTCCATGGGGCTCAAATGTACTGGCATCTGAAATGAGTAGTATGATAATAGATCCACTCCTCCAGTTGTTAGTATAGTGAGGTTTGAGATATCTGCTATGTATTGTCTGGTACTATACCGGCTTCCGTTGATGAAAGAGATATCTGAGATAAAATTGGCAAATAGTTAGTGAAATATATAAACGATAAATTTCAGGTATGACACACCATGCAACAGTGTGGATCTGGAATCCGATTGCTTTGAAATTCTAGACATTAAAATCACTTTTAAGTGTCTTCTAGCTGAGAGTTGAGAACTTGTACAGGATTAGCTGTCTTTGTAAAGAAATAGGAAACTTTGAAGTTTGGAGTTTTAGATGCAGAGGAACAGGCAAGCTAAATTCGGTGGATTTTTTTTTTGTGCATTACTGTTTTACAGTGATTCTTAATCTGTTTTAGGTCCAAGAAAATCAGAGCCTACAGCCTGAAGATGCTATTAATTCTTGCTTGGATCTTAATGTAGGAAGAGAACTTGAAAAAAATGTCTAAAAGTCTTAAAAGGTAGAAAAATAAATGTTAAAGAGGCAATAGAATGAAAAATAGAATACAAACGAGTTGCATCCTTTTGCACCCACACTGAAATTTTACAGGACATTGATTCAATCAATTTGGATGCGTATTCATAAAATAAGTAGATCACCACACGGTAGTTTAGAGGAGGACGGTTTGTTAATGGATTATAACCTGAGGCTGAATGGTGCTTAAGATACATAGATCACTGCATAATTATTGAGAGCATAGAAAAAGATTAACTTACACTGTTGGTGATAGAGGCAGCATGCTCATTTACCACAGAAAGCTGTGAAGGCACTACACACTCACTCCATTCCGTTGCTCCATACCTTCTCTGGATCTGCTGATGCTCTTGCATTCTATACTGCTCTTCTGTGTTTCTAATGATGTTGCTGCCATAGTACGAATTATATCCAGTAACATCAAAGTACTGGTCTACTTTACCAAAATACATCTTGCTACTATTGTTGTTTGTAGTGGTGGTGGTACCATAGTTATAACCGGAATCCCTGGTGAACAGGAGCCAGGAGTCTACTTCCTCTTTTTCCTTGCTACCATGGGTAGTAACAGCAGCTCCTGCCTCAGCAAAACCAGAGACTGCTGGAATGGAAGTAGCTGGAAGCGGCAGCACAGGCACTCGCTGGTGCCTCTGAGACAGTGAATTTGCAGAGTGCACCTTTGCATCACAGGTGGTACACAGTTCTGCTGCATCTGCACAGCATGCTGACACTGCAGGTGCAGTCATGCAAACCTCGCATAAATGCACACGTTCATGACTTGATGCCACATGATTAACAGAATGAACCTGTGTATCGCATGACGCGCAGAGATATGCAGCATCAGCATGGCAGTAGCTGACAACACCGTGGTAGTTATCTGAGAGCTCCTGTTTTTGGTCTTGCATTTTACTCTGTGTTAATGGATACATCCAGCATCTTGATTTGGAATGTACGGGGTCTTAATGATAAAACAAGACGAGATAATCTTCGGAAAGTTGTTGATGCATCTAAACTTTCTGTGGTCTGTCTGCAAGAGACCAAACTGTCCCATATTTCTGTGTATGATGTGTCGTCCTTTCTTGGTCAGGAGTTCACCCAATTTGTGTTCCTCCTGGCGCAACAGACAAGAGGAGGCATCCTAATTGCTTGGCGGGATGGCTCCTTTGTGATCGATCACCATCGTGTCCATCGACATTCAGTGTCAGTTTTACTTAGTGGCAGAGATGACACACCTTGGTGGCTTACAGGGGGGTATGGCCCTCAGCATGACGCTGACAAGGTGGCGTTCTTAGAAGAACTCCGAGAAGTCCGGGCAGAATGTCCTGGCCCCTGGATGCTTGCTGGGGATTTCAACATGATATATTGCTCCGAAGATAAGAACAACGAAAATGTCAATCGAGCTATGATGGGTCGTTTCCGCCGGTTTGTGAATGATCTGGAACTGAAGGAGATCCCATTGCTAGGCAGACGATACACTCGGTCCAATGAAAGTGATTCACCTACCCTTGTCAAGTTAGACCGTGTTCTCTGTACTAATGACTGGGAAGATATCTATCCTGAGAGCATATTGCAAAGCCATGCAACGGAGATGTCTAATCACTGCCCACTGGTTCTAGGTCTCAGGGAAGGGATCATGGGGAAGAAGAGGTTTCACTTTGAAAGCTTCTGGACTAGACTTCCTGGTTTTCATGAAACTGTACAGCAATCTTGGGAAGAACAAGTGAATTGCTGCTGCCCCCTTGAACGGATTTCTATTAAATTGAAACAAGAGCCCTGCAATCCTGGAGTCAGAAGCAAACTGGAAACATAAAGGCTCAGCTAGCCCTTGCCAGAGATATACTACACTGCCTAGAGAAGGCTCAAGATCACCGGGAACTGTCCCATGATGAAAACTGGTTGAGATGTGAACTCAAACGGCATTGTTTGGTTCTTGCCTCCCTGGAAAGAACGATCGCTCCGCTCCGCTCACGGGTCAGGTACTTAAAAAGATGGTGATGCTAATACCTCTTTTTTCCACAAGCAAACTGTTTTTCGGAAGCGCAAGAATTTTATTTCCAAGCTAGTGGACGGTGATCGTGTGGCCACGGCCCAGGAGGAGAAACATCAGGTTCTCTTTGATTACTTTGATGGCCTGCTGGGAACCGCTATGCCAAGAACTAGCACTCTGGATTTGGATTTCTTCCATATAGCAGGGATTGATCTCTCGGTTCTTGATGCACCTTTTTCGGAAGAGGAGGTATGGGCGACAATCAAGTCTCTTCCATCTGATAGAGCGCCAGGTCAGGATGGCTATACTGGACGGTTCTACAAATCTTGTTGGCCAATTATAAAGGCAGATTTCATGGCAGCTATCATTACCTTGCAGCAAGGTGATGCAAGAAAGCTTGAGCTCTTGAACTCGGCATACCTGACTCTGATTCTCAAAAAGGTCGACGCGGATACAGCTAAAGATTATCGCCCAATTAGTCTTGTACACAGTTTTGCTAAACTGGTCACTAAAATGATGGCAAATCACTTAGCCCCTCACCTCGATAAGCTAGTTGCTACTAATCAGAGTGCGTTCATTCGGGGCAGATGCATACATGATAACTTTATGTTGGTCCAGCAAACCATCAAAGTCCTACACCGGCGCAAGGTCTCGTGTCTTTTCCTGAAGCTTGACATCTCTAAAGCTTTTGATTCAGTATCCTGGGCTTTTCTGATGGAGATATTTTCACATTTGGGTTTTGGAGCTTCCTGGTGCAATCTCATTTCCAACCTCCTTTATTCAGCATCTACCCAGATTATCCTGAATGGAGAACCCGGGGAACATATATTCCACCAACGGGGATTACGACAGGGAGATCCGCTTTCTCCCATGCTCTTTATTTTGGTCATGGACGTTCTGAATAGCTTATTTGCCAAAGCTGAGTCAGAGAGATTACTCCTTCCTCTCCATTCTACCGGACAGCATCTGTCTCTCTATGCAGATGACGTGGCACTCTTCATTCGCCCGGAGGATAATGATCTGCAACTTACAAAAAACCTGCTGCATATTTTTGGTGAAGCATCTGGCCTGCATACCAACCTGAACAAGAGTTGTGTAATTCCCATTCAGTGTGATTGCGAAATTGTTGACGTGGTGAACAACACTTTGCAGTGCACAACAACAACTTTTCCTTGCACTTACTTGGGCCTACCTATCTCTGATAAGAAGCTAAGAAGAAGGGACCTGCTGGTTTGGATTGAGAAAATAGCGGATAAACTTCCAGGATGGAATGGTGCTTTGATGAACATGTCCGGTCGCGCGGTGTTAGTTCGCTTTGTGCTTACTGCCATCCCCTTGTACTTGCTGATCGCCATTAAAGTGCCTAAGTGGTTCATCAGAGCAATTGACAAAACAGGAGGAGATTCTTGTGGAAGGGAAGAAAAGAGGTAAATGGTGGCTGCTGCTTGGTGGCCTGGGAAAAGGTCATGAGACCTGATCTCGGTGGTCTGGGCATACATAACCTTGAGGTCATAGGATGGGCTTTACAGATGCGTTGGCTCTGGTTGGAAAAAAACCAGACCTGATCGGCCATGGGCTGGTCTTGAAATACCAGTTCAGCCGAATAACCTTGCCATGTTTGCCATAGCAGTGGTGACTTCCATTGGCAATGGAGACAATACTTTGTTCTGGTCCGATCACTGGCTGCACGGTTGCTCTTTGGAAAATTTGGCACCTGATGTTCACTAGTGGGTACCCTTGAGGGTGAGAAAGACGAGGACTGTGGCCCAAGCTCTCCAGGATCATTCTTGGGTAACTGACATAAGGGGTGCGCTCAGCCTAAATGGTCTAGTAGAATATCTGCACCTTTGGGATGTTCTTTCAGATGTAACTCTGAACAATCCAAGGATCAACATCACTGGAAGTTCGAAGCCTCAGGTCTCTTTTCTACTAAATCAGCATATAGAGCTTTTTTTTGTTGGCTCCATCTCATTTGAACCCTGGAAGAAAATTTGGAAATCATGGGCTCCAGGGAAATGCAAGATATTCATTTGGTTGGCCATTCGAAACCGTTGTTGGACAGCTGATCGCCTGGAAAAAAGAGGACTTCCTCACCCAGAGCATTGTCCTCTCTGTGACCAGGAAGATGAGACTGTCCAACACATTCTTACCACATGTGTTTTTGCACGACAGTTTTGGTTCAACGTCCTGCAGCCTCTGAACCTGTCTAGCCTGGTACCTAGTCGCCGGACCAGTTCCTTTATGGAGTGGTGGACAAGGTCTTGGAAGAAATGTTCAAAGAAGCAAAGAAAGGGATTTAATTCCATGGTCATTCTTGGTGCATGGACCATATGGAAACATCGCAACGCTTGTGTGTTTGAAGGATCCGCTCCTAATGTCCAGGAAGACCTGCAGGCTTTCAAGGACGAGTCCCACCAATGGCAGATGGCTGGAGCCAAAGGGCTCTCAGCGTTAGACATGGGTCGGTTGTCTGGTTAGAGTGTGCAGGGGTCCTCGAGGTCATGTCCTTTAGTGTTGTTTTTCCGTAAGAGTCTTTTTCTGTGGAACCCCAACGTCCCCTGCCCTGGCCCAAAGTGGGGTGATGTTGTTTTGTAATTTGGGTCATTTTTCCCTCTCTTAGTATAAAGATGCGCAGCTCTCCTGCATGTTCGAGAAAAAGCATGGCAGTAAACCATACTTGGCGCTGCATGGCACCCATCGCATGGCCTGGCCCTTGGAGAAATTCTCCCCCCAGCTTCCTGCTTGAAAAGGTTAGTACTGAAATTACAATTCATCAACATAGAACCTTGCAACTTGTGCTTCTAAAAGTGAAGAGGTATTAGCGAATTTCGTAGCTAGTGTCTAGTGTGCTCTGTTCAAGTGAGTATGTATCTTCTCCTGCTCTTCTGGTCCGACATACTTGAACTTATTTTGGAGTGAGTGGCGAGTGGAAGTTATCACCATTCAAAGTTCTGTACTTCAGTGTGTAGTATAATAGGACGGTGACACTGGAATCCGTTGAGTAACACGTGGTATCATTCATGGGGCTGAGCACAGCTGTGCCCCTATCTTGTGGTTGTCCGTGGATGCTGCTACTGCACTACTTGCCTTGACGCCAATCTTCAAATGCAGTGTCGTTTTCGGATAAAGATTTTACTCCAATTTTCATTCTAGAGAATAAAATGAGTACTTTTCAGGTAAGTCAGAACCATCTGATTGAATAATTGTCAAAGAACTTTAGGAAACCAGTTTGAAGACTTTCTCACTGTTAAGGTGTTAGACTTTGTGCCGATCGATGGTATTGTTTCCACTGCACAGATGATATGTTTGCTTGTATTTTCCATGTGGATCATAATGGCGACCTAAGAAAGTGCTTAAGCAAATTATACAAGTTGCTGTTCAGCAATCAAAGAAACTTGCCAAACGTTGAAGTGGAATAGGCCCAAGATCGAAGAGCTATAACAAAAAAGGGAAGTAAAGGGTGCAGATGCTCCTCATTCTCTTTATGAATATCTTTTGCAAAACAGATAAGGGAGGGAGTCTCTTGGATTCCAAAGTTTGAGGTTTGTGCCAGCCTTTGGCACCTTTTGGAACCTCTCGTGTGAGGTAGGAACTTGACATACATGGGAAAAGTTCTAAAGCACCCTGCCATGTCACCTGATAATTTCTCTGGCACTGTAGTGGACTGCAAATATCTAAGGTGATCAGCAGTGTACAAGTCAATTTACCAATATTCTATGCATATTTCTTGCAGCTACTCAAATCTTGACATGATCTCTTTCCTATGACTAGTGGCATATATTATTGCAACTGACAAAACCTTTGTGTGACCAGAACTTCAGCTAATCAAATGTTAGCTTGTGTGGTTGTACTGATAGTCTTGAAATATTTTTTAAGAGCATTGGGTCTAAATATTTTTTTAGGATTCATCATTGTTGGTTTAATTTTGGGTGATTTTACAATGTAAGCTGTTGGATAACTAATACAAACTTTGAGATAGAATGGCCAATGGGATAATTATTTTTGCCTCCAATATTTATTAGAGAATGAGTAGTAAGCCTTTTCATCTGAACTATCAGAACAAATGTGTGGGCGCGTGCGTTCGTTTTGAGGCCTTGACCTGCTTTCCATGTAGTTTGCACTTATATGCCTTGTTTTATTCTTGCATTCGCCATGCCAGATTGTTGACTTGCCACAAAACCTCTCAGTGTTAACTAAATAAACAGAGGAACAGTGAGAGGTGATATGGAAGTTGTTGGAGTTGTTCCAAATTCACTCCAGGAAATAGGCCGACCTTCCCGACCCTTTACACTCAGGGTCGGGCGAGGCGGAGGATCTCCCGACCCCGGGACTCGGGGCCGGGCGAGGCGGAGCGTCTCCCGACCCCTGGACTTTGGGGTCGGGCGAGTCGGAGCATCTCCCGACCCCAGGACTCGGGGTCGGGCGAATCGGAGATCGACCCTCATGGGGTCAGGCGCATCCGACCCCAAGCTGGAGGTCGGACGAGGCGAAGTCCCAGGCGCACCCGACTCCAAGACGAAGGACTCAAGGTCGGACAAGGAGGAGTTCCATCCTCATACGGGACCAAGAGTCCGTACCGCTCAATACCCCCTGTCTGGGGTGTCGGTACTATATATACTAGCACCCTTGCTAGGGTTTTAGAATCGCGACAGAAGGAAGAAATAGAAGAGAGGCAGAGAGATTCTCTTGTAAGCCGCCGTAGGCGTGTAACCCCAAACTCTTGATATAGTGAGATTGTTGCCGGCTGGTGCCCGTGGTTTTTCCCCTTCACATTGAAAGGGGTTTTCCACGTAAATCGTGTGTCTCCTGTGCGGTTTGATTCTTTACTTCATATTCCATACGCCGTTCGTTCCTAACAAGTGGTACCAGAGCTTTGGTTGCTGTTTGGATTTCATGTCGACGTCGATGAAGTTTGATCTACCGCTGCTGAACTACAACACGCGGTTCTCGCTATGGCAAGTCAAGATGAGGGGAATTCTGGCGCAAACTCATGATTATGATGAGGCGCTAGAAAGCTTCGGGAAGAAGACGAAGGCCGAGTGGACTCCAGAAGAGATCCGCAAGGATCAGAAGGCTCTCGCCTTAATACAGTTGCATCTTCATAATGATATTTTGCAGGAGTGTCTGAAAGAAAAAACTGCTGCAGAACTATGGCTGAAACTGGAATCGATCTGTATGTCCAAGGATCTAACCAGTAAGATGCAGATGAAGATGAAGCTGTTCACCTTGAAGATGAAGGAAGAAGATTCAGTGATGAGCCACATCGCTGAGTTCAAAAAGATCGTCGCCGATCTAGTATCAATGGAGGTGAAGTATGATGATGAGGACTTAGGTCTTTTACTATTATGTTCTTTGCCAACTTCGTATGAAAATTTTCGTGACACCATACTCTTGAGCCGTGATGAACTAACCTTAAAGGAAGTTTATGAGGCTCTCCAATCAAGGGAGAAGATGAAAGGTATGGTGCAGAATGACAGGACGTCGTCCTCCAGGGGCGATGCTTTGCTTGTGAGGGGCAGAACTGATAACAGATCCTCCAATGATGATGGAAGAAAAAACTATGAAAGGAGAGGCCGTTCAAAGTCCAAGCTTCATGGTAATAAGAAATTCTGTGTTTATTGCAAGCTAACAAATCATAATGTTGAGGATTGCAGAAAAGTACAGAATAAGGAGAAGAAGAAAAACAAGTCGGCTGGTAAGGTCTCTGTTGCTGCTGCCGTGTCTGATGAAGAATCTGGAGATAGTCTGGTAGTATTTGCCGGTTGTGTTGCTGGTCATGATGAGTGGATCCTTGATTCTGCATGTTCATTCCATATTTGCATTTATAGAAATTGGTTTAGCTCTTATAAGTCTATGCCGAAAGGGGATGTTGTGCGGATGGGAGATAATAGCCCGTGTGATATTGTGGGGATTGGATCGGTTCAGATCAAGACTCATGATGGCATGGCACGCACTCTGAAAAACGTCAGATACATACCAGGGATGTCCAGAAATCTTATTTCATTGAGCACGCTTGATGCAAAAGGCTACAAATATTCTGGTTCGGATGGTGTTCTGAAGGTATCAAAAGGTAATCTTGTCTGCTTAAAGGGTGATCTCAATTCTGCAAAGTTATATGTCCTTAGAGGGTGTACTTTAACTGGTTCTGATTCCGCTGTTGCTGCTGTTACTAATGAGGAACCTAGCAAAACTAACCTTTGGCATATGCGTCTGGGACATATGAGTCACCATGGTATGACCGAATTGATGAGAAGAAACCTACTGGATGGCTGCACTTCGAGTAAAATGAAGTTTTGTGAGCACTGTATTTTCGGGAAGCATAAAAGGGTACGTTTCAACACTTCTGTTCACACCACTAAAGGTACTCTTGATTATATTCATGCTGATTTATGGGGGCCTTCCCGTAAACCTTCGCTTGGTGGTGCTCGTTACATGCTCACAATTATTGATGATTACTCTAGAAGAGTGTGGCCTTATTTTCTGAAACAGAAAGATGATACCTTTGCCGCTTTTAAGGACTGGAAGGTCATGATTGAAAGGCAAACTGAAAGGAAGGTGAAATTGCTTCGCACTGATAATGGTGGAGAATTTTGTTCGCGTGAATTTAATGATTATTGCAGATCAGAAGGCATTGTAAGGCATCACACCATACCCCATACTCCACAACAGAATGGTGTGGCCGAACGCATGAACAGATCCATCATATCCAAGGCCCGTTGCATGCTGTCTAATGCCAGGATGAGCAAACGTTTTTGGGCTGAAGCTGCTAATACTGCCTGTTACTTGAACAACAGGTCGCCTTCTATTCCACTAAATAAAAGAACTCCCATTGAGGTATGGTCTGGTACGCCTGCTGATTACTCACAGTTGAAAGTTTTTGGATGCACTGCATATGCTCATGTTGATAATGGAAAATTGGAGCCTAGAGCTGTTAAATGTCTTTTCCTTGGTTATGGTTCGGGTGTCAAAGGCTATAAATTGTGGAACCCGGAAACAGGAAAGACCTTTCTGAGCAGAAGTGTTATTTTCAATGAATCTGTGATGTTTACTGACAGCTTGCCCTCAGATAAAGTTCCAGAAAACGCACTGCAGCGTATGCGCCTGCAGGTGGAGCTAGCTCGTGACGACACTGATAACCCCGACCCCTTGGTCTCAGGGTCGGATGCGCCAGACCCCTTGGCTCCGGGGTCGGTTGTTTCTGATGCACCAGACCCTTTGGCTCCAGGGTCAGCCAATGCTCAAGCGCCAGACCCCTTGGCTCCGGGGTCGGCTGTTGCTGATGCGCCAGACCCCTTGGTCTCGGGGTCGGCTGATGCTCATGATGATGTCCAGCAAACTCCAGAGGAGGATCTACCCATTGCTAAACGCAAGTCCAAAAGGACTGTTGTCCCTCCAAACCGTCTCATTGAAGAATGTAATTTATCTTACCATGCTTTGAGTTGTGCTGAACAGGTGGAGAATGTTCATGAGCCAGCAACCTATAAAGAGGCTATTCATTGTGATGATACTGAAAACTGGATTTCGGCTATGCATGAGGAGATGCAATCTCTTGAGAAGAACAGTACATGGGAACTTGTACCTTTGCCTAAGAATAAGAAGGCCATCCGCTGCAAATGGATTTTCAAAAGAAAGGAGGGTTTATCTCCAAGTGAACCTCCAAAGTATAAGGCAAGGTTAGTTGCTAAAGGCTACAGCCAAATTCCGGGTGTTGACTACAATGATGTTTTCTCTCCAGTGGTAAAACACAGTTCAATTCGCACTTTCCTTAGTATTGTTGCTTCACATGATCTTGAGCTTGAGCAGTTAGATGTGAAGACTGCGTTTTTGCATGGAGAGCTCGAGGAGGACATATACATGGACCAACCAGAAGGTTTCATAGTGCCTGGCAAGGAGAAATATGTGTGCAAGTTGAAGAGATCCTTGTATGGTTTGAAACAGTCCCCTCGACAGTGGAACAAGAGGTTTGATTCATTTATGTTATCACACAGTTTTAAAAGATCTAAGTATGATAGCTGTGTTTATATCAAGCATGTTAATGGATCACCTATATACTTGCTGATATACGTTGGTGATATGCTGATTGCGGCCAAGAGCAAGACTGAAATAAATAAGTTAAAGAAGCTATTGAGTAGCGGTTTTGATATGAAAGATCTTGGTAGTGCTAAGAAAATTCTTGGTATGGAAATTAGGAGAGACCGAAATTCTGGTTTGCTCTTCCTTAGTCAACAGAATTATATCAAGAAAGTTCTTCAGCGTTTCAACATGCAAGATGCCAAGGCTGTAAGTACTCCTATTGCACCTCACTTCAAGTTGTCAACTGCTCAGTGTCCTAGTACAGATGCAGAGGTCAAAGACATGTCAAAGGTTCCTTATTCAAGTGCTGTTGGGTCTTTGATGTATGCCATGGTTTGCTCTCGCCCAGATTTGTCATATGCTATGAGTCTTGTTAGTAGATATATGTCTAATCCCGGCAAAGAACATTGGAGGGCAGTTCAGTGGATTTTCAGATACCTCAAAGGCACAGCAAATTCCTGTTTAAAGTTTGGAAGAACTGATGAGGGTCTTGTTGGCTATGTGGACTCAGATTATGCTGCTGATCTGGACAGGCGAAGATCACTCACAGGCTATGTGTTTACTGTTGGCAGTTGTGCTGTGAGTTGGAAGGCTACTTTACAGTCGGTTGTTGCTTTGTCTACTACTGAAGCAGAATATATGGCGATTTGTAAAGCGTGCAAAGAATTGATCTGGCTGAAAGGTTTGTACGCCGAGCTTTGTGGAGTTGAATCTTGCATAAGTTTGCACTGTGACAGCCAAAGTGCAATTTACCTCACTAAAGATCAAATGTTCCATGAAAGAACTAAGCACATTGACATCAAGTATCATTTTGTGCGTGATGTGATCGAAGAAGGTAAGCTGAAGGTATGCAAGATCAGTACTCATGATAATCCTGCTGATATGATGACAAAGCCTGTTCCTGTTACTAAGTTTGAGCTGTGCTCGGGCTTAGTCGGTTTAATTGGATAGTCCAAGAGACTATTGTTGGCACCAGTGGTTTTCTTGTCTTTGTTCTATTCAGGATGAAGGGTTGATGATACAAGATGAATTTGTCTCAAGGTGGAGTTTGTTGGAGTTGTTCCAAATTCACTCCAGGAAATAGGCCGACCTTCCCGACCCTTTACACTCAGGGTCGGGCGAGGCGGAGGATCTCCCGACCCCGGGACTCGGGGCCGGGCGAGGCGGAGCGTCTCCCGACCCCTGGACTTTGGGGTCGGGCGAGTCGGAGCATCTCCCGACCCCAGGACTCGGGGTCGGGCGAATCGGAGATCGACCCTCATGGGGTCAGGCGCATCCGACCCCAAGCTGGAGGTCGGACGAGGCGAAGTCCCAGGCGCACCCGACTCCAAGACGAAGGACTCAAGGTCGGACAAGGAGGAGTTCCATCCTCATACGGGACCAAGAGTCCGTACCGCTCAATACCCCCTGTCTGGGGTGTCGGTACTATATATACTAGCACCCTTGCTAGGGTTTTAGAATCGCGACAGAAGGAAGAAATAGAAGAGAGGCAGAGAGATTCTCTTGTAAGCCGCCGTAGGCGTGTAACCCCAAACTCTTGATATAGTGAGATTGTTGCCGGCTGGTGCCCGTGGTTTTTCCCCTTCACATTGAAAGGGGTTTTCCACGTAAATCGTGTGTCTCCTGTGCGGTTTGATTCTTTACTTCATATTCCATACGCCGTTCGTTCCTAACAGAAGTGACCACATTGTTTGTGATTTTACAGGTACATGACCTTTCAAATGTTGGAGTATGATTCCAACAGACACCAACTGGCAACCATGTTATCGGGCTTGCAACTGAGTGCACAGAGCGCGCTGAACTTGTGGTGGTGAACTGGGGAGGAGCTGCTTATTTCTGAGCACATAGACCTTCAATACACTTGAGTTCATTTCTTTTTCTTTTTGTGTTAGTTTGCTCTTGTGCTTTATGCCTGCCCTGATGATTCTTCTTCTTTTTTAATGGAATGTTTCTGATGATTCTTAACATGGCAATGGAAAACTTTAGCCTGCTTATTTGATCCTTATCTTTGTGTCATACAATGTATAGTAACGTGGAGTCAGATATAAATACAAAACCATTTTCACTCCCTCGGTTCCAAACTATAGTTCACTTTAGCTTTATCATAAGTCGAACTTCTCTATCTTGGACTGGGTTTATAGAAAAATATGATAACATATATTGTAGCACCAAATAAATGCATCATCAAAACATATTTCACGGTGGATTTAATGAAACTAATTTGATGTTGTGGATGTTGATGTTCTTTTATATAACTCGGTCAAAGTTAGAGAAGTTTGACTTATGGCAAAGCTAAAGTGAACTAGAGTACAAATGTACAATTTGGAACAAAAAGAATGTTATCTAGTGGGAGTATTATCTAGCGAAGATTTTTTATTTGTATGGAAATAGGACATAAATTGAATTCAGCAACAATCTGGGAGAGTTGATTAATGTATGGAGAACATGGACACTTCCAGGTCTCTGCAATCCAATGGAAAAGGTTCTTATTTCTTACAAACTAGAACTAGAGTAGTAAAAATATAAAGGAAAACATGCAAACGAAACCTTACATTAGAAACAGGAAATATTGCTCTGAGGTCTTATTCTACCAACAGTTACAGAACCTGTAAATGTAGTAATATACCGTGCCTAGCCTAGCTACGATGTGCTCTTCTTTGATCTTTGTACAGTTCAACTGATTGAGATCTGCTTCAATTTCTGACAGGATGCAACATCAGTTGCCTCACTTTGTATTATTTACAGATCCTACTGGGAAACGACTGGTAACCTCTTGTCTCACACAGTCTCAATGGTGTCATCTTGGCCCAGAGAGCTCCACTGCCTGCACCAGCAGCGACGAGTCGTCCGTCAGGTCAGAGTAGCAGCGGCTGAAGGTGAACTCGGGCACCTTGAATTTGTGCGAGTCGGTGTGCTGTGACGCCTCCCACCGCTCTGCGAGGCCATCGCCCTCGAGCATCCTGACCACCTCTGACATCTTGGGCCTGTGGCCAGGGAGGAACTGGGTGCATAGCAGCGCCACTTGCACCATCTCCTCCAACTCAATGCGGTCATATTTGCTCCCCAAGCCCTTGTCGACAAGTATGTCCAGCTGTTTCTCTTGGTGCATTTTCTTCACCTGAACAGAGCCAATGTCAGTTAGTTCAAGTATGATCATACGGCACAAGTTATCTAGACCACATTAAACTTGGTAGTGAATTAACTTACCCAGTCTAACATGGCTCCCTTCTGATTTGATGACTTTCCAAACTCCAATGCAGTCTGACCCGTGATCAGCTCCAGCAGCAGGATTCCAAAACCAAAGACGTCGGTTTTCTCAGATGACTGGCCAGTAGAGAGATACTCAGGGGCTATGTGGCCGACAGTTCCCCGCACAGCTGTGGTAACATGTGATTCACGGTGGTCTAGGAGCTTTGCAAGCCCAAAGTCCCCGACAATGGCTTCGCAGCAGTCATCTAGCAGTATGTTTGCTGCCTTAACGTCTCTGTGGATGATCTTGGGATCACACTGCTCGTGCAGGTACAGTAGGCCTCTTGCTGCACCAAGTGCGATCCTCTTTCTGGTGGTCCAGTCCAGTGGTGGCTTCCCTGTAGTTGTTTTGGTGAAAAAACAAGTTAATGTTTTGTTTATTATGGGAATCATATTCTTCGCTCTAATATTCTGCCCAAAGGAAAGGATATGGAACGAAAGGTTCAAATTCCGAATCTTCTTCTGCTTGTCGGCATGGGGTGCGTTGGGTGCATCTTCATTTATATCAAGCAGTCATGTTTAATTCCATATACGTTTACTTAAGAAAATTTGATCTTCAACGAACAAAGGCATATGACACTAGCACATTTATAGCCTGAAACTTGATATCTTACCTTTCAGGCGCAAAGCGACACTCCCATTCGACATGTATGGATAGACCAGTAGTCTCTCACTGGTAGTCATGCAGAATCCATAGAGTCTGAGGAGGTTCCTGTGCACAGCCAAGCTGATCATCTCAACTTCGGTCTGAAACTGAGCTTCCCCGCCTGCAGCATTACCATCTTTGAGCCTCTTGACGGCTACAAGAGTTCCATCTGGGAGTTGCCCTCGGTAAACGATTCCAAAACCACCTTTTCCTAATATGTTCTTGCTGCTGAAGCTTTCTGTTGCAGCCTGCAGCTCTCTGAATTGAAACCGCTTCATGTTTCCAAGGTTGACGTTCTCTATGTGTTGATCTGCAGTAGCCAATACAGTAATAAGATCAAACAGATTTTTCACCATGGCAACTGATGCCATCAATATTCACGGTCGAGGTGCTGAGTTCATGAATAAACGAGGAACTTAAGTATTTTACTTACCATCAACGTTGAAAAGAGTCTGCCGGTTTCGCCTATGCCTCCACCAGAACAGCAATCCAACGGCAAGGAAGAGGAGGCTGATGCAGCCAGTTGCAGTACCAAATGCAATTGCAACTTTGTGGCTCTTAGCTTTCGCAGGCATCACAGTACCTTTAGATAAAGTTGTCATTATACCAATTGCTATCTACAAAATTAATGTTAATTTTTATTTGAAGCTTTGTGCTAATTGAGCATGAGCACTAGTATAACCCTTAACACGATTGGGCATCAGCTAACTTAACCGATGACCTATTTGACGTACATACTGCTAATCACTGCTGAACATGGTACAGAACTGACTAACTCTGCATACCCTGTGTATTATTCAGGCTGTAAGACATTGGCATCGGTAAAGATCCGTAACAATCTTGTTCCGTAGTTGCTGCACAAATCAGTGGATTCCCTACAATGCTGCAAGAGAAGGGTATGAATATTTTATTTTCTGATAATTCAAAGTTTGATGATAAGTACGTTTCAGTGGTACTTTTGGTCAAAAATAAACAATAGAAGGGTATAGCCTTACTTGTATGTCCTTGTCAGGGACCCTGGGATTGGACCGCTTAGATTATTGTAGGACAGATCCCTGAAAAAATGCCAGTTAACGGTGATCACCACACAGCCAACAGAGGACACATATCACAGAACAGCAAAACAATGTAATGAGTACTCACAAGAAAATAAGGTGTGATAAATTAGCTGCCGATGACGGGAAGGCACCGGATAGTGTGTTGTTGTTAAGCCTCCTAATGACAGCACAATGTTGAGTAATTAAACAAAAGGAATAGATACGGGATGCCTCCTGAGGACAACAGGCCATGAATAGAAAAACTCCAGAATAGCATTCATGACAAGTACAGTGGAACAGAAATTCAACTGTTCAAAGCTATAGTACAGTGGGGCAAAATTGCACTCACAGATACTGAAGGCTTTCAAGGTGGCCCACTGAGCTTGGGATTTCACCAGAGAAGTGGTTGCTGGAGAGATCAAGCGTCTTGAGTTTTGTTAGCTTGCCAATCTCTGCCGGGATTAACCCGTTTATGTTGTTGTTCTGCAGAAGACTATAAACAATACAGAGAGAACAAAAATGAGATCTCTTCCTTCCCACAAGAAACATAGCAAAGATTGATAAGGCTAATCATGAAAAAAAAATTACACTGTCTCAAGGTTGGTCAAATTCCCTATGCTTGGGGAGAGAATGCCAGAAAGATTCTGGCTTGGTGCTTCCCTACCAAATGAAAACAGCCACGGAAACGGTAAGATACAGAGGAAACATTGATTGAGCTGATACATAAAAGAATGGGAGGTGACTTGCTTACAGGCCCGTGACAAGGTTCTCCGGAGAGCAAGTGACCATGGTCCAGCTGCAAGGATCCACAGAGTCTTGGTCCCAGTTCTTCAGCACGCCATGAGGATCCTTGAGGTAGTTCTTGATCATCATGAGAGCTTGAACTGCAAAGGAAACAGAGATTGTCACTACACAAATGCGGCAAAAAGGAGGGGAGGGAACAAAGAGCCAATAACAGAGTTCTTTAATCTGAGAGTATCACAAAGGTGACTGCAAGCACTATTGCAGGAGAATGGAGAACAAACACAAAAGAACCAAGATGTCTCTTGATTTGGGGAGGGAATGGACCTTCATAGTTTACGCCCTTGGGGGAGAGGAGGCCACTTGCCGGCCCGCAAGCGGAGACGAACAAGAGCAGCACCAGGGAGGAAGCAACAAGAACCATCCCCATTGCCAAGGCAGCGCAAGCCCAGGGCCTCCTCGGCAACAGGTTCAGGAGCTTCTTCCGTGTTCAAACATGTAAGCGAGCAAGGGTGAGGCCAAGGCGAGGAAGAAGCATGAGGCAGCCTGGCTTCCCACAGAACCAAATTGCCAGTGGCAGTGGAAGGGATGCCGGATGCCTCTGCTCTGAGCCTCTGAGGACCTGTCAGTAGTAGCAAGCAGATGACACAAAAGAAGATGCCTGTGTTCTGGCTGCAAGCAAGCAGAAGCACAAAAGGAGGGGCGAGGGGGAACAGACATGCCTGCCACCTGAGCCTGCTTGGGATAGAAAATTGCAGCAAAGGAGGCAAGAAAATTCCTCCTCCTCACCCTCCCCTTTGTGTTCTTGGGGCCTGTGAAGAATGGAACCAGGTTATGAAAAACAGTGACGGTGTGTTTGTTAACTTAAGGTGGCTAGGCTAATCTAGTCCAAAGTTGACAGATTATTATTGATCCCACTCAAGAAAGACATCTGCTTTATTGGAGTGTGGGTGTGTTGCAGTGGAGTGAGACTGTGACAGGTCACAACAGCGCCTTTGAACTGATTGGGGATTCTTGCAACAAAAGAATTCTCCAAAGCATGGGCAGTTGGACGACAATTAGCTGGGGAAGTGTGTGAGTGAGAATACTGGTGGGAGCGATAAACAAACGGAGCAGCAAAAGTATCTTTAGTAGGAGGAAGGGGGGACTAGGGGTGGGAGGATGATGACAGGGAGGAAGTGCCTCTCACCTGACCTGAAGTGGAGGCGTTGGGGGGATGTGGACAAGGGAATTTTGGTCCTCTTGCAGCGTGGATGGAGAATCAAGAAAAGAACCAACTAAAGCAAATGCAATCTTGGTCACGAGAAGGAAAATTACTACTGCTATCTTTCTGCTGTCTATGTAGCAGGTTAACAGTAGCCTAGGTTATTGCCACGTCAGTTTGCATCACTTCAGGTGGCATAAGAAAAATAGCATGCAAATGCTTACACACATATACCTCCAAAATTCCAAGTATATGCATATAAAAAGTTCCAAGAAAAATAAAAAGAGAGATTTTAGTGAGCTTCTCTTTTTATACGAGCTATGATCAGAGGGTCATCCGTGCCTTCCTGTGTCATGTGATGGCACTTGTTTAGAGGTAGCTGTGCATGTAGAGTGGTGTTTAAGGAAGGGAAACCACAGGTTTAGGTGCTGTTTACTTGTTTAGGAGGGAGATTGTTATCAGTCCGATGATGCTCCAGGAGGCCATCAACCTTGTTTCCCTGTTTGATCTGCAAACGAGAAGGGATGGGGCAGATCAGAAGGGCATGCTCCTCTTGTCCTTGGGCCTGAAATCATTGCGAGGCTACCTTGCATGAAAGACGTGACCTCTCTTTTCAGTGAAATGAGGGGTGCTTTGCTGCCTCTGCCTTTGCCTGTCCCCTCTTCGCTTTTCTCCTTTTTTTTCCTCTGCTGCGCCCGCCCCTCGCTTTGTGTCATTGCGTGTGTGGTGTGGTGTGTGTGGAAGAGCGAAAGGCAACGCCGTGCCAATTGCCCCAGCCACACCGTACAGGTCTGGTAGAAAAAGAGGGAGATGAGATCGAAGCGTATATGAGGTCCAAGGGAAAAAAAATAGAGAAGTCAGGTTTGTCAGTGTAGACATCGATCATGGCTTGGGCTTGCTCCCTTGAAAAATGAAAACCTGATGTTTTCTAGCAGAGCTGAGAGTGCCTGGTAAAGCTCCAAGCATGGGGGCGTCAGGCGTGTATCATGATGTTGCTTCAGTTGCCCAAATCTCAACTTCATGTCCAAGCCTGCATCATTGGCCTGGTTAGGTTCCTAAGGACGAGCTTCAGGTATCCCTTTTGCAACCGTGCGTGTAAGTTGTGTGTCGTCGTGGCCTGAATGATGACACTTATTAGTTGCAAAGAAGACGGTTAACGCAAGAAATCTTGGATGTCAAGAAACACAAATGACCAGGGAGTCCAAGACCAAGACCCAACAGAATCAAATGCCATGCGTACGCAGGGCGCAGAGCCACACAGTGCCATGCATGCCAGGGTAGACCAGTACAGTACAAGAGCTGTGCATCACTGCTCATAGTGAACCATTACAAGTATATCATGCGCCTTGTATGCTGGGATTGACCAGGTGATCTCAGCCCCTCAAGTATGGTGACCAGGCAGGTCATCAACAAAAAGGCTCTGATCTGATGCACGCCATCCTCCAGTCCTCCGGTATCTTTGACCAGCAAGGTGAAAAAATTGTACGGCGAAAGCTTTATCACTCGAGTGAAATTGTGGCATAACCCGAGGTCTATTTCTTTTTTTCTTTTCCTCTGAAATAGGTTTGCCTTCATGTTCTCTAAGTTTATAACGGTAAGATGTTTGTGTCGCCTGGCAAGTGAATCACATAAACTGTCGCAAGGTAGAGGCCATTTGCCATTGGATCTTTTGCTTGTCCTGGTTTGTGGCATGGTTATCCCAAGAGAATCTCTACATTCCACAAGCTTGGCCACGCATTAGAATCCTACTAAACCCCGACCCACTCCTTTGCTTGCCCGGGATTGGAAAGGGTGGTTGGCGGCAGCTCGAGAGCTGTGCCTGAATCTCTCTCCCCAATTCGGCTCCCCATGGCCAAAATCCTCGTCCACAAACAAGAATGCTTGGTTAGGTGACACACTCCCAGAGAGACTGATGCGTGACACTGACAAATCACAACAGTTGCAACAACAGAAATTCCGGGCCAAACTTTTGTCGTGTGTTTGCCACAACCTTCCGAACAGAAGCGCCATGAAACAAAGATCCAGATGAAGTCCCAAAAGATCAGTACCAGTGCAAAAACCGGAGCTGTTTCCCTGCGTACCCGCAAACAGCTCTGAATCCTGAGGAATCAGTGGCCGACTGCAGTGCTGTACGGCTGCTCTCTATCATTCCTACACTCTTTCAATGGCTCCAAACGCCCGAGGTCACGAAAATGGGCCATCCCAGCTCTCAGACAATCGAAAGGATGTTCAATGATTTCTACCCCTAGTGGGCAGAAACTATTCCTGATCAGTGATCAAAGTGCTCAGATGCCGTGACACTTTCAAACATTATAGGCAGATTTTAGAGACAAGTCATCAACACAACACCTGAAACAAGAGGCACGCACGAGCTACCAAGATCTGGCAGTTTCACAGGAAACAAGATAATCTGCTCATCCAAATCATCATAATTGGCTAATTTTATCTAATCATTGTACGACCAACAAGGGTAGTCCATAATACATAGGCGAGCAACTTATAGTGCTCCAGCTACCCTGGAAAACATATTGGTGCAGTTCACACAAGTAGGGCAGGCTGTCAGGATCATGCTGCATACTACGCCAAGAAGTCGCCTGATTCTCAGATACTGCTGTCCTGGAATTGTTCTCAGAACATTGCGGATGTAGCCTCGGCAACTTCCGTTACAACCTGGTCATAGTCTGACTTCAGTTTCTCCTTCACCTCTTCACTGAGCTCCCCCTTGGTTGGTTTGGTCTGAACCAAGACGCAACAAGTAGGTCTCTTGGTGGTTCCCGCGGTCGCAAGATCCTGCAGAGGGGCAACCACAAGAAGTCAATAAATCTCAAGACCATGTCTTCTATCTTAAACATCCAGTCCAAAATCACAAACTGACATATACACAAATTACAAACTCAGCATGGCTTGTTTCTCCATGTCACTATTTTGTCTACTGGTAATCTTCACATATGCTGGAGATTATGACAAATTTTGCTGATGGGGAAGGGAAAATTTAAGGTAAGGTGTTTATTATTTACATCACTAGTGAAACCAACCAAGAAAAGAAATGATAACTTCCATGTCTTCTCATAATTAATTTAGAATAATTATATCAAATGACAAGACTACAGGTGGTGCTACTTGGTAGCATATGACCACAGACAGAAAAACGACTCAGTACACCTACCAGGAAGATGACATAATTTCCACTTAAAGTTCAAGAAATTTGTGTGTGTTGGTCACCTGATAACCAATTTTTAGCATTATTTGATTACATGGGCAGGCAGTAGTGACTGTCCTCTCATAATACCTTACATGGCAGTTAAGAGATTTTTTCAAACCATAACATTGCAGAATAATCAAGCCTAAAAACATGGAAAATGAGAACCCACCTCTTTCGACGGAACATATATGTAAGGAACATTAGCTTCCTCACAAAGTATTGGAACATGTGTAATCACATCAATAGGAGAAATATTTCCAGCGATCACACAAAGCCTGCACAAAGCAAAGTAACAGATTTAAATGATGTAGTGCAAGTTAAGCCAAGAACTGCTCAAAACCTTGAAGTGCAGCACATTTATATAATCAAGTTCCCCGCAAAAATTGTACAATTTCATCACAATATATGTTTGATTATCATGTATGTTCTCCATGTGGATAACCAAGTCAAATGAATCAGAATGGAAGGTAGTGTTATCACTTATTGTTTGATTAAAGAGTAAAATATCATTATGGAAGGCCGATAAGACATGGTACATAATACTAGTACCATTTTGTAAGAAACGATACATAAGTGAGAATCATTTACCCTTTATTGATTGGGCACAGTATCAAGGAATCACAGAAATATTAAACCTACATGTTGCATCGGCTAATAGCGATTTGCATTATTACCCAATTAGGCAATTATTACAAGTTCACAAAGCACTGAACAGGAAGAGAAAAGGATTGAGATTAGGTACTAACCCTTTGTTCCCACGGCGGATGCTCTTGACCACCTCTTTGACTCCCCGCTTCAGGCACTTGGCCTCCGACGCTGCAAATTCGCCCCAAGAACCGAATCACGACCGGATGGGAAGAAACCCTGAACCGAAAGGGGCAAATACAGAATCGAATTGGGCGGAGAAGGAAGTCCCACGAACCTCGGCGCACGAGCTTCAGGGTCCGCTTGCAGAGCTTCTTGCCGGCGAGGGGCTTCGCGATGGGCGCTAGCGCCAGTGGGGTCTTCTTCTTCTCCGTCTCCGTGTCGCTCCCCATCGCCTCTGCCGCCGCCGCCGCCGCCTTCGACTTGTTGCTTCGCGGGTTTAGTTGGTTCTGGAGTTAGGGTTTTAGGAGGCGCAAAGCCGCTCGCTATAAATTGCCAGGTCACTGGTGCGTGGGACCCACCTGCATTTGGTCCACCTGTCTGAAAGGCTTTGGGCCTGTTTGGCAACCACCTATTAAAGTTTAACACCCGTCACATCGGATGTTTGGATGCTAATTAGGAGTATTAAATATAGGCTAATTATAAAACTAATTGCACAGATGGAGTATAATTCGCGAGACGAATCTATTAAGCCTAATTAGTCCATGATTTGACAATGTGGTGCTACAGTAACCATTTGCTAATGATGGATTAATTAGGCTTAATAGATTTATCTCGCGAATTAACACAGGGTTCTGCAATTAGTTTTATAATTAGCTCATGTTTAGTTCTCCTAATTAGCATCCGAACATCCGATGTGACACTGTTAAAATTTAACACCTCGTATCCAAACACCCCCTTTGCAAGAAAGGAAGCCCAACAAGTTCCACCAGGCAACAGCCAAGGCCCAAACCCTACTACCCACCCCGGAGCTACAGCAGCTACCACCGAGAACTACCCTCGCCGGCGGCGCCGCAGCCGGGGGTTGCTCACGGACGGAGATTAATACGGCGGCGCCCGTTTGCCTGCCTTTTCCTCCTTAGGCTTGGGTACAAATCTGTTGCCATGGGGAAATCCAAAGGTGCGGCCTTTTCTCCTCTCTGAATCCCATCGCTTCCTGGTTGGATTAGATTGAATTGGGTAGGGAAAGTGAGAGTTTGCTCTTTTGTAGACAAGAAGGCTTCGCGGGAAGCGAAGGAGGACAGGAAATTGGTGCTTGGGGTGAAGAAGCAGCAGCTAAAGAGGAAGAAGGACAGAGTCTTGGAACGCGCCGTCGACAGCGAACCCGCTGCCGAGCATGGCCTCGCGGAAGGTAATGGTATTGATGGCTTCTTTACCTTTCCTCCCATTTCGGTTTTAGTTGTGTTTCAGAACCATTAGTTTTAACCTAGATCAGTTATTTGAGCTCAAAAATGCCACTTTAGTTGCCCTGCAAAGAGGAAGCGATGATGTATTGGCAGCGAGCAGCTCGAGTAAGAATGAGAAAGGCAATTAGCCAGAGTGGATGCTGATTTTGTACAAGAAAAATATTGCTGTTAGAGTTCATGGAAGAATGATTATTCTTTTGTTCAAGATATATCTCATTGCTTTATGATCAATGTGATGCATTAACTGATTGATGGATTTCTTTGCCACACTTTATGATCAAACCTATCACCAGCATCTTGTGTGCCTGAAACAGCTAGTGAAAACCATCTCGTGCTCTGTACTTCTATTGATTTCATTATATCTATATCTTAAGTTGGTCACTATGCCCTGGGTACATATATCAAATTTCTTCTTGTTGAAGTATCTAAGAGAGCTACAGTTGTATAAAATAATGTTCCCCACCTTCATATTTGAATGTCAGATAAAGAATTGGCACGGGGAAAGAAAATTGCATTGCTGAAGCAGAAGAAGAAAACTAAGCATGCCAAAGTAAAGAGCAGCCATGCCAGGGATGATGGTGTTGTGGAATTACTGTCAGACAGTAAAGATGATGCAACGCCTAAGCTGAAGAAGAAGAAGAGCAAAAAGAAGCTAATTGAAAGTAGCAGCCCTGTCAAGGTATATGAGAGTTCAGTTGTTAGTGACGATGCTGGAGCACCCAAGCTGAAGAAGAAGAAAAGGAAGGTAAAAGCAGGGAAGAGCTCTGCTGGGATTAGTGACGCAGAAGAAATTCTGCACGAGAATCAAGATGAAGAAACCCAAAGTGGTAAGATTTTTCACTGGTGCTGAATGTTTTCCTTAACAAATTGATGGCTTTGATCTTTTCTCATTTTTCTTAAAATGGTTTGTGTAGTGAGTTCGTGCAACAACCAGTTGGTATCCTATATTATGTCCTTATTATATATTAGTTCATCCATTTCATTTTGCCTAATAGCTGTATGCATATATTTATGCAGCCGATATCAACCAACTTGCAGCACAGAGTGAAAATATGGATAATGAGGGCCCTGCTAAATCTAAGAGGGGAAAGAAAAGTAAGGCTAGTAAGTAGTAGGGCTTTATATCTGTCTCCTAATCAAAGTTGTTCTGTAGTTATATGTGTTTCATAAATATTTATACTTTCTGTGTCCATGCACTGACTGCAGAGGAAGTTCGGTCTGGGAAAGCCAAGAAGACAGATAAGCATGCATCAAGCAAAGAGAATAACCTGGAGAGGCATGTTGAAGTTGGTACTGCAAACGCTAATGAGATTCCATCGGTTGACGAAGACAGTTCCCGAGGAATGAAAAGTAATATTTTGCTTTTGAGTTTTGATCTTTGAGATACCATTTTGCTAGTCTTCAACTCTTCAAGAAGTTTGTTGATGGAATATAGGGTTGATGATTAAAAGGTTGAATGTACCATATCCGAAGTACTCCAGTGATTATCTTTGAGAAACTTATTTAAATTTTGCTCCAGTCAATTGACACCAATGCAGTCTCCAAAAGCAAAACTACTCGCTGGGATATAGATTGCAAAGTAACTCCCAAAACAACACTTTTTTGTGAATGTGTGAGGGGAGTAGAATGACTATATATGTTTAATTGTATAATTTAATTCCTCTTAGGATCACTACACATGAAATTCATTTTAGGAGCCAATTTTCTTTAGAAAACTGACATTTTAATCCAAATATCTGTTAGTCTATCTTGTTGATTCCTGCAATGCAATAGGTTTTAAAGTCAGCCATATGTGTTGCAGACTTGCAGGTTTCTTATTAACTGATGTTCTGCTCCTCTAAATTTCACATTTTTTCTTCTCTCCTTTCCTGTTGGGATTTGCAATTTGATGCACCAAAGTATTAAAAGCTTATATGTGATGTCTTGACAGAATGGATCTTGGAGTACAAACAAAATAGACCTGGCTTGAAGGTTTTGCAGGAAAGAATAGATGAGTTTATAGTTGCTCATGAGGAACAACAGGAGAAGGTGAGTGTTATATCATCTGATTACTGTCCAATAACAGTTTCTTCCCCAAGCTTAATGTTGAAGCATGTACCTAAATGACTATCATAATACTTATAACAAATTTCTTCCAGTATTCCCTCAGTGGATACTGTTTCCAGCCATAATGACAATGTCTGCTTTGCATTATGTTTAACATAGTGGTAGACTGCTTGTGAATGATGGGTTTCATGATATTGCAAGCACACTCTTCTTATTCCCAAAAATGTGCAATTTATTTCTTTCCTGACACCTATTTGATTATTTCAGGAGAGGAAAGAAAGGGAGGCGCGCGCGGCAGAAGATGGATGGACAGTTGTCGTGCATCACAAGGGCAGGAAAAAGACCACAGATACTGAAACTGGAACAGCTGTTGGCTCTGTATCTCTTGTTGCAATGCAAGAGAAAATGGCTAAAAAGAAACCCAAGGAAGTTGATGCAAACTTCTACAGATTTCAGAAACGAGAAGCCCACCTCAGTGGTATGTTGTCATCTCTTAACAAGACTACTTATTTTTAACTACACGCAGTGGTTACTACACATGGTAGAACCAAGATTTTGTTCTAGGTACAGCATGAGCTGTTTGGACTTGTGGTGCTGTGCAATTGAATAGTTCATTGGCCCATGATGAAATAATCTGTTCATTGTTTGGCATTCCGTATGGGTAACTTTCAGCTTGATATTATCTGTTCTTGCTTTGGGAAAATATTTTGGTTCGTTAGAGGTTTACTATTTTGCATCTTCAGTTTGATTACACAAGTCAACATTCATTTTGCCTTGTTGCTTGGACTTTGTCAAATGAACCATATGTGCTTGTGCGTGGTGTGGTAGATTAAGATGTTCTTGTTGGTTCAGATGTCCCAAACCAGTTAGTTTTCGATTTTGGCCATCTTGCTGCATGATGTCTTTTCTAGAATATGATAGGTTGTGGGAACTGACAGCTTTGTGTTTCTTGTGCAGAACTGGCAATGTTGCAGAGTAAGTTCGAGCAGGACAAGAAAAGGATACAGGAGCTTAGGGCTCAGAGGA
Source organism: Setaria italica (assembly GCF_000263155.2). NCBI lineage: Eukaryota > Viridiplantae > Streptophyta > Magnoliopsida > Poales > Poaceae > Setaria > Setaria italica. Next base: position 36,937,530 of record NC_028450.1, read on the forward strand.
AATTCAAGCCTTACTAATTCTGCCCAAGCCATATACCGAAGGGTTGGTTGCTGTTGATCAGTGGCCACTCGTCGCTCGACAAACAATTTTGTTTCGCTGGACATTCTCTAGCATGTATGGCTCTTAACTGAAACAATGCCAAATGTACTCCATGTTGCTTGCATTTGCGGTGCCAGTACATATTGTTCGAATCAAAGCTATGATCTGGTGCATTCCGTCGATCATTCTTGTTGCTTTGCTTTGCTGCGCTGTGTATCTAGTGAGCTTGCCGGAATGGATGGTACTCGGCGTGCTGTGGGGCGAGAGGCGCAGTCCGGTGCAAAATTGGCGTGCTCCCTTCGTTCCTCGTAGTCAAGCGGGCCTGGAAGAGATCTTCCGCGCTTTGAGGCCAGCCTCCCGAGTTCTGAACTGCTTGCCTATCTGTTTGTACCCAAGGTCTTGACTGAACCTAAACTGCCAAAACATATTGCCACATTCCACGCAACAGTAAATCCCGGGAGAAATCTCAATCCTGTCAAGGTGTAAGCTGGAGAACTGCACAGACCCCACGAGATTCAATGCCTTGCCAACATTCTTGATCCCAAATAACAGTCAATAGACGCATCTGCCATTCGTGAACTAGGAGAAATCAAGGACACAGCACAGGCGGTATATAGGAGAACGGCGTTACATTGGATCGGCTCGTAGGGGTGCAGCAACCATGGTGAGTCTCTCCAATGGCGTCCTGGCCGCCCTGAACTTCATCACCCTCCTCGTCTCCGTGGCGCTCATCGGCGCGGGCGCCTACGTCCTCGCGCAGCCGGCGACCGAGTGCCAGCGCCTGGTGCGGGTGCCCGCCATGGCGCTGGGCGCGGCGTTCCTCCTGCTCTCGCTCATGGCGATCGCCGGCGCGTGCTGCCGCGCCACGCCGCTCCTCTGGGCCTACGTGGTCGCCATGCTCCTGATCCTCACCGGCATGTTCGTGGCCACCGCGTTCGCGTTCGCCGTCACCAACAGGGGCGCCGCCGCCGCCGTGTCCGCGGCCGGGTACGGCGGGTACCGCGTCGGGAACTACTCCGACTGGCTGCGGGACAGGGTCAGGGACTACGAGACGTGGCGCCGGATCAAGAGCTGCATCGCGGACGCGGGCGTGTGCGGCGGCGGCTGGGTTGCCGGCGTCCAGGGCGGGGTCAACGCCGGCGAGCTCTACCAGCGGTACCTGCCGCTCGTTCAGGTACGCTACGCCTACGCACGCGTGCGCGGATCCGTTGGTTTCGCTGCATGGCATGCACGGTACGGTGGGTCCACACGACATGTCAGCATTGATAATATAATTTGTGCAGTCGGGATGCTGCAAGCCGCCGGCGTACTGCGGGTTCGAGCGCGTGAACGCGACGTTCTGGGCGGCGGCGGCGGCTGGCGCGAGCACGGCCGTCGACTGCCGGGCGTGGAGCAACGACCAGCGGGTGCTGTGCCTCCAGTGCAACGCGTGCAAGGCCGCCGTGGTGACCACCGCCATCCACAACTGGAAGGCCGTGGCCGCGCTCAACGTCGCCGTCCTGGTGCTCCTCTGCCTCTCCTACTTGCTCGGCTGCTGCGCGATCCGCAACAACAGCTACCGCCGGTACTACTACTGATCATCATCCACCGTCGCTTCCGTTCATGGGAAATCATGATGATGCTCATCGGTTGCGGGCGAGGGGCTGTTGCTTGTGCTGGGGTTTGGGTTCAGGGTTGATTGAGTAGTACGTGTTCGTGGCGATCTGTTCTTATTTTTCCCTCTCTTTGTACAGTGTAGAGGCTGTGTAATGTTTGATCGACATCTTGTGAGACAAACGGATAATCTAACAAGCATTCCCAATTTTAACGCACCTGATTTTCTTCTTGTTCACGCGCGAAAGGTTTGTGTAGCGGCTAAGTTGATGGATTGATTCAGTTGAACTCAGAATTCTTCAGATCGAAATTGATCGAGGTGACTCGGGTTCAGTCTTGTAATGTACACATAGTTTGGGCCTGAACATGTTATAGGGCCGTAATGTTAGCTCCTTGAGGCCCATCATCCATATGCATGCCTGGCTCCGAGCCTCCGGCGCAGTGCCCCGTCCATCGCTAATCGCGTGCTAATGAAGCTTCCATGACTGTAGTGAGGCGTCGTCGCCGGCTTGCCGCGGGTCACCGCCACGACCCACCACCATCGTCGCCATCACCTGCGGCCCTGTCGTCGTCGACTTGGAGTCGCCCACGACCCCGGCGCGCCACCGCGTCCAGACCTGCACGCCGTGGCCATCTCGAAGGCTTTGAGGATCTGAGAGCGCTTTTGAGGATCTTAGAGCGCGACGGAACCAGTGCGCACACGGCTTTGGAACAGCGGTTGAGATGTGGATTCATTTGCTGCAGCCAGCAGCCTGCAGGCGCTTGGAAGTTGGGATGGGTCCCCCTTGCCCTTTCCCTATCGACTACCACGGTTGGTTTTACTTTGTTCAGCCCTTGAAAAGTGAAAGCGCCTAGAGGAAATCAAGGCATTCTCGTGGTTGGAAAGTCAAAGAACCATTTTGCTGTTAGCAAGAATGCAAGCTTCTTTCGCGTGGTTGGTGACTGAGTGCAGTGCACCTTTAGCATTCCTACCGTATTTTCCCCCCCTAGATAGAAAAATAGCATAGTGCCCGGCTATTTGTAGCAAAATGTTGCATTTCTGCAACAAGAACAAAGTTCGGTGCAGCAGCACATCGTCGGTGTCAGAAGAATGTTTGGGAAAGGTCTCTCCTCAGTTGCCATCTTTTTGTCGAATACGCCATATCACTAGGGTAGTTTTACCCCATCTTGAGGCCAATTGAGCAGAAAATCATTCATAGACCCCATTCTGACACAAGAACCTTACCTAAGTAGCATCGAAACAAAGCACGGGTAGCATGTTCAGGACGATTGCACGGGATGTAGTTCACCCCCAGTTTGTAATCCGTCCTGGAATGCTACTCGGTGCTTCGCTTTGACCATCGCGTACCAGGTCCTCGTCTTTGGGCTGAAACAAACAACGGTACAGGCTCCTCGTTTCCGCGGCGATCCGATCCTACTCGGCGGTTTCGGAAGATGCAAATTGGGCTGCTGAGACATTGGTCTCTCGCCGCATGGACGCGACCGTTGCGTAGCAAGCTGAATTTGACTCGCTAGCGACGGTGCTTCATCAGAATACTAAAATCACCAGAAAGTTCAGAAGGACGGAACGGGATATGCTGAAAGATAAATACATCGCACGTAGTACGGAGGAGGAGAATGCTTCCAAGTCCTTAACTATTGAATGCTGCAATCTGCCGTGGTCCGTCGCCGAGGGAGAAATGGCTTGCTCGTGCGACGCGCACTTTGACCTCCGCCGGCCGCCGCCGCGCCAACGACAAGGCTGGCTGCACACGACACGACACACCCTACGGGCGATGCGAGCCTTTTCTTCTCCCATGCCCATGCCCGTCTCCTAAGCAAGCGAGCGAGTAGCTCTCCTCAATCGCGTGCACCCCTCGGCCGGCCGGCCATGAAGCCCCAGAAGAACACCCCGTCCTCACGCAAGCTCTCCGTCGCCGTCGCCACGGCGATGCTCGTCCTGCTGGCCCTCGCGGTCGTCTCGCTCTACGACTTCAACTTCGCCGATAGCTACAGGTACATACTCCGCGCCTCCATTTCCCCGTCCTCCGCGCCATCGTCGACGTCGACGGTTCCGGACACCACCTCCTCGCCTTCGACGGTTCCGGACAACTCATCGTCATCTTCGGCGTCTCCGACCAACTACTCGTCTTCGGCGTCTTTGGCCACCACCGTGCCGGTGGAGGCCTGCGACCTTACACGGGGGCAATGGGTGCCTGACGACGAGGCGCCGTACTACACGAACCTGACGTGCCCCTTCATCGACGACCTCCAGAACTGCATGAAGTTCGGCAAGCCGAGCCTCGAGTTCATGCGGTGGCGGTGGCAGCCCGACGGGTGCGACCTCCCACGCTTCGACGCGGCGCGGTTCCTGGAGGCCATGAGGGGCAAGTCCATGGCCTTCGTCGGGGACTCCCTCGCCAGGAATCACCTCAAGTCTCTACTCTGCATCCTGTCACAGGTCGGGATAGCCCTGTTGCACATGAGCAACTCTCGTTGAACACGTCCGCGTCTCGTGGCACGCCGGCGCTTGCCGTGCTGTGCCGTTTGCTCCTCTGCTACTGCTGATGCAACGGGCATTCGTATACGTTGCAGGTGGCGCAGCCGGTGGAGGTCCTGACGACGGCAGAGATCGACGTCACGGGGAGGGCCGTCCGGCGAGACTTCCACTACGGCAGCCACGGCTTCAACGTCTCGCTCTTCTGGTCGCCGTTCCTGGTCAAGGCTAACCTCTCGAACGCGGAGCCCGGGCTGGGCCTGTGGGACATGCACCTCGACACGCCTGACGCGCGGTGGGCGGCGCACATCTCCGACTTCGACTACATCGTCCTCTCGGGCACCAACTGGTTCTTCCGCCCCTCGGTGTACCGCGAGGGCGGCCGGGTCGTCGGGCGCAACGGCGGCGCCGCCCACGACGCGGCGACCGAGATGCCCGTCTCCGGCGCCGTGCGCGCCGCGTTCCGGACGGCGCTCGGCGCCATCGCGGCACGCGAGGGGTTCCACGGCAAGGCCCTGGTGCGGACGGTGACGCCCGCGCACTTCGAGAACGGGGAGTGGAACACCGGCGGCGACTGCGTCCGCGAGCGCCCGTTCCGGCGCGGCGAGCGCGACCGCGACGCCGTCGTTGCCGAGTTCCGCGCTGCGCAGGTGAGGAGATCCCAATCAACCCCATGCCCCTCCCCCTCTCTGTACGCGTCAAGAAGATTTCGTTACGACGCGGATACGTGAAGAGAATGGATAGTGACTAGTGACCTGATGGTTGTCTTTTGGCTGCACGACAGGTTGACGCGCTCAGGGATACAGCCGCGACGTCGAAGCGGAAGGGGGCGGAGCTGCGGCTGCTGGACATCACGGAGGCGATGGAGCTGCGGCCGGACGGGCACCCGAGCCGGTACGGCCACCCGCCGGGCGGGAGCGTGGAAGGGAGCTTCGTGGTGGACTGCCTGCACTGGTGTTTGCCCGGGCCGGTCGACCTGTGGAGCGAGCTGCTGTTCCAGATGCTGGCTGCTCATCAATAGCATAGCATCGGTCGATCATGTTGACACTGACTCATCGACCTGTGGAGCCAGCTGCTGACCTGCTGTTCCAAATGCATCGAAGCTACAAAAGCTTCAGTAAATTGATTTTTTGCCATGTTTAGATCAAAGTAAATTCAAATAGCCAATCATATTGTGGTCCATGGCAGTAGAGGTTTTGTAACGTGTTTGGTTGCGTGCACTATATGGTGCATGCATGGATGGTTCTGGATGGTGTGGTTCAACTAATTTACTTGAACCATATGATTCACTCCTCTTAGTAGAATAGTATACTAAGTGGATAGCTTCATCCTGGATGAGTTGGTACGGTTCATCTAACCAAGCAAATGGACCACGATCTAGCTTGATTGCTTGAACCATTCCACAATGAACCAAATAATACAAGCGACCAAACGCACCTAAAAGAAGCTAAGAAATGACGTTAAAGGCTGGACAGGCACGAAATCCCCCTTTGATGCAGCGCCATTTCTGGAGGCCATGAGGGGCAAGTCTGTAGCCTTCGTTGGGGATTCCACCACAAGAAATCTTACCGACTAAGTTACACACGGTTTGCTCATATGGATATGATCCATCATATATCAAGTTCCAATTCATCTTTAACTTTCATAATTCTAGATGGATATAATATACTACAAAAATTGAAAAGTATATATTTCATCTCTACAATCACACGTGCATATGCAGCTTACTAAACATTTATCATGGCAAAAAAAAAATATATACTTTATATACGGTCATTCTACTACGAGCAAAGATCATAGAATTCCTCGTTTAAGTGCTTTGAATTTGAAGCAGTAGCTGAGAAACAATTAGCTTAAAACCCCAGGAATGGTCAGCAGATTGGGGATGACCCACAAAACCATCTAATTCCCCTTTGTTACTTGAGACAATTACATCTAATTTTTGGATTGGGAGTGCGGAGGGCACACAGAAATCTAGCTACGGATGCCACATGTTTTGGACGAACGGAAATATTGGGAGCTGGTTTTAGAAATCGCATGCGTCTAAAATCATATTATTAGGACTGTGTTTTGGACATTTTTTAGATACTCTAAAAACTATCTCAGCCCTTTGGTGGCTGCAGTAAGGACACCTGGGCCTTCAACCCTCCTCAGGACCTAACTTGGCATGTTATGTTGGGTGTTTGCTTGGTGTTGGGCCGCTAGCCAAAAAGGAAGGAACGACAAGCATGTCGAATGCCCAACCAAACCCCATTTTGTTCAATGTTGCATGTTCGTCCTCTTCCTATGACTCGTTTGGCTAGGCCTATAGGATTTGACATGCTTATAAATGTATTTTTGGATCCTTGACTTCATATACTTCGAGCGAGGCATCCAACGCACCTGCAAAAATGTACTTCTCTTAACCATTCATCTTAGGGCCTGTTTGTTAGGATGGAATTGGCTGGAATTGGAATTAATTTCCAAAGTCATCTTGTTTGGTTGCTCCCGGAATTGGAAAGAGGGATTCCTCAGGATTCCAACTCTATCTACCGCACATTCCGACCCTAAAAAGAGGAAATCGTTTCCTCGGTCCCGAGTCCCGACCGCGACTATTCCTCTTTCCCCCCGCGCGCGCCGCCCCGACTCCTTCCCCTTGCGCCGCCGCCCACTTCCTCCGCCGCCCCCTCCTCCACTTCTCCGCCGCCCCCTCCTCCACTTCCTCCATCGGCCCCCTCCTCCGCTGCCCCCTCCTCCGTCGACCCCCTCCAGAGCCGGCACAGAGTGCGCCGCCCGTGCACAGAGTGCGCCGCCCGTGCCGCTCCTCCGCGCGAGCAGCTTCTCGCCGGCGACCACACGCCACGCGGTGAGCCGGTGCTCCTTCCCCCTCTCCCTCCCTCTCTTCCTCGTCGACATATACAGCAATTTCTCTCCTAACCCTAACCCTTGACTCGATTTGTTCTTTTTTAGAGGCTGTAGACAGATCTGAGGGAAGGGAAGCATAGGGACGGGAGGAGGAGGAGCTCGGCAGCTATCCATTTTACTCACTGGAAGATCGACGTGCATCACCAATACTCCTGCCTTGGTGAGTCCTGCCTTGGTGACCCAAGAGCTCGATCTGTCCTGTCCTGTCCTGTACTGGTGAATCCTCACTGGAAGTTTTGATGTATAGTCCTATCCTGTTTCAGTATTGCTCGAGAAATGATATATATGTTATGAGATTGATATTGCGTGCCTCTTCAGCCTCTTTTTTTAGCTTAAGATTGTGTGCTTGTGGTCATTTGAGTCCTGTCCTATCAGGATCTGTTAGACATGAGATTGATCTGTCAAGAACTTAGAGGCCTCAAACTCTGGCATCTCACAGGCTTCTGGCTGCCATCTAAAATTTTCATATTCAAAATCTATGCGCTGGGTTAATCTGCAGGACCAGCTCTCTGAAAGCCATTGTTTACAGCCAAACCCCGAGTATAGAGGTCTACGATTGTCAGAAACCCACTTTCCATTTCTGTAGTTACATTCTGCAGGATAGATGAAGCAAACATCAGATAGAAGTCTAGAGCTAGATAACAAGCAAATTTGCATGCTCACAGAAGAAATAAATTCATTGTTTCTACGGTGGTCACACAAAATGTGTAAATACCTTTCTCTATACCCAGGTTATTGGAATTCATTTTACTATGTTATTGGAATAATTCATTTTTGTCACATATGTTATTGGAATTTATACCCAGGTTCAATTATTCATGTAATGCTTGCACTAGTGTCTTAATTTGTCTATATTTACTATGCTAAACCATGTCCTGTTTTAGAACAGTTTGTAAAACATCTATGCACAGTATATGATTGTTTGTTCATTCTGGAGTGCCAGCTGAAAGCGTCATGCATCAGTTGAACCAACTTATCTTAGCATTTCTATCACAGCTATTAGTTTTGTCCTAGTTTAAGTTCCCATCTACTTATCTGTTACTTAAGGATAATTATTTCACTGTCTCAGATCCTTTTCTCTTTTGTTAGCTACTGGTTAAGGCGTTGCTGGGCGGCTTCAAGAAGGGTGCAAGGAACTGATATGCTGAGGCATTGATACATTGTAAGTTCAAAGATTAGCGAGTGGATCCTTAGTTGAAAAATCATAGTTTTTGGTCCTTTTGAAATGTCACCTCCAAAATCTGATGGTTGTCAGATATGATAGTCTGGTACATTTTGATTCTCATGTTTGATATTTCCTCGTTGCATCATATTGCTCCTGCATGCCTTCTTCTGTGGAATACGACGTCCTGGTCATATTCGTATGCATGAAGATTCAGTTATATAAATGCTGATTGGTTAGACTCATCACCTTTGGAGTTCACCCCATTAGAATTGCATGGACTGTCCAGGCTTAACTCACCAGATCGTTGCCTTTCTTCGTTTCTTCTCACTTTTTTCAGAGTCTGAGCGCCCATTATTTTCAGGCCGTAGTGACAGTGAGCCTAAGTTTCATTTTGGTAGAGTTGAATCTTGGTAGGTTACATAAATTATCCCTGCCACCAAGTGGTCAGAGTACAATACCTTACATATGATAGAGTTATTTAGAGCAGCTGCGAAAGACCCACCCTCAGATTGAGTCCTTGTTTTTTTTAATACCTTACATATGATATCGTTTCTATTGTTTCAGTAGTCAGCAAGGCATCCTCTGCAATTCATTTTTCCCCTTTGTAGCTAGGAGTGAGGTTCTGAGTTCACAGGTTATTAGTTCTAGGTCTGGGAGGAATTAGGATATTGATTTGTTCAGTTGACTCTAAGATGTGTAGTTCCTGGAGCACCTTGTGTGCAGCCATCAACACAATTTCCTAAGGAAGCTTACTATGGTCAGATCTTTTGCTGCTGCTTGTTTGCTTGACAGTGATGTAAAGAACTAAATTATTTGCTTGACAGTGATGTAAAGAACTAAATTAAAAGAACTAAATTTTGCTATGTGGCAATGTATTATTGTATGTACTGCTTTGTTTCTGGTCAAATAAAATATTCCTTTTTGCATATGTGCTTTAGATGCCTGACAACAACATAGACTTGGTTAATACAAGCATGGAGCAAATGAGAGAGATGAGTAGGAAAAAGAGAAAAAGGGTGGCTGCTTTATTTGTTTCTGCTGTCATGAGCATGATTGTGCACTGGTATCAGCGTAAGAGACCTAGACATATTGTTGATCCGAATGAAGTGGTTGAGAGAGATGTAGCTACACGCAAACAAATGCTAAGAAATCTGTACCAAGGATCAAATGTCTATTGCTATGATAGTTTGCGCCTAACTAAGAGATCATTTTATGACCTATGTGCCATCTTACGTGAGAGATGTGGTATGTGTGATAACAAGAATGTGTCGGTAGAAGAAAAGGTAGCAATCTTTTTGCTTGTAGTGGGTCATGGCACTAAGATGAGGATGATTCGTAGCTCATATGGATGGTCACTTGAGCCAATCTGCCGTCACTTCAATGAGGTGCTTAGAGGTATTCTATCATTATGCCATGAATTTATCAAGCTTCCTGATCCATCAGCTGTACAACCTGAGGATTCCAAGTGGAAGTGGTTTGAAGATTGCCTTGGAGCATTAGATGGTACACACATTGACGTTTTTGTGCCTTTAGCTGACCAAGGGAGGTATAGGAATAGGAAGCAACAGATTACCACCAATGTTTTAGGGGTTTGTGATCGTCACATGAAATTTGTTTACGTCTTAGCGGGATGGGAAGGATCAGCTTCAGATTCACGTGTGCTACGTGATGCAATGTCTCGGGACGATGCATTTGTTATTCCAAGTGGGAAATACTATCTAGTAGATGCGGGATACACCAATGGACCGGGCTTTCTTGCTCCATATCGATCCACTCGCTACCACTTGAATGAGTGGGCTGCTCAAGGGCATAACCCATCCACTGCCAAAGAACTATTCAATTTGCGCCATTCAACTGCTAGAAATGTGATAGAGAGAACATTTGGGCTATTGAAGATGAGGTGGGCTATACTAAGAAGCAACTCATATTTTGACTTGCAAAATCAGGTATTCCGTAGTTAGTAACCTAGCTTGAAATTCATCTTTGAATGACCCTAGCTAGCATGCAACTCATTTCTACTAAATTCTTGCAGATTAGGATCATTAATGCTTGCTGCATATTGCACAACTTTGTAATTGATAGACAGAGAGATATGGATGATTTACTTATACACCAAGTTGATCAAGTAATATCTTTTGAACCTCATGAAGTTCAAAGTGAAGTGGGTATGATTACCAATGTTCAATCAACAAATGAATGGAGCAATTTTAGGGATACCAAAGCTAACCAAATGTTTGCTGATTACCAAGCAAGACGTGGTCAATGTATGATAAATTCTATCATCAATGCATGCTTAAAATGTATGATAAATTTTAGTGCTCCTAATATTTTACTAATAACCTTTTGTGAACATTTTTCCTGTAGGATATGGAGAAGGGCAAGAAGTCAGGCTCGGGCAGGGGTTACATTTCTTGGAATGATGACATGGACAAGGCTCTTCTTGACACATTTGTGGAGTACTATAACAAGGGTGACAGATGCCAGAATGGGTGGAAGTCTCATGTCTATACAACTGCTATCAAGAATGTCCGAGAAAAGTGTAATGTGGATATCTCAAAAGACAATATCATGGCGAGGAACAAGACCTTTGACAAACACTACACTATCATCAATGGTATGCTGGAATCAAGTGGATTTGGTTGGGATTGGAACAAAAATAAAATATCTGTTGATAGTGATGCTGTATGGGAAGAATATGTGGCGGTAAGTTTCAAAAACCACTTATTTCAATATCTGTTTAGTATTTGGCAGAATAAGAAAACTGCTAACTTGCTTTCTCAGTATTTGCATAGTTCAGGAAATAGTTCAATTTGTTGCTATAGTTTCTTGCACTGTGCAGTTGACTTGGTACCTTGGTGTATATGAGACATGAAGGTATTTCACTGAGCATGAGGTCATTGCAAAAGTAATTATGCAATACATGTGCTCTTTGTTTTAAGTGAGAGTCTGAGATAGTAGGACTATGTACACTTTGTTTTGCTACATGCATCTGTTCATTTCTGAATGTCAATTTGAATGCTACTGTGTAGGACATAACTTCTCATCAGGTATGCTACTCAAAGAGTCTATCAATTTCCTATGTTGACTACAGCTTGCTGATCTCTTTTTCTGTTCTTACTTAGCTTGTATCCTCTTCAGTTCGGTCTCTGTTTTGTTCTGCAGTGAACTGTTTGTTAAAAATATTTCATTTATATCTGGGAAGCAAATTGGTAGCTGCCGGGTACCTTGCAGTAAATAAATTCCAATTTATACTGATTGTTTGTTTGTATTGCTTGATACAAAAAAAAAGCCAAACAGCTCACTTATCCTTGCTGCAGTAATGTTAGTTAATCCTATTCAACTATTTGCTGCTGTGGCTGCCGTGCACCAGGATAGTTAATCCTATTCAGTACTGTTAGAGCACAATATATATGCATGTCTAGTATCCTTGCTATTGCTTTGAAGTTGGATATATATGTGTTAACCATTTGTTTTTTTGTAGAAAAACAAAGAAGCTTCTGGTTATAGGCACAAGACTGTCTTGTACTGGGACTCAATCAGCTTGGTGTTTGGCAAAGACCATGCTACCGGTGAAGCGGCAAGGACTGCAGCTGAGAGCTCAAAAGACATGAGTAAGGAAGATCTTAGTAACAAAGAGCCCACATCATCGGCAACTTCAGGAAGTTTAAAGAGGCAACGGTCAGGCGACTCTTTTACCTCTATGATGGCTGAAAAACTAGACAAGTTTGCTGAAGCACTAAAGGAGGAAGCCCCTAAAGGACCAACATCAAAAGAAATTCTAGACACACTGAATGAAGTACAAGGATTGGATGAAGACACTTTGTTGGACCTATTTGATATCCTGACCGGTGACGCACGCAAGTACGAGTCTCTGTTGGCGCTTCCAGAGAGGATGAGGAAGAGGTGGCTTCTAAAACAGCTCAACAAGTGAAGAAACTAGTTCATCTATATCAAGTGATGGATAATATCTATTGAACTTGTAATAATATGTAGCTCATCTGAAAGTATTATCTTGTATTTTATCTGTATTTTCCTAGCTGGAGGTATGTAACTCGTGTATGATGTGGTTTTCTTCGAAAACAGTGCTAAGTATTAGTCTGAAAACAGTGCTAAGTACTCATCTTTAATTCCTGAGAAAACAGTGCTAAGTACTCATCTTTAAGCTAGGAATTTCGAAGCTATCAGATTTAACCTATATTTTCCAAAGAAGTAGTTTCCTCTCTAATCAACCAAACAATATTTGGAATCTAATTCTAGGAATTAGTTTCTTTGTACATCCAAACAAGAAAATTGAAATGAATCTAATTCTATGGAATTTAATTCCTATTGAATCTAATTGCTAGAATGAGATTCTTAGAATGAGATTCAATTCCATCCTAACAAACGGGCCCTTATTGAATTTTGAGTATTTGGTATTGCATAGAACAAGGTAGAAATATTATAATTAATGAAAGCATACAAAAGAGAAAAGCAAGTGTGATTATTTGCACATTCTAACACTTTAAGCATGCTTTTCCTTGCTACTGCGAATAAGCTAAAATTGGTTGGCTCGTGCTGGCAAGCTATCACTTGATTGTGCGCTAGCGAGGGCGAGGCTAGCTTGCCTATGTACCAAAAGCAGCCCCTAATACTGCAAATGTTCATGGTACATGAAATCAACAATTTTCTTCTCTTGGTTGCATTATATGGGTGACGTCAGTTTCAAAGAGTGGACATTGCTATTATTAGCTCAACTTTTCTTTGATTTATCATTTTCTAGATCCGAGTTCTTAAGTTAGGCCATTCTCAGTGGGGGTTTCATTCTCATTCAATAGAGTGACACATCAGCATTTTTATGATGTGGTAATGAATTAATGAAGAGAGAGGTGAAATGAGTTTCATCACCATGAAACCATGTATACACTATTTCCAATATGAACTCTTTTACGGTAAACAATACTACTACTTAGTGGTATATAGTATATATAAGATATAACTATTCATTATTTTAGATAATTTAGTAATTATTACATTGTAAAAAGTGATATTTCAAATGGATTGGTCTTTTAAACTTTATGTTGGTGTCAAAAATAAAATTATAGTGATACCATTTGTGTTCTTTTACCATGATACCCTTATACTACCTATAGTACTCATGAATACTACCCATACCACAGGTGACGGTCCGATGTTTTTATACTAGTCTTTTTCAAACACTATTATAGCCTATTATTGTGTACCGTAAAAGAGCTCTAATAGTTGTGTGCACCCCGAAATGGAGGAAAGGGTCGGAAGTTATACTTCATCTGAAAATATAGCATGGCCATTATATAATATAATCTAAAGTAACCTCCGATTTACACCAAAATTACCCAGATCTGGCATTATCTAAAATAACATAAAGTCACGCTTAAATATGTATCTAAATTAACTACATATGTCATCATAAATAAATACACCAAAACCAGTATATGAGTCAAAATTATCTATTTTTAAATTATTAATATAATACAAAATACTAACGTAAGATCGTCCGCTCCAGCAAACTTTTTTTCAAATCCCTCTATAGTTTGTTTGTGGTGTTTCAGTGTTTGGCTAGGGCATGGTTAGAAAGGGAAAGACATAACTGAGAAACTCTCTGATTTGGGCTTTTCAGTTTTGATCATCCAGTTGTTTGATGAGTTTAGGAGTGGATTGTAATCATAGATATTAAGGTAACTGAAATCTTAACTTTATGCTCATGTGTTCTCTTTCACTAGATCTGAAATTTATCTTTTTTCAGAGCTATTTTAGGTGATATTTCGTTTTTAGCACATTTGGCTGTGATTTTGTTGGAGTTTCTTGGGGCAATTTGGTGGTAGGATATGTGTGACCAAGTCTAGAGTGATCCCATAACAAATCTCTACTTGAGCTCCTCATATCTCAGGTTTTGCCCAATGATCTCCCCCCTCTTTGTTTGGTTCCAATTTCAAAATGTATCAGTAACATAAACAGATCGTGTGGCTGCATGCCTGCATCAGGACTGGGAACCTAACGAGTCCATCTCGCATGCTATTAATCGGAGACAAGGAAGACAATGGTGAGCATTTCGCCGGGCCCTGGCCAGATTCTCCCGTCGGACACTCTCAGCGCACAACACCTATCCTGCATTCAACTTTGCTGGTGCTTGGCCGCTGTGCTTCAGCCCCGAAATCTTGATCTGAAACGCTGCAGCTCGTGCTCTCACGCTGTGGCTCAAAGGGAGCTTTCCCTCCAGCGATAACCGCCAGGGGAGCTCGCGGCAGGATGGGACTCCGGCGAGGATGGGGTGCGCCAATCGCTGGCGGAGCTTCTCACGCAAACTGGAGGTAAAGGCGGAGAGACGGAACAACCGTGCTTCAGAAGTTCAGTATCGTTATGCGTTGACGAGCCTGTTAATTAACCGATACCGCATTAATGATTTACCGGGCAAGCAAAACAAATACGGTTAAGGGAATCATATCACTCCATCATTAGGTCCCGTCCAAAATTTGCCTAACCCAAACAGCACCTTACTCTGTGATCGAGTCGGTCTAAGGCAAAGGCAGAAAGTGGGAGTTGAAAGTTTCTGCTGTTTGGTCTTGACAGGAAATGCTTTCGATATTTATCTATTGTTTGATGATACTAGCCGGTACAATATAAGTGTGCACATAAAGAAAGTTCGCATGGAGGAGTGTATAGAGATCACCAGGATGAGCCTGCCCTATATACAAACCACAGGGCATGATTCAATGGCCACAGAGAATATCAGTTGCACACTACGTTGTTGTTTTACAATTAACTTCATCATCATTGACTCATACATTCCCGCAAAAAAACTTGATTCATATTTTAATCGCATATTTTACTACGAAAATTTAATTATTTCTCAGTTTTTTATCAAATATCTTTGAGTTTCAATTTAAACATTCAAATTTTTTAATGAACTTGTAGTTAAATATGTGAGAGATTTTAGAGTGATTGAAAAAAATGAGAGCCGTCCATCCCGAGAAATCGAACGGTGCAAACAAAGGAAGTACCTTGAAATATCTAAAGAAAAGTACTAATTTGGTGGGACCAAGTACCAAAATAGTGAGAAATTACTATGATGCTCTTTTTAATTATGTGTAAATTTATTTAATTTTTTTGGTGAGCAAAATAAGAAAGGAAAGTACTTGGAAGTACCACTGGTACTTTAGAACCATTGTAACAAAGCTTCATATGTATACATGTTTTTCTTGGAGATTTTTCTCTGATATTATATTTTCTCTCTGATACTATATATAGATATGGACAAAAACTTTGAATGACGAGAGTAATACAAAACCTTATTGTATTGTATTATCATTAAACATATGGATTCATCTATTCATTTGGGCAGCAGCACACCCCTGGAGAAGCACTTCGACAGTAGGCCAAAGTGCCATTGTGGTTTAGGTGCTCGCATAACCTGGAGCACTTCTCAGTCGTACAGGGGTGCTGTGAGGATCCAGCGTGGAAGCACGGCATCCCTGGTTTTGGCTTCGGAGTAGGGCAGCCCGAGCCTACACACATACAACCAAGGCAACAAGAATGGTTAGTTAAGCAAATAGTATGAAATGTCTTAAAGATAATGAAAAGTGAAAGTAAGGTTTGTCCATACAGATTGCCCTAACACAACATGTGGATGTGTTAGATATGACTGCAAGAACCAAGAAAACAGCGATGGCGCACTTGGTGAGCGCCATGGGGAAAAGCTGTGAACTTCTCTATGTGAGGAGAAAGATATGTATTTCTTCTCCATTTTGGTGTCCATGTGTTTATATATAGATAGAAGTTAGCCACTCCCCTATAGAAATTAGTGACATTTATAGTTTTGTTGTCTTCTATGAATATATGATATCCTACACTACTGTTTTCATATCTCGATGCTCATATTCTATGAATATATGATATCCTACACTACTGTTCTCATATCTCAATGCTCATATTCCATATCGATCCATCTTATTAGCCTGGAATAAATATGCGAATATCCAATTCATATATTCATATGTGCTATCCATTTGTTTCATTATTTCTCTCTTGGTCGTATTAATCACTTGTGCTGAGCATTCAGGTATTAAAGTAATGAATACTATGATATCTTCAACCATTTAACTCGTTACTTTTGCATTCCCTCTAGAAAATGATGCTTTGATATCTCAAACCTTATGATTCTATATCTTCTTAGACTGGTATGAATATGCGAGTATATCTTCTTATCCGACTCATGGATTTGTTTCATTTTTTATTTAAGCGGTATTCAATGCCAGTATACTCTACTTTTCTATCTATCCAGAAAAAAGTGACATCTAACTTATTGCTTCTGGTCCCTCCAGTAAAAAGATAGGTAGGTACGACATAATAGGATGACATGGCCCTGCCCAACGCTCGACGACTTAAACCATGTCTAAATTTGTATCATGATACATTTTTAGAATCTTATCAAAAAGCATTTTTACGTGACTATAGAAAATTGAGTTCTCCAATTGGTATTCCATGCCAGTTCTCATTAATTGATGTAATGATTGAAACAAACTTTGCACCATCTAACTTGACATTACTCCCATTTTCTTTGAATCCAAAGAAAAATTGTTTGGTATCTGAAGACTAGTATCAGCTCGCCTACTGTTGTGTATCGTAATAGGGCTCCCATCCGTATGATCATGAATCCCAAACCATATCCGGGAGGTCAGCGCA
>NC_028450.1:36954503-36959394 GCF_000263155.2 Setaria italica
CGGAGAGAATTTGATCGATCTGTAAATGGGTTATGGATGTTTGTTTGCCGTCATATAACGCAAAGCAAATTCACATTGTTCTATGCAAAGGAAGCACTTTCGTGTCAAGCTGGCAGTTCGTTGACTTGCTTTGGCTACTCCTGCGTCGATCTCCTGTTCTAATCGTGTTTAGGTGAGCAGCTCCACGGCTCCACCATGGCTCCGTCCGGCAGTGTCATCATTGGGAGGAAAAAGAAAGGGAACGCGAGGACGAAGAACGTGCGCTCCATAATCCAACTCTTCCAAGATAGACTTCAAGAAATGGAATCATAGTATCATTGAGCGGTTGAGCCGGCAGACAACTCAGGATCTGTTCAGACATGCACGCCACAATTCCACTCTTAGATTCGTTTCGTAGATGGAATCCGATCTTCATTTATTTCAAAAAAAAACGATTATCATCAAGGCCTGTCAAGCAAGTGCAGAGCTCGGACTGGCGGCGGCAAATGCCGTCCATGACCCTGATTAATGAGACACGCCGCGATCAATGCTGCAAATCGGACGGAAAGATGCCATCTGCTCAACTTAATTTACACCTTGGGTCAAACTCTCTTGTACACAGGACAATTAAGAACTCCTGAGGGAGTGAGAGTGTGGTTGACTTCCAACAAAGGGCAATCTCAACGGAAGGTTTCATGGGAATTTTATGAGCATTAAATTGTATACCACATCAGCAATTTTGTTAACTTGGCAAGTCCATTACGAGGAAAGAGAAGGGAGAGTTTCATCGGATGTGAGAGGAGTTTCATTCCCATGACACTCCTTATGCATAGTTATCAAGTTCTTGATCTTAGTACTGTACATAGTCATTCGGTGCACAGTTCAGCTCTGCAGCTGGCGTCTAGCGAGACATTGCCATGGGCGCCGGTTTATGAAATCAGCAACAGTTGACCAGAGAGGTAGTACATCAAGATCATTGTCCTTGATGACTGATGAGGACTTCTTGAGCAGTTGAGCTAGTGATGTTGGTTCACGGTAAAATTTTGAAGGAATCAATCTTTTTATGAAATGAAATGAAATCTTTCTTCATGTAACGTGCAGCTCTCCTGGTGGTTTAAAAATCCGTCGACAGATAAATAGCAAAACTAAAAAAAATCCATTTTAACCCGCCCTCCCAAAAGTCTGCATTACTACAAATGTTCAACTGACCTCGATTTGCATAACCGGGTCAATTTACAACTTTATGCGGTTTTAGTTAATGGATTTGGATACAGACTACATCAGGAGAGATTTTTTTGTCATGTGTGGCATACTCGTACAGGAAACAACCTGATGCACTTTTCTTTAATGCACATGATTAGCCACTTGATATTTTTGTCATGTGTGATACACATGTCAAATGCAGTTTAACAATTTTGCACTCAATTCGTTGTAGCCTGTACAATGAAACATTCATGTTCTTTAACCAATACATGGTGAGCAAATGAAGCAACGCCTCGCTCCAAGCATCAAATGGGTCTTGGCGGCCAGTGCCTGTACTCAGAAACTTGTGCACAAATATTTTTCGTACGGGGTTTATATGTCCATGTGCCAGCTCGTGACTGCTTTATCAGTTTAGCTACTTCTTTTTGGGCAACTTGGTTATTCTAATCGTGATGGTCTAGAGATTGTGAAGCACCGTACCTCTCCACCGGCAATGTAACAATGATCAGTGTGCAACGTGCACTCCATGATTCCACTGTTCTCAAAAGGGAATGAGATCATTGTGATGACTTGCCGGTATCTCAGGCTCAAAGTCTCAAACAAACGGCCTTGCTGGTTCAGTTGGTTGACAATCACAGCCACTAACATACCCTACTAAAAAAATTAAAGTATCATTGTTTATAACACCAAATAAGTATTATTAGATTTCTCATGAAATATTTTTACATTATAAATGTTGATACTATAGTCTCTATAAACTTGGTAAAATTTAAAATACTTTGACTTGGTATGAAACTAGAATTACATTCAGATGAAGTGTGTGCGCGCGCGTGCAATGACACAATGACATCTATGTAGATAGCAGTACTACCTTAAAGTTCACAGGGCCATTAAGGAAATGGAAATAGAAGTGTTTTTTTGAGCATTGTTTCTTCTATGTTGTTGGACATTTTTGTTTTTTTTTTCCCATGCTTAAGTTTAGTTGATTCCTACATACGGGAATGCACGTGCTCCCTCCGTTCCAAATTATAAGTCGTTTTGGCTTTTCTAGATTCATAGATATTATTATTCATCTAGACATAGAGTATATCTAAGTGCATAATAAAATACATAAATTTAATAAAACTAAAACAACCTATAATTTGGAACAGACGGAGTACTATAAGATATTATTTTCTTTTTTTGAAAGGAGAGGTTGAGATATTGACATACTCTGCGTGAAACAACACTGTTGTATTCAGACCTGGATCAAGGATCATGATCAGTGAGGCCATAGCATCTATAAACAGTTACTAGATGGCATCTGCTCAGCTTGATCTGCGCCTTGGATTGGATCCCATCCTCTGCGCCACACAATTGAAAACACCTGAGGCTGTAGTTGACTTCAGCTTGATAACATGCATGGTGCTTGTGCTTTGCATCAGAATCAGATAGTCAACTCTGCAATGCTCGTTCTACGTAAGAACATTGCACTCGGTCTCTACGCCTCTACCCATATACGGTTTACTAAAGTACTGCATCATTTTTCTAAGGAAAAACATCACTAGCCAACCGGAGAGTTTGATCTAGCTTCTAGGCCCCGTTTGGATCCTAATAATCATAATTTAGACATAAATTAATTAAGTTAATATAGTTGTATGTGGAATATATTTATATATTATTATTGGCCATTGGGAGAGATACTTATGTGCTGCACTTATACTATAGGGAAGCAAGTCGAAGAGCATGCTATAAGTTGCACATTAGAAATATAGCATGAGGATCTATAGAATCAATTTCCATCTCCCACCCCGTGAATTTAAGATAGACTTATATCTAAACTTTGAAAAGTCGCGGAATACCACATTCCAAGACAAATAGCCTACTCCATTAAGTAGATTCCAATTTGTTCAAAATGAAGGGATCCAAACGGAGCATTATTTTCCCCGATACCTCAATATGTGAAGAAGGATCGGTACTAGCACTATTCGGCATGGACTTGCAGCAGGATGTGCTCTTAACTAACGGTGCATATTGTGGAACACACAATGCTACGGCACAACACAACACCAAATTTATCACCTTTTGCATCCAATTTGATGCAAACATGTACAAAAAGGACAATATGAACATGCACGCCTAGCATTAACTGGTGAGCAGATGAAGCAACAGCTCGCTCCAAGCGTCAATGGGGCCTGGCAAGCACCAGTGCACGCAGTCGATGCCGAAGCCAACCTTCTCGTGCGGCCAGTGCCCGTACTGCCCCGGGTGGCCGTCCCCCCTCATCTGCATCATGCCGCTGACGTCCAGCAGCACGAACCGCCCGGGCTCGGCCTCGGCCGCCGCGGCGCGGAACTCCTCGACCTGCGCGGCGTGGAACGCGGCCTCCGTCTCCGGGAGCGCCGACGCCGCCTCGCCGCTCCGCACGGGCCGAGTCCGGAGGCAGTTCCCACCGTCGTACCACTTGCCGTTCTCGTAGTGCGGCGGCGCCACCGTCCGGACGACCACCCTGCCGCGGAACCCGGGGAGGCCGCGCAGCGTCCGGAGCGCGGTCCGGAACGAGGCGCGCACGGCGCGGTGCGGCGGCACGCGGGTGGCGTTGCTGGGGTCGCCGCCGCAGTCGCTGCAGCCGAGCACGCGGCCGCGCTCGTGGAGCACGACGGGGCGGGTGAACCACTTGGCGCCGTTGAGGACGACGTAGTCGTAGGCGGCGGCGTGGCGCGCCCACTCCGGGTCGGGCTCGTCGAGGTACACGTTGTGCGGGTCCATGAACTGCAGGGCGCCGTCGCGGGTCAGTTCCACCGCACCAGGAACGGCGTCCAGAACACGGTCACCGTGAAGTTGTGCTCCCGGTAGTGGTAGCTGCGCGTGCAGTGCATGCAGTCCTTGGGCTCGATCTCCTGCGGGTGTTCCACCTGCAACCAAAGGATATGGTATCAGCGTGTGATCATC
This sequence comes from Setaria italica, assembly GCF_000263155.2. Taxonomy (NCBI): domain Eukaryota; kingdom Viridiplantae; phylum Streptophyta; class Magnoliopsida; order Poales; family Poaceae; genus Setaria; species Setaria italica. The sequence goes on from NC_028450.1 coordinate 36,958,617, forward strand.
TAACGTTGCAACTGAAGAAAATGAAGTGTGTGTACATACCGTGGAGAGGAGGCACATGAGCGACTGCATGTGGTTGCGCGCGACGGAGTCGCCGACGAAGGCCATGGACTTGTGGCGCACGAGGCGGAGGAAAGCGGCCGGGTCGAAGCGCGGGAGGTCGCAGCCGTGGGGCTGCCACCGCCACCGGAGGATGGAGCCGAGCTCCGGCTTGCCGTACTTCATGCAGTCCTGGCGGCTGTCGATGAACGGGCACGTCGCGTTGGTGTAGTAGGGCGCGGCCGGGTCGGGCACCCACTCCCCACTCGAGACGTCGCACGCCGCCGTCTTCACACGCGACGACGCGGCGTCGATGAGCCGGTTGGTGCTGAGCGAGGAGTAGTTGGTCGCGGTGAAGGCGACGAGCAGCAGGACGAAGAGCAGGCCGGTCGCGGACGCGGTTCTTCGGACGACGACCTGGCCGCTGCCGCCGCTGCTGTTTGGCTTCATCTTGCAAGGCGTGCAGCTAGCTGCGCGCCGGGGGGGGGGGGGGGGGGATGCTTTGATGAATACTCGTTAAATTACTTGATTGGAGTGCATATGCATAGCGTTTGGGAGATTCTGGGTGATGGCGCGTGAGTGAATGAACAATGACAAGCTGTAAACCTGTAACTAAACAAATATAGAAATGTTAGGATTATGTAAAAAAGCATCGTGTGACTTTGAATGGGAAAATATAATAGCAGGCCTGTAGCCTTTTCTTTAGAAACAGTATCCTAGTAATTTATTAAGATTTGAAATC
>NC_028450.1:36960176-37078396 GCF_000263155.2 Setaria italica
ACCTGCCTATTTTAGCCGCAGTATATTCTCCATCATTATGAGAAGATTCCTGGAAAGTCATCACTGGGGGGGTGGGGGGGGGGGGGTGCGCTGGAATGGTGAGGAGGAGCTGATGGCTTCTTTCATGTATCTCTGAGTGCCGGGCTGCCGGCGGTCGATCAAGTACCGTGTCTCTGATGTTGCGCCAACGTGCGAGAACGTGTGGGGGCTCGACCCGGCACGCACGAAGTGGCAGCAGTGCCGACAGCAGAGGGGAACCAACTCGTTCCCGGGAATCATTTTGCATCTATCTCGCACGATGCAGGATCCATGTACTCTCTCCTACCGCAAGTTGGCGTTGTACCGACCGATAGGATCGGAGGTTGGCTCAACCGCTCAACGGCAGGCGTAACAGTATTGCGCGTGGCGGGCGGAGGCGTGGTGTCCGGCCGTCCGGCGTCGCAAGCGCGAAATCCTTTTCCTAGCCTCTCTGGGCGGCGTTGGCCGCCATCGGCCATTCCCAACCACCAGGGGGGTGGACGGTATTTCATTTACCATCCACCCCCTGGGTCTGGCGTCCGTCCAATCCGTATCCTACGCCCACGATTAAGCGAGAGGCAACCTGGTGCGAACGCTATGTGAAGTGTCTGGAGGCTTAGCTTCCAGCGCCCTCTCGTCATCCCGCGCCGCGCTGCATCATCGCCGGCCACGCCAGCGGCCTCCCGCAAGCTCGTAGGTCTTTCCACCCACCTGGAACTCGGCATGCTGTTTTAGAGGGGGCCATCTACCTTGTCCACACGGGCGCACAACGTTATCGTGGCGAGGGACCAGGACGGCGCGAAGAAAACGAGAGGCGCCGGTGACCGCGGCACCACCGCGCCGGGATCTCCACGAGTCGCGACTGACCGCGACACCGCACCATGGCTCGTCGCGGAGAGCACTACCATTCCACACACACACCGAAAAGCTTCGCGGAATGAATCGTTGCCGCGGCACGACCTTCCCGCCGCGGCCGGCGGTTTTACTCTCGCGACGCCGGCGCCGCCGCCGGATCACGCAGGCAGGTGGCCAAGCGCGGTGACCGAATTGGACTCAGGCCCATGTTGAGTACATGCAGGCCCATTCCACAATTCGTTTTCTCGAAGGAAGAAGGCCCGGTTCCGCGCAGAGCAGGCACTACGCAGCCCATCCGCATGACCTCAAAAAAATAAAAACGCAGCCCATCCACATCGAGCAACTGGGGCTTCCCTCCCATTCTCTCTCGTCCGAGGAGAGAGGGGAAGGGAAGGAAGCGGCCGAGTTGTGGGGTGGAGGCGTGGAGCCTGGCGGCCGGGAGGGCTAGGGCGAGGGGGAAGAGGCGGGGAGGGAGGACGGCGTTTTCCGGCGCCGCAATCAGCATTCAGCCCCCCTCCAAGCTCTCTCCGAGTAAGTTGAGATCACGCCCCCCCCCCCCCCCCCTCTCTCTCTCCGAGCCACTCCCGCGGTAGGACTGTAGGACGGCCCTTCCGGTGTGTTTCTCCGGCGGTAGGCTGCGCTAAAACCTCTTGTCCTTTTCTTGTGTCCCTGCCTGTATTATCCATAATTATGTTACGTTTTCCAGACAGATGGAGGTTGACGGGAAGGGCAGACCCTGTCAGCAAGATGGGAATTCACCAGATAGTCAAATACTGGGATATTCAGGACCAAACCTTCCAGAGGTATGCCATGGAACATTATTCCGTGCAATTGGGTTGGCACAAATGTACTCTATGCCTAGTTCATTCAAGAATAGATTTCATATTTCATAGTGCTGTCGATCTCTGTAGCTCAATGCACTTAGTGCTATGATGCATAGAGAACCTGGGTTGGAATGTTAACTCTGCATAGTCTATTGTTTTTTTTCCTCCTCCAAATGGAGTAGCAATTTTCCTTTTAATTCAAAACATGAATTTTCTTCTGTGCATGCTCATGTAGGACATCTGGTGTTATATACATTCTTTAATGCCAATGCGAGATGCTGCCCAAGTTGCCTGCGTTGCTCGGGCCTTTTTCTGTTCTTGGAGATGCCATCCCAATCTCGATTTCAGTAGGGAAACATTGAGAAGTGGATGCCGAAAGGATGAAAATGCAAGAGATTTCAACAGCTAAGTTGACCGCATTCTGAAAAACCATTCAGGCATTGGTGTGAAGGCCTTCAAGTTTCATGTTCCTTCAGTTTACAATGGGGATAGTGCTCATCTTGATCATCTGGACAGTTGGCTTCAGATTGCTGTTAAACCAGGGCTCAATGAACTAAGGCTTATTCTGACAACAGACGGAAAGTACAACTTCCCATGCTCACTTTTATCTGGTGAAACAGGAGACCCTCTTCGGTATCTTTCTCTTGCATGTTGTCACTTTCATCCAACCGTCAAACTAGGTTGCTTCAGAAGCTTGACAAAATTACAGCTGTCTGTGGTGCATATTACAGCCAGTGAGTTAGGGTGGTTTCTTTCCAATTCTTTTGCTTTGGAGCAGTTGAAACTCTGGTATCGCAATGACATAGATTGCCTGAAGATACCCTGCCTGCAGCGGCTCAGCTACCTTGAGGTGGTATGTTGCACCGGTCTTCAAGCGATAGAAAGCAAAGCTCCAAATCTCTCTAGTGTTTGGGTTACAGGTGACCTCCATATACAGCTCTCACTTGAAAACACATGCCGTATTAAGATATTAAACAGGCACTGTAGCAATTTCACCTTTTATGCTCGTACCAATCTTCCATCCATCATGCCAAATCTTGAAGCTCTTTCCATACGTTCTGACATTGGGGTACATACTCCAGATTATTGAATAGCTTGTGCACACAACAGTATTATGGTAACCATATACTGAAATATAATTAGACTCACACACACACACACATTTTCAGATGGTGAATACACCAATGGTGTCTAGCAAGTTCCTCCACCTCAGGTTGTTGAAGATTGCTGTTGGTGGTCTGACGTTTGATTTTTTATCTCTCGCTTCTTTTCTTGATGCCTCTCCTTCACTGGAGACTTTCATCTTGGAGGTAAGTTACTATTCTTCCTGCAAAAATATTGCCACTATGGTGCGAAGTGTTAGTTCATATTTGCCCTTTTCATATTTAGGTGATCCGAGAATTCAAGGAGTGTGTCTCGGTTTTTGAAGATCAGTCGGATCTTAGGATGATGCCAGGGCACCATCCTTCCAAGCTTAAGCATGTAAAGATCATCAAATTCTCTGCTGCCAAGAGCGTAGCTGAGTTAACATGTCATATTCTGGAGTCTGCAACTTCACTCGAGAGCCTTACATTGGACACCACTCATGGTATGCCTAGGTGCTCTGTCAACAGAATTGGCAAATGCGTCTTCCTGCTCAAAGAAGCACTCGTGGAAGCCCAAAAGGGAGTCTTGGCTGCCCAAGCGTTCATCAAACCGAAGGTTCCCTCCACAGTTGAGTTCAACGTTTTTGAGCCTTGCAGCCGGTGCTATGCTGTTGAACTTTAGATCGATGGTGTAGTTATCATAATTATTTCAGTATTGTCAGAACTGTCAGTATTAGTTTTGGTGGTGTCCCAGGTGAGGTGAGGTGTGCTTATCAAACGATTCGCTGCAGTAGCAGGACCTGTATCCATTTGGCAAGTGCCGCTGACCTCGCTATGCATTCTGGATTCTGGAACGCAGACGGCAGCATTCCCCGACTCGGTTTGATGCTGCAGATGCCGTTAACAGTCTGTTGCTTCACTACAATATCTCATTGTTTGTTTATTCGTGAGCTTTCTTTCAGAGATTGCCTGTTACACCCGGGTGGTATTTCGTCCAGATTACACTGTGCCACTGTCGTCTCTCTTCAGAAATTACCGTTAAGAAAGTAAACTGTAGCACTTCATTAGCCGAATGTAACGGATCAATTCACGGAGTAAAAGTTGCATCTCATTACTTCACTTCATTGTAGCTTAACGTATCAAATGATTGATTATTCAGAGAAGAAGTTGCAACACGAGAAGAATGAGATGCCGGCCGGTGAGAAGCATGATCTTGTCTCAGGGCAGAGCGTCTCCTCCCTTTTTTAAGGGTGCATCCTTCCTTTTTCGTAGGGGCGCATCGCATCTGAGGGAGAAGTAGGGTATGTTTCCTACTGCGTCCTCTTTCGCTGGTGTGGAGTCCGTTTTTCCATCTATAATCTCGCGAGACGGTTTCGTTCCTCCCAAGTCTCCTCGTTGGTCTGAAGGCACATTATACTTTGATCAGAGGCTATTTATGCTCAACCGCCCTCTACTTTGATTAGAGTTAATTGCTGAGTTTGATACTTTGATCAGAGGCGTCGTCGCGCCATGGGGGCTACAGAATTTGGATCGTCTCAACAAGATGAGAATTCATCAGGTGATCAAATACAGGGATGTTCATGGTCAAACCTTCCAAAGGTACGGCGTAACATTTTGATGATGGAAGTAGTGCATGCTTACATTAGCTAAGCATTTTTTTTGTTTGGTGAGTCGCAATCTCCTGCAGTCCTACTAGATTAGTAGCTCTGCTTTTGAATGTTCCAACTGTTGCAGATTAACTCTCCGCTACCGCCAAACACGTGCCATAAATCTCCACATCGTCCCTGGCTACTACTAGCTGACAAGTTAGAACACACATTATAATAAAATGGTTGTTTCCTGTCTAGGCCATAAGACATAGTAGGCATCTTTAAGACGTGTGACGAACTGCTAGTTCTTGTGGGGCTCTATTCCTTTGTCTGGAATGTTTTTTTCTGTTATCTCCTCATCTTAGTAATTTAGGTTTTTGTTGTGCACGTTAAGAAAAGAAGTTTTTTTTGGTTTGTTGTTGTGTATCTAGAACTATAGCTGCTCAAGCTCTATTGTATTTCATGGGTTTTCTTGCTACACATATATCCAGATATAGTATTTACTACCTTACATTAACTCATCTCTAGACTATTTTTGGAAAAACACTATCTCGTCCATATAGGTTGGAAAAAAAACATGTTTCAGTATATATTTCATAGCAGTTACCAGCGCTAGATGCCTATACCAATATCCTCTTCTTTTTGGTAAAGCCACACAGTGGCAAGTTTATTATGCTCAACCTGCATGCCACAATTACGTTCGAATACACTGTCCATCTCTGTATTTCAATGCACTTTGTGCAATCATGCACAGCCGACCTTGTTTGCAATTTCTATGTTGAATTTCTCCCTTGCGTGCTCATGTAGGACATCTGGTGTCATATACATTCCCTAATGCCAATGCGAGATGCTGCTCAAGTTGCCTGCATGTCTCGTGACTTTGTCCGTTCTTGGAGATGCCATCCCAACCTCCATTTCAGTGAGAAAACATTGGGAGAAGCAGATTTAAACCACTCTCAAAAACCACTCTGGCGTTGGTGTGAAGGCACTCAAGTTTGAGGTTCCTATTGTTTACAATAAGGATTATCGCAATCTTGATCGTCTCGAAAGTTGGCTTCATATTGCTGTTAAACCAGGGATTGAAGAACTGAGCCTTAGTCTGACAATAGACGGAATGTACAACTTCCCATGCTCACTTTTATCTGGTCAGACTGGAGGCGGACTTCGGTACCTTTTTCATGGAAGTTGTCACTTCCATCCCACAGTCAGACTTAGGGGCAGCGAACTAGGGTGTATTCTTTCTGGTTCTTTTTCTTTGGAGCGGTTGTAACTTAGCTATTGCGACAACATAGGTCGTCTCAAGATACCGTGCCTGGAGCGGCTCAACCACCTTGAGGTGGTATATTGCTCCGGTCTTCGAGCAATAGAAAGCAAAGCTCCAAATCTCTCCAGTGTTTTCTTTGCAGGCCTCCGCAAAGCACAGCTCTCACTTGAAAACACATGCCGTATTAAGACATTGAACAGGAGTTGTAGCAATTTCGCCTTTTGTACTGATCTTCCCTCCACCATGCCAAATCTTGAAGCTCTTACCATATATTCCGATGGTCCAGTAAGTCCAGACTATAAATTATCATTATGCACATAATATTATTGGAATTGCAGCAGTCATATAGGATTAAACTTTGACATCTTTTCAGATGGTGAGTACACCAATGATGCCTAGCAAGTTCCTCAACCTGAAGTTCTTGAGTATTTCTGTTGGCGGACCGACCTTCGATTATTTGTCTCTTGTTTCTTTTCTTTGATGCTTCCCCTTCACTGGAGACTTTCATCTTGGGGGTAAGTCACTGTTCTTCTTACCTATCCTGTAAAGATATTTGTCACTAAGGTGTAATTGTTCATACAAGTTTGGAACTGTTGACTCAAGTCTGGTTTTTTATATCTAGGTAATCCGGGAACTCAAGCCGCGTGTCTCAGTTTTTGAAGATCCCTCAGATCTGCGGGTGATTCCAGAGCACCGTCATTCCAAACTCAAGCATGTGAAGATCATCACATTCTCTGCTGTCAAGAGTGTAGTTGAACTAACATGTCAAATTCTTGAATCCGCGACATCGCTAGTGCCTTACGTTGGACACCACTCATGGTATGCCTAGATGCTCCGTAAGCGAAACTGGCAAATGCATCTTCATGATCAAAGATGCCCTCGTGGAAGCCCATAAAGGAGTCATGGCTGCCCAAACTTGCATCAAGCCGAAGGTTCCCTCCACAGTTGAGTTCAATGTTTTGGAGCCTTGCAGCCGGTGCCATGCTGCTGGACTTTAGTTTAGATGGCCAAGTTATGGTCAGTCATGAGTATTTTGTGGTGTGGTTCCTAAATTATCAGAATCTTCGGTATTAGTTTCGTGGTGTCACTGGTGACGTGAGCTTATCCAACGATTTACTATAGCAAATGCTAGTTTTGTTGTTTCACTGCAAATCTCTCATCGTGAGTTTTCTTGCCTGTTCGCACTTCCGTGGTCTTTTGTCCAGATTACACCGTGTTCCAAGCACTAAGGCAGTAGCAAAGGGTAGCACTCATTTGACAGAACAAAGCAGATCAATTCACATTGCAAAAGTTGCAGCTTATCACTTCGCTGCACTACACTATAACACTTAAACGAATGGTTATTGAGAACAGAAGTTGCCCTGCGCGATGAATCATTTTTCCTTGCTTTCTCGCTGACCTGGGCGGCTAATGTGCTGGGGTGAGTTTGGCGGACGGTTACTACGCGAGTTTTTACGCCTAGCCTCGATAGGGTGTGGTCGAGCACTGCACGTTCGTATTAATTTGTTTCTGCCGCCGTTCACCAGCCACGCAAAAGGCGATCGCATCCGTGTTGCCCTAGCTAGTGGGCCGAAGAAACTACCGGCGCCGGCGCCTCGATCCAGAGGAGGACGCGATCAGCCGATCAGGCCTGCTCCACGGCTGGGATGGGATCGCGCTTCGTTTTCGTTTGTGGCCGCGGCGGAAGATTATTACTAGGGTTCGCATTACATCTTGGTAAGCCGTGCTCTCTGTCTCTATTTTCCATTAGTTCGTACGGCTCGCGGTGGCAAGTCACTTCGAGTTCATACGGTTAATTAAATCTCGCCGCGGATGCCATGGGAACGCTCTTGATTAGCTTGCTGCTGTCTTGGTTTGGCGCGTCCATCTTGAGATTGATTGGCTAGCTGCTGCTGCTACTTCGTTTGTGCCATCAAAATAAAATTGGTTCGGTTGATGCTATATATTATTGCCAGGTCGGTCTAAATCAGAGTTACCAGGTAGCTAGGGCTTGTTTCTTGCTGCACAAAAATCTATCGTTTTATCCCTGCTGTTACATTGGTGGCAACAAATTGGCAATATACCTGCTGGTCCAGTGCCATTTAAAATAAAGATTGGCGAAATTAGGGCGTCAATATCAGGTGCTTATCGTACACAAACAATAATCATATATTAGTAATTTACTTGTGACAAACTATACCTTTTGCAATTCATTCTAAGGCCTAATGATGTCCCGTGAATTTCCCCCCCAAAAAAAAACCGATCTCCTTAGTTTGTTGCTCTTCTTTTGCAGCAACATATACATAGATAGACCTTCATCAAGACAAAAAGAAGAAGAAGAAGAAAAGCAAATGGCAACAATGGAAGGCGCGAGCATCCCAGAGGATTTAATCATCGAAAAGATATTACCATGGCTTCCTGCCAAGTCACTTGTGCGGTTTCGATCCGTTTGCAAGGCTTGGAATTATGAAATCCCTACTCGCCACTTCATAGAGTTGCACAGAGAACGTTCTCGACCGAAGATCGATCTGTAAAACTGGCTACGACCAGCAGGCACTGACGATGGCTTCTTGCAATGTTGTTACTTCAGGATGCCGTGGATGCAGGGCTACCGTTTCGTCGCTTCCTCTCGTCACCTCATTGTGCTCGGCTACAGGAATGGTTACCTGCTGTCCAACCCGGCTACGAAGGACATACTCCATCTCCCTCCTGCTTCTTGGTATAAAGCACGTGACACTTACATACATTGCACGGGGTTTGGCTTTGTGTCATCACTTGGAAAATACAAGTTGGTCAGCGTATCATTTGGTACTGGAGATACATGTACATGTGATGTGTTCACTGTGGGCATCGACGACTCATGGAGGACATGCAAATCACCTCCGTTTCCTGTATCCACGTCTCACAGCATGCCTTATCTCAACGCCAACCTGCATATGCTTTCTTTGGGCTCGATTGATTTTTCGGGGTTCAAGGATGAGATTTGGAGAGTTTTACTGTTCAATCTCGAAGAGGAAACATGGAGCGCAAAGGAACTGCCAGTTGTGGAAATGATAGACCCAAGGAATTTGAACTGAGAGAAATGCGTGGCTTTCTCTGTTTCGTTTGCTGCATCCCGGGGAGAACAGTCGATGTGTGGATGATGAGAGACTATGCGAACGGTGTTTGGTCCAAGTATTTGGTTATCGATGGCACGCACTTGGGGATCAAGAAGGGGCTGTATGGATTCCCGTTGGAGGTGATGAGTGATGGAAGGATCTTCATAGAGATGGACGATGGCCGGTGGTTCTACTTTGATCCCAAGGATGGAAGCTTCCAACTAGTTGGCCATCCGGGGCGGGGCGCCCGGAACGCGGTCTATGCAGAGAACCTTGTGCCGATTTTGGGCTTCTGAGGCCACCATTGAAAACTAGGATTCACATAAGAAAAATTCTGCACTTTTAAGCTTATTTGTTTCATCATTTCATATCATCAGTGTTCTCTGAACAGTGTAATCTGTTTTTCTTTAATTTGGTCCTTTTTGTAGCATCTTGTATAAGGTTGCAGTTTATGAGTTTAAGTTGTACTATTGCTGAGAAAAGGATGACGATGAAGCTGCGTTTTGCTCTGCAAATCTCTTATCATCTGTACTCTTTCTTATAAGAAGGCATGTAAAATGCTCCCTTGACCTTTGAACCAGACCACAGGGAGTGTTCCAGTTTTGGACACTAAGATTGTGCTACACTGTAACAGAACAAGTCAATGTACATAGACCACAAAGTTGCATCTCAAAATGAAACGAACATTGGATTTACACTCCGAAGCTGTTTCAGCTCCTCTCATCAGTCTGCGCTGCCGGGAAGAAGCTTGCGAGAAGTCGCTCGGGACGCCGAAGAGGTGGTCCCGATGCGGCCAGCGGTCGTCCCGATCCGGCCAGCAGCCGCCGGGATCACCCGCGACGGCGTCACGACTTCGACCACGGAGAGGTTGAAAGAGTCTGTCCCGAGGCGGCTCTGCGCCCACCCTTTCCGGCCGGAGAAGCCGCCGGCCATGACCCAGCAGTTCTTGAACCCGACGCTGTTCAGCGTCTTCGCCACGGTCTTGGAGATGTCGTTGTACCTGCAGGTCCAGAACACGTACGAAGGTCAGAAAGGTCACCGCCGTTTCATGAGTTCATCAAAATTGGAAGGCAGGAGCAATGGTACGGAGATGGTCAGGTGCACGGACGAGTCCATGATGATGACGTTGGAGCCCTTGCCGATCTTCTTGAGGTAGGAAATCTTGAGAGCCGTGATCTCCGCCTCGGCTTTCTTCGCGCTGCGCACCATCCCCTTCAGCTTGCTCGGAAGCTCTTCCAGCCTGAGAGCACAAGGTTGTGAGTTGTGATTACATTGTAACTGAACTCATGGCCGAGGAAACAAATGGATGCGTACGGCACAGAGATGAGCTTGTTCTTCGCGTTCGAGGGCAGCTGCGGCACGCCGGCTTTGGCCTTGTCCTTGTCGGTCCGCACGTCGATCAGGACGTAGTCTTTTGTGGTGACCTTGTCGAGAGCTTGCGCAGGGGTCAGTTCACCTGATGAGCAACAAGATGCAGCAACACGGTGAGCAATGCGAAACCGATTGCAGCATTGATGACGAAAGCAAGCGATGCAACGGGGCCAGTGCCATTACCTTTGTAACCGCGGAGGGTGAAGGAGACCAGTGACCAGACCGGCGGCAGGAGGAGGTACGCGAGGAACGCCGCTCCGGCGGCCACGACGTAGTCCCCGGGGGCCAACGACGTGATGGTCTCCACGGTCGCCGAGGCGACGGGCTTGGCGGCGTCGATGACCTTCGTGCCCTGCTCCGCCGCGGTCTACTGAGCAGAGCAAGCTCGTCAAACCAAATGGAATGGAACAGTTTCCCGTGCATGATCAAGAAGCTGTGGCTCAGAGTGGCCGAGACGTTCCCCCGGTCAGCGTACCTTGGCGGCGGTCAGAACGGGAGCGGGGTCGACGCCGGCGCCCTGGAGCGCTTCCGTGGCTTGCTTGGAGGCGCTGGAGACGACGGGCGCGGCGAGCTTGACGGCCTCGTCGGTGGCGCTCTTCAGCACCGGGAGCGCCGGCTTCGCGGCCTCGCCCAGCGCCTTGACCACGCCCGAGACCTGCTCGGCGACCTTGCCGCCGACGCCGATGGCCTGGTCCACCGTGTCCACCACCTGCGCGGCGAATCCCCAACCAAGAAACTCGCTCACGCACAATGCTTCAAGAAGGGAGGCCAATGCAACGCACGGAAGGGCGCGTACGCACCTTGGTGAGCGAGTCGGCGACGTCCTCCTTGGACAACGCCGCGGCGGGCGCGGCCGGCATCAACGTCAGCAATGCGGCGGAGCCGGCGATGGACGCGGCGTTAGCCGGCGCGCGCCGCGCCGGGCTCCTGGCTGTTGCCTTCGGCGGCGGCGGGGCCAGCGGCGCGAGGGTGGCCGACGCCGACATGGGGGCCATGGATGGCTTCGGCAGTTCGTATGGCCGTGCAGTCTAACCCACGCGCGCTGCGCTTTTGGCCACAAAGGCACGGGGCCACTGTGATGCTGGAAATTTTCGGCCACACACACGGTTTGTGGGGCAGCGAGGTGGTGATCCTTTTCCCGTCAACTCGTGTGGTACAACAACAAGTCGTACGACTGAAAGGCTGGGCCGGGGTACATCTGAAAATTTAAACCCGTGTAAATGTAGCCCACATGCGGCCTATATGACAACCTTACTTTTTTGGTAAATCGGCTTAGCCCATAAAGTTGGAGAAATATGGGCCTGCAATTTGGAACCAAGACAATCAAGCCAGCCATACAGTTCTAATGGACCTTGAATTTCGCTAGAATGCAGATTGGCCCATAAGCTGAAGGAAATCTTTCCCATTTTGATGCTTTGAAACACACCCTTCTTCTCTGGAAAGAGATACACAAAGAACTTCAGAGCACGCTTGCAAGTTGCAAGATTCTACCGAATCCCTCGAAGAAAACTGCAGGAAATACGATTTTTCACATGACTTCAGATACGATTTCTTTTTTTTTTCACATGACTTTTTCTACCAGCGCTTTATTCACCTATTCCTCTCATCTCATCTCCTCACAAGCATGTTCCATTTTTTTTTCATCCTTCTAGAATCTAGATAAGTTCCTGCTTTTTCCAAACAGCACAGGCCATGTGGGGGCACGATCAGATAGATAATCAAGCTCCTGGTTTGCTCATGTCATACACTACCAGATTATCAAACTCCAACTAGGCTGCTATCCAAGCAGCTATGTGAAGGTACAGTCATCCTAGGAGGTACTAGGGGGATCAAGCAATCACCTACCTTAATCTAGGCAACTTTTTCCCCAGCTCCTTTACTAATATCCATCCATCCAGTTTTAGGCCATGTTTAGTTACTCCCAACTCCCAACTTTAACACTATGCAAAAAGAAGATTCCCCATCACATCAAACTTGCGGTACATGCATGGAGTACTAAATGTAGATGAAATTAAAAACTAATTGCACAGTTTTGTTGTACTTTGCGAGACGAATCTTTTGAGCCTAATTAGTCAATATTTGGACAATAATTTACAAATACAAACGAAACGCTACAGTGTGCTACAGTACTGTAACAGTAATTTGGCACCTCCCAAATTCCCCAACTAAACACGGCCTTAAACAAGAGCTGGCCAAAAAAAGGTACTACCTTTGCTTTTGCAGGAGGCATGGCGCACTAGACACACACAGGGCCACTTTTATCCCATAACACAAGAGTATTTATGCCCTCCGCTTTGTCCCATTGGCGTTGGCTTTTGGGGCGTCCCAGTCCCATCAGCATTCCATCACCCACCCCTTGTAAAGTTGGGAGTCCATTCCACCTTGACTCTCCACTCAGGAGATTCACCACCACCATGACCATGAACACCAATTTGATGCAAAAGCCGTCACTGTTGCTTCACAGCGAAGCAAAAGTTGTTGTCGAGTTCCTCGTTTAAGAAAACGGGATTGCTCAGGATAAGCTTGTTGCATTCCTGTCGCTGCTTCTTTCATTTTTTTTCACCCCTCTCCTGTATGTTTACTGTCAGCAAAAGTGAATGTCAAGTTGAGACCTTCAGAACCCCTGGTGGATCTCTGATCCGAATCCACTCACACAGTGCTCTCAAGCCAGATATAGCAGTGACCATGATCAATCCTCACTCGCGATGACTATTCAATTGCAAATCGAGCAAGCGAACACGGATTAGGATAACGGTGAAGCCGAGATCGACGACCGGACAAAGGTAACATGGAGAACGAATAGAATCTTGCCAATTGGGGCGATCCAAATTCAACCCCTTGTATTGAAAGACCTCGGATCGATGTGGTTGCTGACGACGACGCCAAAACAGGCAGCCGCAGCAAGTGGCCTGCTCGCTCAACAGACGACAACCCATGTAGTGCAGCCACGCCACGCACCTTCACCTGCACAGTCTCTTACTTTCTTCGCGTTACGATCCACATACACGGCACCAAATTCTGTTGCGCCCTTGCTCTGCTCGGCCTGAAGAACCTGGCTACCTAGCATGGCCGGTCACCAGTGGTAGCTGCCTGCTGGTTCGTCGCGGCTACAGGGGGAGAGTCCACTGCCTCGTAGGAATTGTTGCTAGTGCGGGGAGCACTTGCTCCGCCCAGGCCAGGACTGCAGCAGCGGCGGCAGGAGCCTTTTGCTTCCCACTTCGTCTTCTCGGGAACGGGCGGTGCTCGCGCACGATGCCCGGCCGCGCACTCGGCTCCTGGATGCCCAGCTTTCCAGAGGGCTAAACAAAGCGCGCCTTGGTGGGTTTCGTTTTGCTTAATCGGGCACGACAATCGCAGCCGGAGAGAAAGCCGACCGGATTAAGCTGGGAAAAAATGGCCGGTGCGCGCGCCACAGACAGGCACAGGACACTACTACAGTCTGCAGCCTAGGCCTAGCTTGATGCATGGAGCATCCTGTCGCAGTCGCAGATAAAAAGGCTAGGTCGATTCGAAAAGAGATATTTTTGCCCAAATGGTGGTGTAGAAATTAATTGCTTTTTCTATTTTGTTTTGTTTAAAAGGGAAGCATCATGTATTAACAGGTGAAAGGAGGTGTCTCGCGGCTGCATTCTGGATGGGTTCCTTGTCGGCCTCGTGCAGACGCACCTGACATGTCGAATTGTTGATCGGCATGGCCATACTCTCCGGTTTCCTCTTGATCTTTATCTTTATATATATATATATATATATATATATACAAATTTAATTTTTTTTAAAAAAAAAGGATTGCACGTATCCTTCGGTTGAAACCTTCTTGTCAGACAGCTGGGCTGCTGGAGATAGATTCAGATTCATACACACATACTGCAGTACAGCCTTTTTGGCCCATTAATTCTTGTCATCTCCCAACAGTGACCACCGATGCCTGAAAGTGAATGGCATTCACGCACGGATTAACCAGATGATGATGAACCCATGATGTGCTTCAGATAGACACGCAGGGATGGCAGGTTCAGAAAAGCCGGCAGGGTCAATGGAGTCGCTCGCTGCTTTTGCTGAGCCCTGCCATAGTGCCCTACCACTCCACAGGATAGTGGTGCCGTGCACTGTAGGAAATGCGCGCACAGGGCGAGACGGTTTCAGGCGCAGGTGCGGCGAGCCTTTCGCTCGACCTGGATCCATTTCCGTGCCGTCGTGCCGTCACTGCTACTGCCTGTTGTTGTTGCTCTTTAATCTTTTTTTATCCTTTTCTTGGAAGGTGCATTGGGCTACAACTGGTTGTGGTTGACCTTGTCTATTGCATTGCATTGCATTTCCCCTCTCTCTCTCTCTCTCTCTCTCTCTCTCTCTCTCCACATTCCAATGGTCCTTCCAGCGAGCCACTTGCAAGTTGCAAGCGCGCGGCTAACCGAATGGCAGCCGTCCAAAATGCTGGGCGTACGGACGGGCGCGTGCCGAGTGGTTCCGAGCAGTGGACGTCCTCGGCGAGCCACTCAGGCTTCCATCACTTTGACACACGGAGTTGCTAAACAAGAGATCAATCATTGCATCGTCTAAGCAAAAGGAGATGAGCACGGGTGTGGATACATTTGCCAACGAAGGGATCGAACTGTTTATCGTGAAATTCTTGCAAAATTCCAGTGAAATTCCACAGCCCGATCGAGTCCGGACTCGCCCACCCTACGGTTCCTTTAGCTCGCCGTCGCCTCGCCTGAACTCATTTAGCCGCAGCACCAGTACTAGACTAATCATGATCACCAGAGCCACTGATGGACTGAAAAGATGAGCAAGAGGAACGCAAACGCTACTTGCCGATGCTGATGTGGATCGTGATGCAATGCACCTGGTTAAAATTTGATTGGAGTAGTGCTGTTCCAATTGCTTCGACTGATGGATGGATCCAAGGTTCTGTTGATGCAACGGTGCCATGATTGGCTGCTAGAATTTACTAGTAGCTAGTAGATGCTAACGAGCAATGATGATGATGATGATGAGGCATTAGGCCTGGAACCGCGTAAATCTTGGCCATACGTATATAAAAATTCATGTGTTATTCAGTCAAGAGGAACACTAGCTAGATGGGAGCAGTGTATTCTCGGAATGCTTGAGAACATGCTGCGACTTTTTGGTGCGTCTGAATCCAACTTGAATGTTGTCCTCTTGTTCGGTGGTGAGGAGACCCACCAACTTCGCCGCCTAGCTGGTTAATTGCAACCCTGATTAGCACTAGTATTCTCCATGACAAGACACTATTTCAAACTCTCGGAAGAAAATTAAAGTAAACTCTTCTCTCTCTCTTTTTTCTAAATAATTTGAAGAGTGCTCTCCACAAAGATGGAGCGCTTCTATATACAATCTCCTGTTGACTGTCAATAAACTTGCACCGAATTTTAAATACAAACTGTAGGCTAAAATAATAGCAATTGGCTGGGTCAATACCTGCGCTAGCATTTTCTTTTCCAACGCATGTCTCCGGTGCAAGCTGCAGCTGGCCGCCAAAAAGAATCTCCTTTCGGAATCAGTTCGACACCGGATATGTTAGCAAATATCACTTCCCTCGAACATCATTTTTATTCAAATATATCCGCCGGCACTCGTATAATATTTTGGCCATCCCGAAAAAGAGTATGATTCTCTTATCTTATCCTTTAATTTGCTTATTGTTTTATTAACTTTCTTTTTTTAGCTTTGGCTTGAAAGTAGAATTTATGAGCGAAAATGATGTTTTGGATATGTTTACTGGATTGGGTCCAGCTCCACTGTAGTGATTGTTACAACCAAACAGTAACAGGCACTAGTTGTTATGTTGTTTGTGAACGGTACGATCTGGAACCCAACGGCCTGGATCGATTTGTGTACAGTTGCATGCATCCATCCATCCGCTGCAGAGGTCAGGGAGTGATGTCCAGATAAGCACAGTTCCTTTCAACTGTCCAATCCAGATTTTTATTCACGAAAGTGATTTCCATGCCAGCTGCATTATCAGCCAAATTTTGGAGCTCAGACAAAACATTAGCTGCACTGTCAGAGAAATGGAACTTGGTGCATAAACACGAAAAGGACAGAATGAGTTCATACTCTTAGATGGTACTGTACGGTTTTTTTTCCTTTGATGATTGAGCGATTAAGGATCATCTAGGTTTTTTTAGAAAATAAAAATCCATTAGAAGGATTTTGATCTAAATCACCGCTACATGTTGACAGTTGATACTACCCAAAGCGTACTCGTTTTTGAACATTACCCAAAGCGTACTCGTAAAGAGGGCTGGTTCTAGCATGCAGACTTCGTAGAAAGTTCCAAAGTTTCACCATGTGGAGCTCCAAGCTTTTTACAAAAGTGAGGGAGCACAAATAAACATCAAACACTGCGAGGACGAATCGAATACACGAGATGTGGAAAAGGGTCGACTCATAGCAGAAAGAGAGGGAAAATCTCAAACTTTTTTCGAGTGGGGGTGCAAGAAAAAGGAGTGATAAACACAATAACGCTTTTGCCTTGCCCAGTTTCCTTCCCCACTATCGCATTTTTTTGCTTTTCCTGACGGTCCACTGGGAAAAAAATCGTAAAGGAAGAAAGAAATGCAAGGGAACCATTAGGTTTTTTTTTTTTTGAGAGGAAGGGAGCCATTTGTTCTGTGGGGCCTGCCAGGTGCCAGCCGACCTGCTTCCCGCGAAGGCCACACGGTTACACGGGGATGGCCACGGAATTGGCGCTCAATCGCAGTTGGACTCGCAAAGGATGAGATTATATTCCGGTGGTGTTTGAGACGCGACGAAATTCGGAACAAAGGCTGCTTTTGATGTGAGATCTTGATTCGTTCCACGCTTGGTATAATTTCGATCAGCTTTTGTGGATGTACTGGTGTTTTCTTGCACGCTAATATTTTCCCTACGAGAATAACCTACCTTTCTTGATGATGACGTTCGGTGATATACATGTACTTACTCTCTCCGTTCCAAATTATAGTTCGTTTTTACTTCTATAAATTCATAGATTTTGTTATGTACTTATTTTTTTTAAAACAAATTATTATGCACTTAGGTATACCCTATGTCTAAACCAAATCGACTTATAATTTAGAACGAAGGGAGTATACTCGAAGAGAACTTTAGCCTCTTAGGAGTTTTTTCTCCCTTAGATGTGTATAATATATTGAAAACATCATGTTAAAACGTTAAGCTTCTTTTTTCCCGACACAAACACGCATAACACTCACGTGCATGAAAATACCCTCGTCCTTATAAATAAACACACGCAATTCTACCTTTGAGCATCGATACGGTAATAAATCTAAAAAATATACAAGCAATTGGGGGGGGGGGGGGGGGGGGGGGGGGCGCTGCCTGCGCGAGCATACGTGGTGCATGCAAGAGAAGCCGCCGGTGAGGCCGTGCCGACGGGTGGCTCGCTTTTCCTCCCCTGCCGGCGGGCCCGGCATCTCCGTGCGCGAGATTACGGCGCTGCCCCCCGGCCCCCCGCGTGCGCGCACCCGGCCGCAACGTCTCGGCGTCTCGTCGCCGCTCCGTCCCGTCCCCGCCCGTGCGCCTTCACCATCACACGGACAGATGCGTGTGGGCGAGAGCACCCGTGGGCCGTGGCCGACCGCCGCCGACCCTTTTTCTTATTTTTCTTATTTCTTTCTTTCATCTACTTGTTCTCTTCCTACACGTCTCTGCTGCAGACTGGAGTACTGCATGCCGTCAATCAAAAAGATAGATAGCCAAGCAAGCGTGTGTAGAAACCGTGGCAATTTTACGTTGCTTTGGTTACGCGAATTCTCTTCTCCCAAGTTGCAGGCTCGAGTTCCTTCAAAAAAAATGTAGGATTGAGACTTGAAGAGTACACGTGGACACATACTGTTTATGTTGGCAACAGATCTCGTAGACAAGAGTATCTGGAGATTGGAAGAGCAATAGATCAAAGCTTGGTTGATTTGTTTCATTAGTTGGCATCCAGCTAGATTAACATGGCAATATGCCAGGGGCTCGGTTAAACAAAACGATCGGCGGATACGCTTCCGATCATCCCGCCTAGTAGTCCCCTCCAATCAACGTAACGATACCGATTACTCCAATCAACGCTTCTGCTCTAATTTTTGGTTTGGTCCAACTTCTATGGCTGACAGGTGGACCTAAAGTGTCTATCCTTTTCTGGCTCGAAATTTCATCGCTCCACCTATCCTGTTCCGATTGTTTTTTCGGTCACCACAAAACCAAACAGAATCCGCTTCCTCTTCCAACCTGCACATTCCTTGGTGCCGTACCCTCGTAATAAGCCCCCTGCGGCTGCGACGGTCTTATCCTCCTCATCCACCTCCACCTCGCGGACGTCGCTATCTCCGGCGATAGCAACGGCAGCGACGATGAGTTCGTCTACTCTGGCTTCGCTGCAGACGGCCATGGTCACGCCGGCCGGCCTGGTCGAGCTGACGAACGGCACGGCGCATAGCAAAGGCCACGTGTTCCACCCGACGACGCTGTGCCTTCGCGAGCCACCATTGGACACGAATGGCGGCGGCAGTGATAAGAAAAGCTGGTGCCGACGGCGCCAGCAGCGATCCGGTCCTTCTCGGCCTCCTTCGTGTTCGACATCGTGTCGGCTGCCGAGGCCATGGGCGCCGGCCACAGCCTCGCACTTGTGGTCTCCCCGACCAAGGACCTCTCCTCCGGGGTGCCCACTTCCTACCTGGGCCTCCTCAACGACACCCAGATCTTTGCCGTGGAGCTCGACGCCGTTATGAGCCCGAGTTCCACGATGAGAACAACAACCACGTCGGCTTTCACGTTGACACTCTCATGCCCACCGCCGCTGCCAGTGCCAGCTACTACGACGATAGGCCCAGCAAGAGCCTGACCCTGGTTAGCAGCGACGCCATACAAGCATGGGTGGATTATGATGGCATTGCCGGCTAGGTCGATGTGAGGCTGGCTCTGATCAGAATGGGGAAACCGAGGAAACCGCTGGTCGTGGCCGAGGTCAACCTCTCGACGGGATCGGAGATGAAGAGTACGTCGGCTTCTCGTCGTCCACGGCTAGCTGATCAGCTGACATACATGCTCGGCTGGAGCTTCGCCGTGGGCGACGTGGCTCCGACCATCGACATGGGTAGGCGGCTACCCAAGGCCCCAAGCTACCTTACCAAAGCTCCAAATCTCCGTCCAAGACCTTAGTAATTGCTGTTCTGGTAGTAGCTAGCATGCTCGCCCTCGCCACGGTAGCCTGTATTCTTCTCCTCATCCGGCGACATGTAGGTCGAGCTGCACGAGGACTGGGAGATCGAGTTTGGGGCGCACCGGCTCGAGTGCTCCGCTCCATAGCCTCCCCGACGAGTGGCACATGCAGTCATGTAGATGGCCCTCCGATCCTCCTCTGGTGGCAGCACAAGGTGATGCCCGGCAGCATCCAAGTCTACATCGCCACGGACCCATGGTGCCCGCGGGGAGCGGTGGCGGGATGCAAGAGTCTAGAGTCGCTCACCTAGGCTTAGCTGCAGTCACCATGCGGGCCTTGCCTGAGTGCCTGATGCGCGAGCGCGAAGGATCCTTGGGCGTGCCGGTTTCTGCCCAGACGTTGAGCCACTGCTACGTGCCTATATCTATGTCCATCAATCCATGTGCTCGGAGGGCTTTCTCCCTAGTGACGTGGCACCTGGTGGCCATACAAGTATACAACTACGGCGAGGCGATCCTCTCCTCCAGCAGGTCTGTATGAAATTCCATTGAATCATGTGTTACTTCCAACTATCGGTTGAGATGGGTTTTTATAAGAGATTTAAATTTGTTCAAGGATTATTTCTCAAAATTAATGAGCTAATGAGCCCAGTTTGTGTATAAAGTTATAACCTATTTTAGGAATAATTGATGTATGTTTCTTCGACTAGGGGCGTGCGGGGATTTATTTTGATCCCATGGCAACGCACGGACATATTTGCTAGTTCGTATACATTTATCAAGGAACCGGAGAAACAAATAAAAAGAATGAAAATATTAGCGAAATCCAAGCTAAGTTACCACAAGAAATCAGAGGGTAGCTAGATAGGAAAAAGTTGATGATGTGCTTGCTACTTAATTAAATGGAAGGATTTCAAAGGAAAGTCCTTGCCAATTTATAAGGACCTTTTTCGATTAAAAAATCATAAGTCAGAGAGCCACATCATTTAGAGTAAGTTCCACAGTTTCTTCACATTATATAACCTCGTAAGAAATGACACATAGCTCTCTTATATATTCGAAGGCATATTCGAAGGACAAAAGGTAGATTGTAAGGTAAATAGTTTTCTCTTCAAGATTCAGAGTTCTCTTATCGTTTGAAAGATGCCATCCTGATAACTGTCCACGACCATTTTTGTCTCTAGCATGACCGCTTGATAATAAATAATAAATATGGAGGAAAACAGGGGAAATGACTTGCAGTTAAATTTAAGCATAGTCGTTGCATCTGACCAGTTGTGAGACGGTCATTTTCAAGCCAGATAAACTAATCTTCCAAGCACTACACCGGAACAAAGTCTCCTGGGTGGACTATATATAATAGCCTAGCTTACAACATCTTTGATGCTCTGCAGTGAGCTAGTGAGGCCCTGATTGTCCCTGTGTGAAAGGATAGCATGTCGCTATTGTGGGGTGGTGCTTTCTCTAAACCCCTGCCACGTACATTGATGGATCCATTAGCGATTAATTATTAACTGATACTCCAAATTAAGTAATGGCACCACTGCATAAATTAACATTTCCGGATTGAAAAATCATTAGGGGGCGTTAGGATATTTGAGCTAAAGTTTAGTCCGTGTCACATCGAATATTCGGAGGCTAATTAGGAGGACAAAATATGAGTTAATTATAAAACTAATTGCACAGATGGAGGCTAAATGGCGAGACGAATCTATTAAGCCTAATTAATCCATCATTAGAAAACGGTTACTGTAGCAGCACATTGTCAAATCATGGACTAATTAGAAATCATGGACTAATTAGGCTTAATAGATTCGTCTCGCCGTTTAGCCTCCATATGTGCAATGGATTTTGTAAATAATCTATATTTAATACTCCTAATTAGTATCTAAACATTCGATATGACTGGAGTTAAAGTTAGTCCTGGAACCAAACGGCCCTAAGGCGAATTGTCATGGTAGCTACGGGGAGCGAAATGCACGATCCAACGTCACAAGTTAGGTGCACAAGTATTTTACTCGGAATTGTCATGGGTGTAGCGTGGAACTTATGAAAACAGAACACGAGTTTCATTGTGTTCGTTTTACCGCACGCTCCATAAAAAAATGCTATGAAAGGCACGTGTCTCTAAAATTTACTTTAAAAAGCGGCACCTTTTTTTCCTCAGAACTTAAAATATTTTTGTCAGTATTGAATCAATGAGAAGATATATACAATCTTATTGACTATTTTCCGATAATAACAGCCCCCGTCGAATATCCCGTGGGGCACACGGGGTGCTCAACCTATACTCTTGGACCATACTAGATGGGGTCTATAGCTATCAAAAACGAAATCGCATCAGCATCTTTGATGGAAGACTTCACAACGCCGCAACCACAAGTATTTTCCCCGTATAGATAGCCATCTCACAAAAAACTAATGAGACAAAGTAAACTAAAATACATGAAGAAATACACGTATATGCAACTAATTTCCACATGGGATGATAGCATGCAGAAACCCATGACCATGGAGCTAGCATGCGCTGGACGAGACTTGATGGAATCTTTAGTGCAAATCATGGCCAGTAGCCTACCACATGGACCACCGGTGGCCAGACCCCGGCGCCCTACCACATTGGCTGTCGACTCCGGCCACAGGCGAGGCCACATGGCCGCGCACCACGGTAGCAGTAAACATGACCAGCGGTAGAAGTAGAAGCGTTGCCTGCGACTCCGACCCGGGAAACGGCCGTTTTGGCTGGAGGAGCCTGGAGGTGCGGCTGGACCTGGACGCAAAGGCCCCTGGAGCCCCGGACTCCGTGCCGTTGGATAATTCGGATTCCCTGTCACCGGACAGTTACCCGACAGGACGCCATGGAGCGATCACCGATTGGCTATCCGTCACCTGTTCACGGCTCGCCTTGGATCTAGCAAGGATTCGCTGCACCGTTGGAGTTTTAACTTCATTTTTGCTCATATGTAGTAGAACCAATGTTTAATCCATTTGTCGCCTTATCTTTGTTTGATAATGGGAAAACTGTTTTTCACGGATGGTGACTGTTTTGTCCTGTGAACGGTTTAGCTCCGGAAAGATTTACTGGATGTAGGTTTGTCATCTAGTGTTGAGAACTTGGTGACCAATCGTATTCATCATGCTTGCTGCCATGAGTATGATGAAACAAGAGGGATGAATAGGTAGTCCATGAATTATTCGGAATCTACATGTTGATATTTAAGTTTTCTTGATAGTTGTAGTGCCTTTGGTTTGCAAATCAACTCCATCCAACATTTTCTTAGGAACGGCATGCTTCTAGAGAATGCTTCGCAAGAACCATATGCGGCATGACGACGGCAACATCGTCTCGTTTGGCAAACCAAATAAAAACGTACTCCTTCTGTCCCAAAAAGAATAATATTTTGACATTCAAAATTTGTCAAAAAAATGATGTTCTAGATTTAAATCTTATGCATGCATAATTTGTATGTTGATCTCGTGCATGCATGATTAAATGGAAACATATTTTCTTCATTTTCTATATGCAAAATGAAGTAACTAAGGGTACATGCGTCTTTTTCATCACTCCTAATTTGCCTAGAAAATCCTAGAAAGTCATTCTTTTTGGGACGGAGGTAGTATATTGTACTATCAGTGACCACCAGTGACACAAACCAAACACACCGCTAGGTTTCCATTACGTCACCTAACAATAAGGAACATAATTTTAAAAATTATGGTTAAAATTATTTTAGTGATACTTGTTCTTGCGAGATAGTATGCTAGGAGAGAAAACACCCCATTACAAAAATAGCTTTGCCATTAAGAATTGATAAATATCAGCAACAGTGCAAGTGACATGTGGTTCGTGTGTGATTTTTACCCAGAGGAAATATAAGAATATGTTAATACCCAGCAAGCTGACTTCAGCATACGGTGTAGATGGTCCCGTGACAGAAGATCCTGAGCGAGTATTGACCATGCCTTTGAGTCTTCTAGCGGGCTACCATTTCTCACCTGTCAGCGCAAAAGATCAGATCAGACGAGATCAGATCCTCTCCTACCGGCCTAGCGCTAACACCGTTCGTCTCCCGCGCCGGCCACCCACCGCTGCCACCGGAGGGCAAAACCGTCAACCCACCATGCCCCGGCTCCTATAAGAAGCCCCCTCTCCATTTCTTCAAACTTTTGTTCCAGTGGCCTCCAAAAGAAAAAATATTAGCGAATATTAAAGCCCTTTCATCATCGATAGATAGAAATCTAGAATATAGAAAAACAAGCAAAAAAGGATTTTCCTTTTTGCTACTCCGTCGTCCACCAGCTTCCTCCGGCCGCCGTAGCGTAGCCGAATTGTCCCGCTTCGGGGCTCGGTGGCTTCTCCGGCCGGCGAGAGTCTGTCTCCGGCGAGTGTTCGCTCTCCTCCGCGAGGCTGAGGGGATCCCCTTGGACGCTCGGAATTGGGACGGGATGATGGGATTTTGGCTGATTCCGATGGAGACTCCGGCGAGGCTTCTGTGGAGCACCAGCTTCTTCCGCCACAAGATCGCCGCCATGCTCGCCTCCTCCTCCTGCTTCTTATAGATCCGATCCCTCACCGTCGTCGTCGGCAGCTAGTTTCTGTTCTGTACATACGTCGACGCGCGTATAGTTAATTTTCTCTCCTATAAAGAAGTAAATAATCTCGATCCATGGAGTCCGGCCGGCTCATCTTCAACGCGACGGGCTCCGGCGCCGGGCAGATGCTCTTCCTGGACTGCGGCGCGGGCGGCGGCGGCTTGTTCCATCGAGGTATTAGTCCCATCTAGATTTCCTTCCTTGTCAATTTCATCTTGGTGCGCGTGGTGCTTCGATCTTGGCTCGGGATTCGTGTGTACTGATTGGGGTTGCCATGTGGGAGTGATGAAGGTGGGAGACCGATGATGATGGGCCTGGAAGAAGGGCGCGGCGTAAAGCGGCCCTTCTTCACCTCCCCCGACGAGCTCCTCGAGGAGGAGTACTACGACGAGCAGCTGCCGGAGAAGAAGCGCCGCCTCACCCCGGAGCAGGTAACTGGTCAACCCGGCCGCTCTGGCCACCATGCTAGCTAGGCAACACGTGGATGCGTGGCGTGAAGCATGCATGCGCGCACGTGCAGGTGCATCTGCTGGAGAGGAGCTTCGAGGAGGAGAACAAGCTGGAGCCGGAGCGCAAGACGGAGCTGGCCCGCAAGCTCGGGCTGCAGCCTCGCCAGGTGGCCGTCTGGTTCCAGAACCGCCGCGCACGGTGGAAGACCAAGCAGCTCGAGCGCGACTTCGACCGCCTCAAGGACTCCTTCGACGCCCTCCGCGCCGACCACGACGTCCTCCTCCAGGACAACCACCGCCTCCGCTCACAGGTACGGTAACCCTCCTCCTCCTCTCGCTCCTATCCATGGCCTCCGAGTACGTTGCTGATGGATGAGCCGGCGATCTGTGCGCTATTGTTTTGATTAAGGTGGCGTCGTTGACCGAGAAGCTGCAAGAGAAGGAGGTGACGGACGGCGCTGGCGCCGACGCCGCGGTGTTGCCGGTGGATGTCAAGGCCTCCCTGGCCGATGACATCGAGGAGCCGGCCGCGGCCGCGGAGGAGGCGGCGTTCGAGGCGCAGCAGGTGAAGTCCGAGGACAGGCTGAGCACGGGCAGCGGCGGGAGTGCGGTGGTGGACGCGGACGCGCTGCTGTGCGGCCGGTTCGCCGCCGCCGTCGACAGCAGCGTGGAGTCCTACTTCCCCGGCGGCGAGGACCACTACCACGACTGCGGGATGGGCCCCATGAACCCCTGCGCGGGAGGGATCCAGTCGGACGATGACGGCGCGGGCAGCGACGAGGGGTGCAGCTACTACCCCGAAGACGAAGCAGCCGCCGCCGCCGCGCTCTTCGCCGGACACGCCAACCCCCACGCCGCCGAGGACGAGGACGCCGGACAGATCAGCTGGTGGATGTGGAACTAGGCATTCCGCATTCTTCCCGCGCCGATCGACCGTCAAATTGATCTTGTGTTGTCAAGAACTCGTACCTCTGTTTTCTTTCGCAACGTTGCTGTAATATGGTGAATTCCTAGCTACTGTTTGATTATGGAGAAGGTGTATGGATGCATGGTAGGGTAAAATTGGGCAGTTAATATTGTTAATCCCAATCAGTTGTGGTGTTCGATAAGATTAAGAGATGAGTTGGGGTGAGAAATAAGTGCATGGAGACAAGCACTCTTTTCATGGCACAGTGCGTTGTGTCAATGAGATTTACTAGTCATCGTCGTCGTGCCATTTTGTCAAGATCAATTGGAGTTTTAACATTTACTGCATTCATTTTCTTATGATTATTACGGAATTGTTCTTTAGCTAGCGGTCAGTTGTATTAACCTGAAGTCATAGTAAGAACGAAGAAAACATGCATGACAAGAGATTGTATTAGATGCAACCTACAGTATTCAGCTTCCAGTTGCGAGTCAAGAGATGGCATCTGTACATCATGTCAACTGAATCTTTCGCCTGCGATCAACTGAGTCAAGAGATGGCATCTGTAAATGGAACATGGAAGCAATACTGCTTCTGAGCAAACACTAATGTATCAGAGTATACTGGTAACACCAAATTAAGTATGGATCAGTGCGCCTGGAAAAGCTCGAACATGTTAAACAAGCCTTCCAATTGCGCAATGCGAGCATGAGACAAATACAGCTTTCTTTCCCTTTCATCCTTTTGGACTAGCACGGACAGGAAACTTGAATACGAGCGGCAACTTTTCACATTCATTACACAGAAAATGGATGCCCCGGCAAATCTGCCTGCTATTCTTGGTCTGCTGTTCACTTATAACCATCTGCTTTCAAATGGTATGTGTGCTAACTTTTAATAGAAATTTTGCAAGTGGATGTTGAGAGCACATACTTATTTCATTATTTGTCGTTAGGACAAAGGACAATTGTCCAATAGCTAAACCATATAAACAAATGGTGTCCTCCAGCAAATTTTGCAAATTTATAGATGTTTTGAACTTTGGCACGGTGCATAATTCAGTTTAGAGGATGGGTGTGAGATGAAGGCCAGGATATATGTGAGTGGCTTGTTACACGCACTTTGTGTTTTCCATAAGTGTGCTTTCCAGGTTTTGTTGGAAGGTCTTTTCCTCGAATATATCTGGAAAAGCTAGCATGCGGAGATAGAGAGCAACAGGAACTGAAAGTTGTTTCCCAACAGTGTCTGGATCAATACTGAATAAAAATGTGCTGGTAAAAGGAAGCCTTTCCCCCTCTGCTTGATCCAATCCTCTCAAAAGAGGAGTGCCTTTATTTACCCGCCACTCCCCCGCTCTGCTATCGTTCTCACCTGCGACTCTTTACTGTTCCCAAGGTTGATCCATCCCTCTCAAAGTCTCATCCTCCCATCAGGTTTGCCCTGGCACAACAAAGGCATCTTAATCCCTGACGCCCAGTAACATGCTATATAAACACGCCACCTGTTTGCTGTAATCACAATTATTTACTATCGCAATTTCACATGCTTTCCTGGACTAAGCACATGCTCTCATGCAGGGTGACTTGGCAATTTTTAACACATAAGAAATCTGACCTCTAGGACAGGTGTCAGCTACTAACGACGTTCCTCATGAGCCTCTGACATGCTTAGGGGCCTGATTAAGCCTGGTATGTATCATGCAGTAGCACGTGCAGCATTAACAAAAGCAAATTTTGGCTCCCGGCCGCGATTGGACAGCGGAGCGGCTTTTGTCTGTGTAGTCTGTACAGCCCCCACTAAATCGCCAAGATTCCATCTTCCCTCCTCGACGGCGACGTTGTAGAAAAGCCTTTTTTATTTTTTTAAAAAAAGCCGCGACCATGTGCCATACCATATGAGGCCGTGCGTTTAGTGTCCACCCATCATCTAATCGACCCGGTAATCTCAGTGCTCGTCGGTTAGAAAAATCTGTGCCTGCCGTCCGCCTGGCTGGGGGATGAGAATATTTGAATTTTGATGGTGGTGGCCCTCGCCGTCCAAGCATATATCGTGGTTGCCATCGGCCCTGTCACGGAAAAGCAGAGAGTGTTTTCGTCTCTGAAGCCTGAAGGCGACCGCGGGAGACCGACGGGACGGACGGAGGAGAAGGCGTGTGTGGTGTGGCGATGCGGCTACTGGTATCAGGGGGGCGTGGGGCCAGTGGCTTCCGATCCATGGAGGAAATGAGATGAAATTGATCGGGAGTAGCCAGTGTTAATGGCGCGATGTGCGCGCGCTGGCCGAGCAGACGTGTGAGGGAATAAATGGGGGATGAGATGAGATCAGATATCCACCGGGGATGATGAGCACAGCCGAGACGAGGAAGGAGGTCAGGTCTCGGCGTGGCAGCCCCAGCCGTCGTGTTGGCCTGGGCACCAACCGATGCCAAGGCCTTCGTTTTCATGGCGTCCCGGTCGTCCGACTCGTCCCCAGCACAGCAGGCGCGGGGTTTTTGGCGTCTTGCCCGCGCTCGAGATTAGCTGTCGTCTGGCCTCTGGGGATCGGCATGAGCTGACTGGCATAATCGTCGAGAAAGTGTTCGCTTGGTACCAGCAACCGGGGCCGCACGGCACACAGCCTTTTGCTGAAAGAAGATGCCTGGCCGTTAGATGGGTCGCTCGTTCGACGCGACGCGACTTTTGTCGCGATAACGAACGGCACCGGTGGCGGTGTGTGTGCACTGGGAATCGCAGGAACGGAGGTGAGAAGAGAGGAGGCCCAGGGTGGTGTGGTGGAGCAGGGGCGGGCGGCGCGCGAGGCAGCCAGGCAGGAGCAGATGGTGGGGCTTGGACTGCGGGCAGTAGCCCTAGCCCAGTAGGGTGGTCGCGTCGCGTGGCATCGCATCCGGTGGACGCTTTCCCCAAGGTTGATCTCCCCCCACCCGATCGATCCCCTGCTCCGCCCGCCATGTTAGGATGCGTTTGGTTTCAAGGACGGGACGGGACGGGACGGGACGGTCCATGGATGGTCCAGTGTTTGGTTCCGAGTCATAGGGGATTGGGACGTCCCGAATTGGGAATATACCCCAAAGATCCGGGATGCCCCCGTCCGGGAAAAACGAGCGGACGGGGGCATCCCAGTTCCGCTTCGCTCGTCACGTGAGCCGCGCGTGCCGCCCAAAGGCCACCGCGCACCGCTGACCGCTCGTTTATCTCTTCCGTCCGGTAAAAAGAAAATCGCTGCTCTCCCCGTTCCTCTATTCTTCCGTGCGGCAGCAGCTCAGCCGGCCACCGCCGCTGCCTTCCCCGGCCGCCGCCGCCGCCTTCCCCGGCCGCCGCCGCCGCCTTCCCCGGCCGCCGCCGCCGCCGCCTTCCCCGGCCGCCACCGCAGCACCCGGGGCCGGCCGCCGCCGCCGCCTTCCGCGCCCGCCGCGGCGCCCGGGGCCGGCCGCCGCCGCCGCCTTCCGTGCCCGCCGCGGCGCCCGGGGCGGGCCGCCGCCGCCGCCTTTCGTGGCCGCCGCGGCGCCCGGGGCCGGCCGTCGCCACCGCCTTCCGCGCCGCGCCCGGGGCCGGCCGCCGCCTACCGCGCGTGCTGTCGTCCGCCGGTGCCGCCTTCCGCGTCAGACGCAGCGCCTGCTGCCGTCCGCCGCCGCCGCCTACCGCGCCAGTGCGCCTGCTGCCTGATCCGTCGCCGTCCCTGGATCCCGGCGGTTGGGGAGCCCGTCATCCCGTCGACCTGGGCACCGGTCCTCGTTAGGACGTGCCGCCGGCCAACAGTGGTAAGTTCCCTGTGTGAGTTCCTCCTTCCGGAAATAATTTCGAACAGAAGCATTCCATAGCTGTAGACATCTACTTT
Source organism: Setaria italica (assembly GCF_000263155.2). NCBI lineage: Eukaryota > Viridiplantae > Streptophyta > Magnoliopsida > Poales > Poaceae > Setaria > Setaria italica. Next base: position 36,989,214 of record NC_028450.1, read on the forward strand.
TGGTGTGATGGCCACTCCACTGATCCATTCAGGTGCAAGATATCCAATGGTGCCTCTCATTGTAGTCAAAGCTCGGCTGAAATCCCTGTGTAAAAACTTTGCCATTCCAAAATCTGCAATTTTGGGAATAAATGATTCATCGAGAAGTATGTTCTCAGGTTTAACATCACAGTGCATAATGCAGTCTCGACAGCTCTCATGCAAATAGGCTAGTCCTTTAGCAACTCCTAGTGCTATTTGATACCTAGTATCCCAATTCAAGATATTAGCATTGCCTGGGAATAGGTGTTTGTCAAGGGAATGATTTGGCATATATTCATAGACAAGATATTTTTTATTACTGCTGCAGCTAAATCCAATTAACTTAATTAAATTTATATGTTGGATAAGTCCAAGTGAGCTAATTTCAGCCCTGAACTGTTTCTCTCCTTGGTGCACTCTATCAAGCCTTTTCACTGCTATGGTTGAGTTTCTTAGAAAGCCCTTGAATACGGAACCAAAGCCGCCTTCTCCCAGCTTTTCTGAGAAGCTCTTAGTTGCACGCTGCAAATCAGTATATGTAAATGGAATAATTCCATTACCACCTTGAGCACTGTTTACTAGGATGTTTCATGCAATATTTTAATATTATATGGCCTAAAACGAAAAAATGATGAAGATCCTTTCTTATTTTTATATGGTACTCATATGTGGTGATACAAACTAATCTCTTTATGGAAATAGAGTAGTGTTGTCTGGAAGCATATAAGCTTAAACTTTGTTTGGCATTGTTTTCTATTGGCATTTGTCAATTATTAATGTATAGGAAAATTGACTTCTAGTAAATATTCCTATTAGTTGTAAAAAGAACATTGTCATTCAGTCAATGTATCTGGAAGTAGTATACTATGGTACTTCAAGGAAGCTGCTTAAGCTGTGACAAACAAAGACTAAACCTGATATTTCAAATCCTTCGACCATATGCCTGACTTTTTTTTTCCCTTCTGAACTACTGCAAACTGATATTTATTGAATGCATCACTTTGCATTCATGCGTCTACATGCAATAGCTTGGTACAGGGTAGCTGTTAGTTTTCTTTTTTTTTTAAGTCTGCTTCTGCATGATGTGGCCTGATGCATCCTCAACCAGTGAGATCCTTCACTGGCTTGTGTTTTTGTTGCCAACATAGGGATTGGACCTATAATAGTGGTTCAGTAGAGCATACACAATTATTCTGAATTAAAAATTTTAGTAGAATTAAACTTATAATAAACATATTTTTCTGAACTGCTGCCTGACCGTTTGAATTGATGGTTGGACCAGGAAAGCTGTCACTTCCCTTTTCTAAAATGAAACACCCAATGATGTTCTATCTCCACCATGCCCCTTTTTTTAACTGTAATACTCTAGGATCATTTAATGTGTTTTACTATGAGTGTATTAAATGGAGTTGATCTTCCAGATCCTCACCATATTTCCCCCTCTGGGTTCACAGATTCTCACAGGAAGAAGGAACCCTAGTGCTGTCCCCCTCCCCGTTCGTGGCCTCCAACAGGATCTTGACTTCCTTTCCCCAAGGTATTATGCCACCATATTTTCTGAATGAATACATTTGTGCAATAATTTTGGTATTGCTTACATGCATATGTGCAGTAGGATTCAAGGTATTTTTGTGATGTGCTTGCACATGGTTCTCCTGGTAGTAGTTGGTGGTATATAGTCCTGAATTCTTTGGTCTTTTGTGTTATAGATGGATCAACAAACCAAGGTTGTTACTTGTACTGCTGCTGCATATATGTTGTTGTCAATGATGGCCATGGTTATTATTGAGTCTAGAAAACGTAAGCAACGTGCAAGGAGAGAAGGTATTACTTATGGACCTATCGATGAAAGGGATAGGATGAGACTTGAGTACTTAAACAACAAAATTTGGAAGGATGATACAGTTTGTGTGAACATGCTAAGACTAAATAGAGCCAAGTTCTTTCGGTTTTGCAACCTATTCAGGGATCGTGGTTTGCTTGAAGATACCATCCATTGTTGTGTTGAGCAGCAAGTGGCAATGTTTCTAAATACCGTGGGGCACAACCTTAGGAACAGAGTAGTTGGGACTAATTTTGATAGATCCGGAGAAACAGTCAGTCGTTATTTTAACAGGGTTCTTCGTGCTGTTGGTGAGCTACGAGGGGAATTAATTAGGCCTCCATCATTGGAAACTCCTACTAAAATACAAGGGAACCATAGATGGGATCCTTACTTTAAGGATTGTATTGGAGCCATCGATGGTACACATGTAAGAGCCTCTGTTCCTAAGGATATGGAGTTAGCCTTTCGTGGTAGGAAGTCATATGCCTCTCAAAATGTAATGGCTGCCGTAGATTTTGATCTCCGGTTCACCTATGTATTGGCTGGTTGGGAGGGGACAGCACATGATGCACTAGTGTTAAGAGATGCTTTGGAGCGTGAGAATGGACTTCGAGTACCACAAGGTAATACACTAATACCATATCAGATTCTCCATATGAATCATTAATATAATAGAAATATGATATACTTTCCATCACATTTTAGGAAAATTCTACCTAGTTGATGCCGGATATGGAGCAAAACCAGGATTCTTGCCCCCTTTTCGTGGTGTTCGTTATCACTTGAATGAGTGGGGGAATAATCCTGTCCAAAATGAGAAGGAGCTATTCAACCTTAGGCACTCATCTCTTCGTATCACAGTAGAGCGTGCATTTGGGTGTCTAAAGAGAAGATTCAAAATTCTCGATGATGCCACTCCTTTCTTTCCTTTCCCAACTCAAGTAGACATTGTTGTTGCTTGCTGCATCATTCACAATTGGGTTATACAAGATGGAATTGATGAGTTCTTCATAGAAGACAATAATTTTTCAAGTTATAACCATGCTACAACATACAGTGGACAAGCACATGAGCATATCGAGATGGTTAATTTCAGGCAAAGTATTGCTGATCAGATGTGGGCAGACCATCAAGAGAACAATATTAGTTAGTACCCACTAGTTTGTTGATGTATTTCAGTTTGGCAAGTATTTTCCTAGATGTGTTTGTGTTGTATGGACATATTTATTGCTATATTTCAGTTGTATGAACATATTGTTGCTATATTTCAGTTGTATGTACTTATTGTTGCTATATTGTATTTGCAAGGACTTATCTGCTGCTGAAATCTAGTTAAATGACATACAATCCTTGTTGTATTTGGTGCTGAAATCTTGTTAACTTAACATCCAATGCTAGCTGTTTTTTTTGTTACATGCCAGGCAATGGATGGTCATGTTGAGGGACTTGGGAGAGGTACTGGTGTGGCTGCCTGGACAGCGCCAATGTCCAATTTCATGCTGAAAAATCTTGCCAATGTCATTGCCAGTGGTGTTAAAACAGGAAAGGGCTTCAAAAAGGTCTATTTCAATGCATGTGCTAGAGCTGTCAATGAAAAATTCAACACTACGCTCAATGGTGAGCAGATTAAGAACCATCTGAAGACATGGCAAAGAAAGTGGGCAAAGATAACACGACTCAAGAGCTTGAGTGCATCTGGATTCGATGAAGAGAACTACATCATCACCCTTGATGAGGAGCACTACAATGGCCATGTGCACGTAATCTAGTTTCTATTGTTTTGTGGTCTTGTTCTTATCATATTTTTCATACTAATTTCTATTGCATTGTAGGATCACAAGGCTGATGCCGAGTATTTAAACAAGCCTCTTGAGAACTATGCTGAGATGGAAACAATCTTTGGGAAGGATATGGCTACTGGCAAGTTTGCAAAGGATTCAAGTGCTCCTCTTGGTACAGAAGATGGTGATACTGAAGATGGGGCTGCAAATGGTACAGAAGAGGATCCTAGTAGTGCTTTTGAGGAAGGGGCAACATCTAATGCAAGACCTAACAAGAGGGCCAAGATTGTTGAAAGTGCAGAGGAGGGGTTGATTGGTGCGTTCAACAGAGTTGGTGACAAGCTTGCCATGGCTATAACGCAGGTTGCTAAATCTAATAATGAGGTGCCAGAAGATCTCTTTGACAAAGTGAATAGCCTTTCAGTTTCAGGCTTTAATGATCTTCAGATATCCACATACTATGCGCATCTGGTGGCCAATCCTCTCATTGGTAAAGCTTTCTATGGCTTGCCATTTCAGCACCAGTTACATTGGATGGCTATGTTTGTTAGTGAGAGGTTCCCTGGACAGTAGGTGCTTTTGGAACATACAACTAGTGATAGTGGTAAAGCTTTCTTTTGCTAACTAGGCCATGTTTGTTACACCTGATAGTTGTAACGGTCTCTTTTGTCAGTCATATTTCTTTTGCTAACTGTGGCCTATCATATAGTATGCCTTGAACTTTCTATATTGTGTAAGGCATGGATTTGATGTAATGGTACTGTGGTAAATGCCATCTATATATATGAATGATATTTGATGGTAAACAGTTCGGTTTGCTACCAAGCTTCCTTTTGTTTATTGCATTCTCAATTACCTGCGTCTTCAAATGATACTTTATTGGGGATAATATTACTTGCAGAGTTTTCAGTTTCATCATGGCAGTGACCTCCCTGTAGTTTTGTTATCTGAAGGCAATAACTGCACTGGTCTGACATTTTTGTTTCCGCAGTTTGGCAAGGAGACTACAGACTACTTTTACTTCGTGAGAACTAACATGGATGCTATAGGAAAGAGGTAAAATCAAGACACATGCCGACTGATGAAATATACTGGTTTGGGTATAGACATTCTCTGAAGACAAGTGGTACGGTTTGGTTGTGCAGAGAGAACGAATTTTGTAGGATCAGCATGCCCCTGCCTCCGATAGATGAGAAAGGCCTAGAGGAAATCCTATAGCAGTCTCGTCACAGTTCATCGGTAACTCCTGGCATTTGTTGCCTCTGTTACTGGTCTAATGCCGTGGCTTTTTTGCTGTCCTAAATGTTCTCCTTTTGCTGTTTGTATCTGGCAAATAATTCAGGCCGGCAAAGAGGCTGCATGACAGCTGGGAGGCGAAGTGTTGCCCTGCGAGAGGAGAAGAAACAAGCCACCACCGGCCGTGTGATGAATTCTGAAAGATGGAAAATGTGTTTGCGTTGCAACGAGCTGTTCTGTTAAATGAATTGTCTCTGTTTTAGACTATATATTGTGTATATATATTGTATATATTTCAGACTATATATTATGTCACCATGATTATCCTTAGAAAGAAGGAAGGTATGACAGGTAGGAGGTAATGTCACCATAATTCTGCAGAAGGTTATCATAACCAGCTATCCCTCGATCCAAACAGAAAACGGGATCATCCCATCCCACATTTATACCTCAAACCAAACAAAAAACAGGGACGCCCCTGTCCCTCTAACCAAACAAGAAATAGGATCATCCTATCCCAGAAAAGTAGGACAGGACCGTCCCGTCCTACATCGTCTCCCAACCAAACGCACCCTTACGTGTCCGGGACCGGCTACCCGGGTGTCCCCGCGCGACCCCAGCCAGCCTCGCACCGCACGCATCGCCCCAATCACCAGGGGATCAGCTGGTGAGGTTGCAGCTGCCCCGGGCGGCCCCCATGGCCCCATCCCCCGCTCACTCCAATCCCGGGCGCCGATGCGCCGTCCGTCTGAGTTGCCATGTGCTCTCCCTCTCCTCCTGCTGCTGCGCTCTTTTGCGCTGTGCAGGGAGGTTGTTGTTCTCTTGTTGATTTTGTCTCAGTATGCTACGCTCAGCTGTTGGCGCGAGTAGGCCCAGGCAATTCTGCTACGCAGCAGAAATAATTGATCAATCCAACCTCAACACATTTGCGTTCCATCCACACTGTCATCATAAGGTTCAAACATTCCTGTGGCATCCTGGCAATGTAATCCAGGAAGCTCCCGCGCCGCTGCCCATGTGGTCAGCTGTGTGTGGTCCGCTCCAAATAGAAGTATCCCAGCCCATGTCGCTACCATATAGCCCAATATAAAAGGCCTAACTCATCGTCTTGCATAGAACGGCCGGCCTATGGCGACCCATCTGTACTAGTATATTTTGGTGTAGTACTACTATAGCTTACAGTGCTGACGGGACAAGGTGAGACAATATACTCCGGGACGGGATTAACTATATCATTACCCGTATTACCATTTTTCACTATACAGATTTTCAAATCAAAGGATATTCTTTTTTGCAACAAAAAGCAATCAGCTAGAATTTCAGTGACATCAGACAGCAGTTAGGTCAGGCTGCCTTTTCGCACGGCGTCTAGCGGATTTCTCCATTTGCTATTGTCTTCACCTTGCACACCCCAGCCGAAGTCGTGAACGGGACATCTTTGTAGCACGCCACAAGCTCGCCGTTACTGTGAAGGTCAGCGGCTAGCTTCTCCCAGACCTTGCTCTTGCCACTCAGAGAAGACTCAGGCTCACCCGAGTACCCAGCAAAGGTGACCCTCTCCCCCACGGCAGCATCCGCTGGTGGCTCGACCAATTCAACCTATAGATTCGCGGGAGAGTGCAGCGTTGTTATACTTCAAAATAAACAGTGATACTGCATATTGGCGTGTTTCCAATTTCAGAGCATAACTTTATCACACGTGAAGCTATACAATGTCTTACCTTGGTATGGTCGTCACTTGATGCGGCCAGAACCATGGCGTGTGATTTTATACCTCGCATCACCACTGGTTTCAAATTGCAGAGAACGCACACTTTCCGGTTCTGCTCATTCATAACAAACATTACATGGTCAGTGACCCCAACCCAGGGCATCTCGAGAACATATCTAGGAGAAGCACAAATGATGTGTTAGTAAAACTAACCTGCATTTCTTCAAGAGGAATGTATTTGACAAGGCCGCTAACCACTGTTCTTGGAGCCTCCTCTCCAACATCAATTTCCTCTACATACAGGGAATCAGCATCTGGGTGCTTCTCTGCTTTTCTGATAAGCCCCACTCGAATATCCAACTTTGCAACTGAGACTTCTGCCTCTGCTGCCTTAGATTTTGAGTTACCAGACTGTTTCTTTTGTTCCTTTTTTGAGCCTCCCTCTGGATAAAAAAAGAGAGAGAGAAGAAATAGATAATTACTTGCTGGAATTTGAAATGGCTTGGAGGAAAATAATTCAAACAAGAGCCGAAGCACTTCAAACAAGATAGAAAGGTTGCAATCTACCATGAAGCTGACACTTGCATGATAGTTCTTGTGTTTGTTCTCCAAAATTATGCTAGGAGCTCTGGTTCACAATTAAGATACAGGGGGCATCCAGGTTAGAGCTCAGGTGGGCAGGGTGCTTGACAGCACACCTGCCAACTGAGCAAGTGCTTGATCTCTAGGTATTACTTATTGTAAGTAGAGTAGTAGACATATTAAGTGCACAATTCTCCAATAAGTTGACCAACGTGAACTTTTCTCTTTTTTTTTTTGGAATATGCAACAGAAAAGGCAGTTCTGCCTCATATTCTGGGCTTCTAGCGAGTACGAAGAAGAATAAATTAGAGTATTCAAACAATTACCAGATAATGTGGTGCTTTTTAGCTGGTTAGCAATTTTCGTAGCTTCAGCATCCGCCACTGCTTTTGAGCTCCTCTCAGCTTGACTGCCTGCATATTTTTCCCTATGCTCACTCACCTTTTCATCTTCCTGCAATCATTGCAAGTTATGAGGTGTAAAATTATGGCCAGTAGACCAAAATATTCTGAATGCAAGACGCACCAATTCCTCAAACAGAGGTACAGGCCTCCCTATTTTGTGCCCTGCTGGTAGAAAATCCCAAGGAGTTTTTGCCTTCACACTTTCTCCTTTTTCTTCACTGAATGAGAGATGTTCTTCTGGGGACAGGTTCAATTGATGTAGCACCTTATAGAAGATAACACACAGTGAGGTTTGGGGCAAGAATGCTATTTGAAGAAACTCCGACAGCACTCTGTAACAACTAAGATCACACCTTATTAGAAAAGGAAGGCATGAAAGGCTCCAGCAGACAGGCAAGGAGATAGACAAGACCAACTGAAGTTTTCATCACAATTGCACAGCTTACTGGATCTTCTTTATAAAGTTGCCAAAATACACTGTTCTACATTATATTAGCAAATCAAAGATAAATAAATGTTAGTAGAGGGAAAAAAACGGTAAATGAAAGAAGGGAAAAAAGAATTACTTGCAAATAAGCATTTCCCTCACTAGAGATACCCATTGCAATCTTCAGTCCTTGTTTCAGCTTAACCTGTCATAAGAAGACCAATACAGTTGAAAAACCTAGCAAGCTGACGTGGCAAAACATAAGGGTATACATGCACAAGTTCATTGTTTAGTGTTTACCTTTTCCATTGCATCGATATATTGTTCAACCCATTTACTGGTTTTTTTTGCAAGCTCAATTGTCGGTGGATGTGACTCAGCACCAGGAGCATCAGGTATAGTTGAATCATACCCAGCTCCTGCAAAATAATAACAAAATGAACTCTCACAAATGTGGAGAAGGTAATAGGACTGATCATTAACCATATATGATTTGTATCAGTAGAATCCTCAGATGGTATTATGTTTGGTGTAAGACTGACTAACCAGCTGGTTTTGCAATAAAGCTTAGCACACGATTGATGAAGTTTCCCAGGTTTTTTAATAACTCGCTGTTCGATTTGGCTTGCAAATCAGTCCATGTAAAGAGTGTATCTGACGCCTATGTAAATCAGATCAAATGCGTTTGTTAAACTGATGTCATAAATAGAATATCACTGGACAAGTTTTGGTATCAACCTCAGGGCGATTCGTAAGCAGGTAGTATCGCCATACTTCAGGAGGAATATTTGTATTCTTTGCATCATTACCAAAAACTCCGATACCTTTACTCTTGGAGAATTTTCCTACAGGCAAGGAATATTTAGTTATTTGCAGGAAATAAACTGTACATACTGCAAAATATTTTTAAAACACAAAGAAAGTTTGGAAGAAACAACAAACTGTAGGCAACACACCAATATACCACATCTATTTAAGAGAAAGCACTTAAAGTGTAGTTTATCAGCCACAATGTATAAATATTTAGTTGATTGAACAAATGAAAACTGAAGAGAAGCATGTCTGAAGACAAAATACAGAACTGGTAAACTAGAGATATAATAATTTAATATATTCAGCAATCTTATGGCGTGAACTGTCCAATTATTCATTGAGTCTCTAGCAGTACGAGATCAACATTGATCAAAAGGTCCAACTCCAACATATCTTCCAACCCAGTTCAAGTAAACACGCGTTTTTAGCAAATGTGGATAGCTCACATGATGGCATGGGCTGCATCTTAATGCGAAGTTAACAAATAGAAAAACGTAACAACTATCATGTACCTGCTTCATAATTTAAGTATTCAGTAACACTAATGGTCTTCATCATTGTCCAATTTTCACCAGTTCCTAGTAGCGTTGAAGGGAACATGATCTGAAAACACCTTCAAATTAATAAGCACTTAAAAAGAAGTGCATGCAATAGAAGAAATGGCAGAGTTCACAAGTGCCACAAACATAGTTCGGAAATATTAATATACCTAGAAAACATTGGTGTCTCTACGGAGTAGTGATTTTCTATAAAGAAAATGAAACTTGGTATAGAAATGGTGTCGAAAGCACAAAGATGCCAATTGTTCAGAATCACGTGGTCATGATAAAGCAATCTCTAATGACTCAAGAAAATGTTCGCGTGTTATAGACATCATACCGTGTGAAATGGCACATTATCTTTGCCCATGAACTGAAATAATTCCACATTATCAGGATTCTTCCACCACTTCTCCCACTCAGGTGTATAAGATGCTGTTATAGACACATAGCCAATCGGCGCATCGAACCAGACATAGAAAACCTGAAATAATCGGAATGGGAAATCAGATACATTCATAACTGTAGACTTCATATGTGATATGACCAAACCTTATCTTTATACTTCTCGATTGGAACAGGGACTCCCCATTTAAGATCTCTTGTGATGCAGCGTGGCTTTAGTCCTTCCTTCAACCATGCATTTGTCGCTTGAATGGCATTTTGACTCCACATACCAGCTACTGAAGTATCATTGATATAGTTTACCAACTTGTCTTTCAATAGAGGGAGATCCAAGAAAAAGTGATCTGTTTCACGAACATGAGGGGTATTCTTACAGACCTACAATGAAAATGCAGAATACCAATAGGACGTTTACTATTCACATTTTGACGCCGTCTTATATAATTAGATCAACAATAATGATACAGAAAAATGATAGTGTACAGCAAGTACTGTGTATGCTTACCTTACACTTTGGATCAATTAGTTCAGTTGGATTCAACATATGACTGCAATTGTCACATTGATCACCTCGCGCAGCTTGATTAGTACATCCTTCTGTAGGGCATGCTCCTTCTACAAGTCTGTCTGCCAAAAATCTTTGACAAGTATCACAATAAAGCTGCAACACAGAAAATTATTGTACACTGGATAAATTATATGGAGCTGAATATACAAGTTTACCACAAACAAGCTGTACCTGCTGCATGGTATTTTCTGTGAGACAATTGTTTTTCATCAGTTTATGGAAAATTGCTTGGCATATTTCTGTCTGCTGAGGAGAGGACGTTCGTCCAAACTTGTCAAATTTTATGTCAAACCACTTGTAAACCTCATTATGGATAGCATGGTACCTGCATTTTCAGTAAAGAAAGGTTTCTATGAAGAAAGTGTTTTTCTTTCTTTCTTTCATTTGATATATGCAGCTAAGAAACAAGCTAGCAAATCAAGAGTGATAGTTGAATACTTCATGTATACAAGACAGTAAAAATCAATGGGTCTAGGGATAGGTCAAATGATCAAGCACTAATCAAACTGTAGCCAATGAAGATACAATGAAACAGAACTGCAGGATCACGATTAAGTCATCGGTCAACTATTGCAAGAATCAAATCCACTTGGTTCAATATTGTAGCACGAACACTTGTGTTCAATGTGATTTAGGAATAACAGAGCCTAAGTGCCTAACTGAAATTCATCGCAAACCAATTTATTCGACGTAATTTCCCCTGTATTCAAGTTCAATTATCAACCATCATAAGGCAGTGAAGAGTGTCTAGCGAATTGACGTCACAGCGCAAAAGAATCAGCAATTCACCTCGCCTCGCCAGTTCGCCCTGTACCTAAAACTCCCGAAATCAGACAGCCCAAACGAAACTATATAACACTAAAACGAATCATCTGCGCACCCAAATTACCAATTGATCGAATTCCCAATTAGAAGAGAAGCACCGCCCGACTGGAAGGCAAGGATTTCAGGCGAAGGGCCTGCTGACTCACTTGTCGCAGATCTCCTTGGGCGAGCACCTCTCCTCCATGGCCTTGGTCTCCGTGGCCGTCCCGTACTCGTCCGTCCCGCATATGTAGAGCGCGTTGTACCCGCGCAGCCGGCAGTAGCGCGCGAACACGTCGGCGCTCAGCACACCTGCGCGCGCACAGCCGAATAAAATCCCCGTGAAGACGAACGGCGAAGGGCCGGAATTTAAGTCAGGGGATAATTCGCAGGGGAGCGGGCGCGGCGGGGAGGAAGGGAGGGGTGCTCACATCCGATGATGTTCCCGAGGTGCGGGACGTTGTTGACGTAGGGCAAGGCGCTGGTGATGAGTATGTTGCGGCGGCCGGGGATCGGCAGCTTCGGCGGCGGCGGCGGAGGCGAGGACGACGACGCCATGGGTCCGCGGGGCGGAGGTTTTGCGGTTGTCCGCGTCACCGCCCACTAAAATCCTCGTGGCCTCGATGACGTCGACGGGTTTCACCCCCTTTAAAACCCGCTGTGGCCTTCTGACAGCTGGACCCACCTCGGGTAAGGTTCCATTAGTAAAGCCGGGTTATTGGAATCTTCGTCGTCCAATGCAGCTCGCAAACCGGTCGCCTTCAACCGGACAAATTCTGGTACCAGGGCACCAAAGAGATTCTGACGCTGATGCACGCGTATGAATATAGGATGGATGCAGTGGTTGAACCTGACGGGTTCCTACGCGGCTATGCCTTTGCTCATTCCCAATTGATTGCTTTGCCCACCTCAGTGGCGACTGGCGAGGCATTTGTTCAGAAGAGTTCAGGATTCAGACGTGAAGTTCCTTCGCGCATGTCATCTGTATCTGATTGTCTGGAGCTTCGATCAAGTTAAATTCCATCGCTGACGGTCGCAGATCCTGTTGATTTACTCCGGTCGGGAAGCTTTTCCACTGGAAGGAACACTGTCAGGGCAACAGCAAAAGGAAAAAAAAAAAGAACAAGGGCAACTCGCACAGCCATCGCAACAGCCAACAGAGGTGGCGCCAAACTGCCTCTACCGGTCGTGGCGTCGCTTTCCCCAGCCCAGCTCACCTGGCCGCACCGCGGTTCGAGTCACCCGGTAATCTTCCAAGCCCCTAGCAGGGCAGCACCTCTTGTCGTTTTCACCAACCCAGATGGGCCTTCTAGTGCCATGTACTGATCATTCAACAGTCGCAGTACCCGGTGAGCGATGACCATTTGTTAATCCGATCCAGCACACCGTTTCTTCCAAAGCGAAAGCTTAAAGAATTCAATAATGCTATCCGCAGGACGATCGATGCTGTCGCTTTTAAGAACATGTACTGTGCGGCAAGTTTGTCAAAGAAGCCGGTAATGAGATAGGCATGGAAGATGAATCGATGCAATTGACCTGCACCAGAAGATCCATCGACCCTGCTGCGAGGTGGTTCTTCTACAGCCACTTGCGGATTCCTCTGACTGTCCACTTCTATGGCTTCGGTTAATCTCCTCTGCCCCTCTCGCTTGTCGTCCTAGCTAGGCGCCGTGTCGTGCTCGTTGCGTCAATGGCGGGAGTGACGCTGTCCGTGCTCCTCCTCGTCGCCGGCGTCGTGGCCATGCTCGTGCTGCACATCCTCATCGTCTTCTGGGCGCTCAGGCGGGGCGTCGCCCTCCGCGCCGCGCCGGACGAGGAGCGCGCGGCGGCGGAGGGGCTGTCGGCCGAGGATCTCAACGGGCTGCCGTGCCACGACCACGAGAGCAAGGCCGGCGCGGGCGGCGGCGAGTGCGCGGTGTGCCTGGAGGCGTTCCGGGCCGGGGACCGGTGCCGGGCGCTGCCGGGGTGCGAGCACGGTTTCCACGCGCAGTGCGTGGACCCCTGGCTGCGCAAGAGCCGCGTCTGCCCCGTCTGCCGCGCCGTGGTCGTCGTCGTCGCCGTCGGCCGCGGCAAGGCGGCCGGCACGGTGGCCGCCGCCTCGTCGGAGGTCGTGGCTGAAAGGCAGGGAGGCGCGGATCGGTAGCTGCTAGCTAGTGAGTTCGGCTTCGACTTTGCCGTTTGATTCGTTCGTGCTTGTACATACAGACAGAAAGAAGCAGTTGGTTCTTTGCATTTGCGAAATCTTTAATTTGTTTAGTTGCTACCAGTGTAATGTTCAGTTCATCCTTTGTAATTACGAGCTGATTTGATTCATTCGATAGTGATTACGAGTTGAGAAATCGATTGCGTCCACAACCTGGCCAAATAGGGTGACGTTTCACGACCATCCGGTCCGTGTCGTCGGCGTTGATTTGCTCGATAACCACTAGTCAGAGACAATTTAAACAAGTTCAGCTTGCTTGTACACCGAGGCGGACTGAACATGAGCTGCGGCAGTTTGGCTTGAGTTCAGCTGAATCCGCACTGGACGTGATGCCACGGCGGAGCATATTCCAAAGCTCCCCATCCCGCGGCCGCCGCTGCAGGCCTGAACTCGTTTAACTGTTACCCATGGCTGTCGACCACATCATTACCTCGTCATCGCATTGTTAAGTCGATCAAGTCAAATTCCTCAAAAAGAAAAAAGTCGATCAAATCTTCTTGCTTCTGCAGAATTCTCCCGATTAAAGAAGAATCTGGTGGCGGTGCTGGTACGGATGGGCAGCCTGTCCGTACATCACATAGTACTGCCATCTCAGCAATGGGAATATTCAACGGATATACATCTGGCAACATCATCGACAAGATTATTACTGGATCGTACATCCTCGTACGCCACCTACCGAAGCAGATAGGAACTCCAACGAGGACTTTCATCACAAGTTCAGTGAAAAGCTGAATGATGTAGTGCTTGTTTGGTCCAGACTCCAGACATTCCTGACAGCAAGGATCATGATGCAGCCATTTTTTTTGTAATTAGTACGAAGTATTGTTAATAACATAAATTTATAGTACTCGTAGTCGTAGCAACATGGACGAATTCTACAAGTAAACTGCCGGCTGCAACTTCTCTAGCGTGACCACTACCACACCTGATCACTCAAAAGTCAGAAAGCAAACAAGTCTTCTCTTTTTGTCTCTGTCCTAACTCCTATCCCATATCCTGGACAGCTTGTCTTCTGGGCGCGCGCGTCAGTTCCTTGCTTCGATTGCATGGCGGGAGCCCACTCCGTCGTCTTCCTCGCCACCGGCCTCGCCATGGTGTTCGTCGTCCACGTCCTCGTGCTCTTCTGGGCGCTCAACTGGTGCTGCCGGGCCCAGCCCTCGTCCCGCGTCGGGGAGCGCGCTGAGGAAGAAGGCGGCGGCGGCCTTTCCGCCGAGCAGGTCGGCGAGCTGCCGTGCCACGAGTGCAAGGAGGGGGCGCCCGTCGGCGGCGAGTGCGCGGTGTGCCTGGAGGCGTTCCGCGCCGGCGACCGGCGCAGGGTGCTGCCGGGCTGCGAGCACGGGTTTCACGCCGAGTGCGTGGACTCGTGGCTGCGCAAGAGCCGCCGGTGCCCCATCTGCCGCGCCGTGGTGGTGGCCGCGCGTGGCAAGAACGCCGGCGAGGTGGAGGCGGCCACCGCCCTGGAGATCGTTACCCAAAGATAGCTAGGCTGCCTTTTCCACGTCACGGGTATCATGGCAAGAAACGCCGTAATGTTTGATTGTTTGGTGTTGCCTTAGGCCATTCTCAATACCAGTTTTATGAACAATAAATGAGGTGTTACGTAGGCAATTGTGATGACATGGCACCCTATTTATGATGTAAGAGAAGAAATTAGTTTCATGGGGATGAAACCATGTGTACACGATTTTCAAAATGCTTGTATCTTGCATGTAACCTTGGAAACAACAAAATATGAAACAATGCATTGTGTGAGGTATTTCATCTACGAAATAAATACATTCTTGCTTACATGGCACTCTTGGAAACATAAGCATGAAACTTTGCATTGAGAATGACCTTAATTTACCTTACTTTTGCATACATGTTGTATATAGTTGTAATGAATGCGAGCAGCGTCTTAAACCATCTTGTTTGTAGAACTGATTAGCATATTTTGTTGGCTTAATTAGCTAGATCGAACCGGGCTATAAAGATTCTTTTTCAGCTTGTACATATATTTATAGTCTTTTTTTTGAAGTGACTTTTTTTATGAAACAAAATATATTTATAGTCTTCTTGGTATTTAAGAAGAATTAAACTCCCAGTCCGTTCTATTTAAATTCTCTTTATCTGATCTAAATCACCGAAAATGAAGGTTGTCTTCACCATCCAATTGCTCAATCTCAAAGTCTAGCTTAGGTAAGTCTAATTCATGTCACCTTCACCTTAGAGAAAGGATTTCATCAAACTCAATACATTTCTTGAGACCAAATCCCTTCACAACAAGTCGGGTCATATACTTTGGATGTGACATGTGTTCTTCTTGTTTGAGTGTGCTGACCAACTTGTGTCTTTACAGCCTTGACATTAGACAATTAACAACCCATATGTATAGTACTTATGCAAGGAATTATCTATCCTTTCTTCCATAGCCTACATCAACTCTTTGTTCTCATATTCCATTGCATATGCAAATCACTTATATTTTTGAATTATTAGATATTAATACCATATATTGATCCGAGAAAATATGGTGGAAGGAACTCAATCTCTACTTGATCTGATTTTCTCGGTGGAAGTGATGGTGGATCTGTCCTAGTGGCTGCTCATCCGGGTCATTGGTTTAATTTCGGCATCCAACTCATATTGCTCAGAGCTTTCTCATCACATGTACCATGCAAATTATGTTGGGAATAGTCTTGCGTTGCTTATGAAAGCGCACCTTATAAATTTGATGGAGTACTTACTATTACTATTTTGACTAGTGGGAATATGGTACAAGTATCACTTTATTGTTGATGTTCATGATGAAACGATTTGTGTGAAGAAGCGCAAAGGCCTGAGGGCTAGTAGACTTGTTTCTACTGGGATCGGGGACGCTAGCGTGGTTACGTATAGTACTGTCTCGAGACTATAACTCGAAGTTGGCTCAGGCAGTCTTGAGCTTTGGATTAAGCTCGGCTCGACCTTCTAACAAGATCGAGACCTGAGGCGACAAGTTCGCTGAAGCTCGGCTCGTTGAGTCGTTGACAGCTATAGCAGATTGGCACGAAAGTAGTGAGAAGTGAACAGTGCAGATTGGCACGCCGCACCTTGTCGCAGTCCAATATGCCTAGAACTAGAAGTCTGAAACACCACCTGGAAGTGACGAGGTCACGATGAAGTTCACGTCTGAGTCTGAGGTACTTCCCAAGTTCAGTGCGCTGTTGAGTTTGTTTGCAAACTGAAGCGGACTGAACATGAAATCCGCACCGGAGCATATTCCAAGCTCTCGACACCGCGGCCGCCGCTGCAGGCCTGAACCTGTTTAGCTGTTAATCATACCTGTCGGTTGCAACATTTGCTCGTCATTGCATTGTTAAATCGATCAACGAGTCTTCTGTTTCCGACCAATCTCTTGCGTCTACAGAACTCCCCAGCTTAAAGAATCTGGTAGTGGGAAGTATTCAATGGATTTACAACTGACAAGGGGTCATTATCTAAAAGAATACTTATCTGACAAAATTATGGGTCGAACGTATGTCCTCGTACGCCACCTACCAAAGCATATCCTTCGTATTTTTAAAAAAGAAACTCGCTCTAACGAAGACTTCGGGAGTGTTTGGTTCCACCTTGCTAAATTTTTGCTGCTAAAGTTTAGCAACTTTTAGCTGCTAAACTGCCAAACACCCTTCCTAAAATTTGCTAAAGTTGAGTTGCTAAAGTTTAGCACTTTAGCAAGTGTTTGGTCGCTAAAACTTGCTAAAAGGTGGGCTGGGCAACCTATACCCCTCATTTATTGCTTGTCTCTCCCCTCCTGCGCACCTTTAATAAGGGTAGATAGATCTTTTTACAGCTCATTAAATGCCTTTTAGTAATAGTATCCAAACAACTTTTGCTAAAGTTTAGCAATTAAAGTTTAGCAAATTTTAACTGCTAACCTTAGCAAGAGTAACCAAACAGGACCTTCATCTCACAAGTGCAGTGATAAAACCTGAATGATGTAGCAGTAGTGATATAATACTCGTAGCATCATGGACGACAATGCTTTGCAACTTCTCTAGCGTATCCAAATCCCAAAGTCAGAACCTAGAAGCAACAAGTCTTCTCTTTTGTCTGTCCTGTCCTATATCCTGGTCTCCTGGACAGGTCGTCAGGCACCAGGTCGCAAAGCTAGCTGCCAGGTGCTCGCCCGCGTCAGCTCTTTGCATTGGTCCGATTGCATGGCAGGAACCCACTCCGTCTTCCTCGACACCGGCCTCGCGATGCTGTTCGTCGTCCACTGCGTCGTGCTCCTCTGGGCGCTGAACCGGTGCTGCCGAGCACAAGCCTCGTCCCGCGTCGCCGTCGGGGAGCACGCGGAGGAAGGCGGCGGCGGGGCCGACGGCCTTTCGGCCGACCAGGTCGGCGAGCTGCCGTGCCACAAGTGCAAGGAGGGCTCTGGCGGCGGCGAGTGCGCGGTGTGCCTGGAGGCCTTCCGCGCGGGCGACCGGTGCAAGGTGCTGCCGGGTTGCGAGCACGGGTTCCACGCCGAGTGCGTGGACTCGTGGCTGCGCAAGAGCCGCCGGTGCCCCATCTGCCGCGCCGTGGTGGTGGCCGCGCGTGGCAAGAACGCCGGCGAGGTGGAGGCGGCCACCGCCCTGGAGATCGTTACCCAAAGATAGCTAGGCTGCCTTTTCCACGTCACGGGTATCATGGCAAGAAACGCCGTAATGTTTGATTGTTTGGTGTTGCCTTAGGCCATTCTCAATACCAGTTTTATGAACAATAAATGAGGTGTTATGTAGGCAATTGTGATGACATGGCACCCTATTTATGACGTAAGAGAAGAAATTAGTTTCATGGGGATGAAACCATGTGTACACGATTTTCAAAAGGCTTGTATCTTGCATGTAACCTTGGAAACAACAAAAGATGAAACAATGCATTGTGTGAGGTATTTCATCTATGAAATAATTACATTCTTGCTTACATGGCACTCTTGGAAACATAAGCATGAAACTTTGCATTGAGAATGACCCTAATTTGCCTTACTTTTGCATACATGTTGTATATAGCTGTAATGAATGCGAGCCGCATCTTAAACCATCTTGTTTGTGGAACTGGTTAGCATATTTTGTTGGCTTAATTAGCTAGATCGAACCGGGCTATAAAGATTCCTTTTCGGCTTGTACATATATTTATACTTCTTTTTTTAAGTGACTTTTTTTGAAACGAAATATATTTATAGTCTTCTTGGTATTTAAGAAGAATTAAACTCCCAGTCCGTTCTATGTAAATTCTCTTTATCTGATCTAAATCACCGAAAATGAAGGTTGTCTTCACCATCCAATTGCTCAATCTCAAAGTCTAGCTTGGGTAAGTCTAATTCATGTCACCTTCACCTTAGAGAAAGGATTTCATCAAAATCAATACATTTCTTCAGACCAAATCCCTTCACAATAAGTCTGGTCTTATACTTTGGATGTGACATGTGTTATTCTTGTTTGAGTGTGTTGACCAACTTGTGTCTTTACAACCTTGACAGTAGACAATTAACAACCCATATGCATAGTACTTATGCAAGGAATGATCTATCCTTTCTTCCATAGCCTACATCAACTCTTTGTTCTCATATTCCATTGCATATGCAAAACACTTATATTTTTGAATTATTAGATATTAATACCATATATTGATCTGAGAAAATATGGTGGAAGGAACTCGATCTCTACTTGATCTGATTTTCTCGGTGGAAGTGTTGGTGGATCTGTCCTAGTGGCTGCTCATCCGGGTCATTGGTTTCGGCATCCAACTCATATTGCTCAGAGCTTTCTCATCACATGTACCATGCATATTATGTTGGGAATAGTCTTGCGTTGCTTATGAAAGCGCACCTTATAAGTTTGATGGAGTACTTACTATTTTGACTAGTGGGAATATGGTACAAGTATCACTTTATTGTTGATGTTCATGATGAACCGATTTGTGTGAAGAAGCGCAAAGGCCTGAGGGCTAGTAGACTTGTTTCTACTGGGATCGTGGACGCTAGCGTGGTTACGTATAGTACTGTCTCGAGCCTATAACTCGAAGTTGGCTCAGGCAGTCTTAGAGCTTTGGATTAAGCTCGGCTCGACCTAGGGCAAGTACATTGCTACACGTCAACGGTCTTATAAGTCGTCTCATGCAGTGCCACGTAGGATTTTTGATGATGTGGAGGAGAGAGAGCGAGGAGAGAGAAAGAGGTCGTTGCTTCGCGAAACAACCACCTCATGAGCTAAATTGTAGGACTACGAGATAATTTAACAACCATTGTACGAGTTATTGTTGCCATGCAACTCATAATATTTTATGTTTCTTATGCACAAATTAAAGAATTATATACCACTATCAGACAACTTATAGGATAACCCATTGTACGAATTGCCTGTTGAATCGTCTCAAGATTACGTGTCAATACATGAGACCGCCTATTAGACGATACCAATGCACTTGCCCTAACAAGCTCGAGACCTGAGGCGACAAGTTCGCTGAAGCTCGGCTCGTTGAGTCGTTGACAGCTATAGCAGATTGGCACGAAAGTAGTGAGAAGTGAACAGTGCAGATTGGCACGCCGCACCTTGTCGCAGTCCAATATGCCTAGAACTAGAAGTCTGAAACACCACCTGGAAGTGACGAGGTCACGATGAAGTTCACGTCTGAGTCTGAGGTACTTCCCAAGTTCAGTGCGCTGTTGAGTTTGTTTGCAAACTGAAGCGGACTGAACATGAAATCCGCACCGGAGCATATTCCAAGCTCTCGACACCGCGGCCGCCGCTGCAGGCCTGAACCTGTTTAGCTGTTAATCATGCATGCCTGTCGGTTGCAACATTTGCTCGTCATTGCATTGTTAAATCGATCAACAAGTCTTCTGTTCCGACCAATCTCTTGCGTCTACAGAACTCCCCAGCTTAAAGAATCTGGTAGTGGGAAGTATTCAATGGATTTACAACTGACAAGGGGTCATTATCTAAAAGAATACTTATCTGACAAAATTATGGGTCGAACGTATGTCCTCGTACGCCACCTACCAAAGCATATCCTTCGTATTTTTAAAAAAGAAACTCGCTCTAACGAAGACTTCATCTCACAAGTGCAGTGATAAAACCTGAATGATGTAGCAGTAGTGATATAATACTCGTAGCATCATGGACGACAATGCTTTGCAACTTCTCTAGCGTATCCAAATCCCAAAGTCTGAACTCAGAAGCAACAAGTCTTCTCTTTTGTCTGTCCTGTCCTATATCCTTGTCTCCTGGACAGGTCGTCAGGCTCCAGGTCGCAAAGCTAGCTGCCAGGTGCTCGCCCGCGTCAGCTCTTAGCATTGGTCCGATTGCATGGCAGGAACCCACTCCGTCTTCCTCGACACCGGCCTCGCGATGCTGTTCGTCGTCCACTGCGTCGTGCTCCTCTGGGCGCTGAACCGGTGCTGCCGAGCACAAGCCTCGTCCCGCGTCGCCGTCGGGGAGCGCGCGGAGGAAGGCGGCGGCGGGATCGACGGCCTTTCGGCCGACCAGGTCGGCGAGCTGCCGTGCCACAAGTGCAAGGAAGGCTCTGGCGGCGGCGAGTGCGCGGTGTGCCTGGAGGCCTTCCGCGCGGGCGACCGGTGCAAGGTGCTGCCGGGTTGCGAGCACGGGTTCCACGCGGTGTGCGTGGACTTGTGGCTGCGCAAGAGCCGCCGGTGCCCCATCTGCCGCGCCGATGGTGGCCAGTCAGCCCAAAAACGCCGGCGTGGTTGAGGCTACAGCCGTGGAGATCGTTACCGAAAGATAGCAGATTCTTTTTTTTCATGTCACGGACATGGCAAGAGCGCCGCATCTTTGATTGTTTGCTGTTGGCTTTGCCTAGCTTCCTGCTTTTGGATGCATGCTTGTACAGCTATAATGCTGTTAGCTGTGTTGTAAGTTCAATTTTGTAAGAAAAAGAATTTTAAAATTTAATGCGATTGTAGCTAGATATGTTTTCTTCTACAGAAATTCGAACGTTTTGGAACAAA
Source organism: Setaria italica (assembly GCF_000263155.2). Taxonomy (NCBI): domain Eukaryota; kingdom Viridiplantae; phylum Streptophyta; class Magnoliopsida; order Poales; family Poaceae; genus Setaria; species Setaria italica. The sequence goes on from NC_028450.1 coordinate 37,010,508, forward strand.
ACTTGCTTGAGTTTCATGAAGTTAGGCCTGTTTGGCACGGCTTTGGCTCGTAAAAAAACAGCTGGCTCTAGCTCGTATGAAAAAGCAGCTTTTTTTAGCTCTGGCTTATTTTGTACGAAAACGTTTGGCAAAACAGCTTCTCCTAGCTTTTTAGAATATATAGAAGATGTCAATTGTCCAAAATACCCTTATATTTCTTTTTTCCCTTTTCTTTTTTTCATTTTTCTTTTCTTTTTCTTTCCTTTTTTTCTTTGTCTTCTCTTCTCCCCTTTTTTCTTTTCCCCTCCTCACTCCTTATCCGACCGGCTCTTTCCTTCTCTCTCTTGCGCGCGGCCGGCGGCTAGGCCATCACCCGCGTCCCCACCTCCGGTCCTCTGCCCTCCACCTTCGGCCCCGCACCCCCACCTCCCGCCGGCAGACACCGCCGATGCTGCGCCCCGCCCGCCGCCATGGACTCCGCCGGCGCATCAGCGCGTCACGCCGCCGTCGGTGCTCCACCTGCCATCGATCCGCCCCAAGCCCGCCGCCGTGGTCTCCGCCGGTGCATCAGGCGCGTCACGCCGCCGCCGCCACCAAGTTAGCCCCGCACCCGTGCCGCTCGGTCCCAAGGACAGCGATGGAATTGGATGGGGATGAGCCGCAATAAGCCACTATTTTTGGCTTCTCGCGCGGGGAGGAACTGAGTCAGCGCATTTTGCGGGGCTTCTCCCGGCTTCTTGCTGCAAGCCATTTTGCTGGTCACCGTTTGGCAAGGCTTCGCCAAAAGCCGCTCACGGAGCCGCGGCAAAAGCCCTGCCAAAGGGAGGCTTAGTTTGAACAGTACTCCATTTCGTACCATCATGTGTGCATGGACAAAGGGGAACCCTTTTACCTTTTTATTCTTCTTTTTGTAAGCGATGGGGTAGAGCGTCAACCATTGCACATCTTCGCTAGGCATACGACATGACCAAATTATAAGTCATTTAGTTTTGTTCTAAGTAGAAAAAATGCATAAATGTGTATAACATCAAACTAATTTCACTAGATAGGTCAAGAAATATATCTTTAGAATACATTTATTTGATATTGTATAGATTAATATATTCTATATAAACTCGATCAAAATTAGCCAAGTTGACCTAAGATAAAATTAAAATGACCTATAATTTAAAATGCATGGATTAGTAGTGTTGTGTGATTCAGTTCCTCAATTGTAACTCTAGAAGCGGAGTTAATTCATAACATTATGATTTGTTGATTTAAAATTTGATTATACGCACATATGTATCGTAAGGGGTTGAGTTATTTCATTTGTCGGGCTCGAGCAATATGTAACAACATTAAGACTGACTGCAAGACACAAAACAGCTTCGTTTAGCTAAGTGAGGCTAGAGTATCTTTTTATGTTCAAAATTTTTTATAACTTTGACTAGGAAAAGTACCAAAATTTACAATTTATAAATGCACCACAAAAATATATTTTGGTAGTACTATAGATATTAATATATATTTTTCTTAAAAATTATTCAATATTACTTGAGTAGTGTAACTTATGACAAAGATAGAACGAACTATAATTTAGAATTAGGGAAGTACTAAAGGACGAAGAAGATCATTGCCGGAACAAAGGTCACAGTAAATTAAGCTCAAGAGTCAGGACACCATAACTTCCCGGACAAATTCATATTGAACAGTTTTAGAGTATCCAGGTTGTTGGAAATTGAGGTGGCCCTAATACCCACTAATATGAGGACTTACACCTAGGACACCAACTCACTCCGGAGTCGGTCAGCCCTTTTAATTTGTAGTTACTTGGTGTGACGGGTCCTTTCGACGGAAGAGCCGCCTTCTCACTTTCAGGTGGTAGAGCCTACCAACAGATGAAGCTGACTTTCGGGTGGCAGAGCCAACCTACGATGAAGTCCAGACTCTTGTGATCCCGGATGACAGAGCCAACCTTTGATGGATCACAACTTATGCACTAAGTACTTAGAAACTATATGGCCCAACTGGGAGACTAACACTTATAAGAAACATAACTTTATTACAACATAACAATATTACACAAGAGTGTACAACACCCTCTCTTTAGTGGCTAGCCTAGCACTCACCCTGTACTTCTACCATACTCCACTCATCTACCATGCTCATGGTTGAATAGCACGGCAAGGAAGGGGTCCTCTATTTATAGGCCAAGGGAGTTTATTGGATGATGACATATGTCCCCCTCTAGAGTTTTCACTAGACAAATATCTATGTTCTACACTATACTAATTTCTTCATGGCAACAACATCTAGTACCTTCATGAAAAATATCATGGATCATGAGTTGTGGTGAAGGCTCTAGAAGTTTGTATTGCTTTCCTTCAACACTCTCCCTCAATGCAAACTTCTCTCCAGAGTTGTCTTGCAGACCATGCCGAGTGCCTCCTGAAACTTCTTGAACTTTGCCTTGTTCAGGCCTTTTGTGAAGATGTCGGCAATCTGCTCATTAGTCTTTTTAGGCACCATCTCAATCTCTCCCTCAAGGACCTTTTCTCTTATGTAGTGGTAATGAACTTGTATGTGCTTGGTCCTTACGTGAAAAACTGGATTTTCTGCTAGGTGTATAGAGGATAAGTTGGTACAGAAAATCCTTAGTCGGTAGTCCGCAGGTTGATGAAGATCCTCCATCAATTGCTTGAGCCATGCGTTCTCTTGTGCTGCCATTGCCGCTGATCAATACTCAGCTCCAGTACTAGATAATGCCATAGTAGGTTGTCTCTTACTGCACCACGATATAGCTCCTGATCCAATACTGAAGAAGTATCCTATGGTTGACTGTCGCGTGCTATAATCTCCAACGTAGTCGGCATCGCAATATCCCATCACCTGGCAATCCTTTATCTTCTTGTATAGAATATCAAAATTGATGGTGCCCTTAACATACCTGAGGATACGCCTGACTGTATCAAGGTGAGACTTCTTTGGATTGCTCATGTATCGACTAACCACTCCAATTGGATAAGAAATATCCGGCCGAGTTAACGTGAGATAGATGAGGCTTCCGACCAGTTGTCGATACATAGTCATGTCCTCCAAGTCCTTTCCTTCATCTTCTTGTAGCCTCACATTAGGATCCATAGAAGTAGAGATAGGCTTGCAGTCAAGCATTCCATACCTTAGTAAAAGATCCTTGGCATATTTCTGTTGACCCAGAAATAGCCCTTCCTTTGTGTGCTCTACCTTAAGTTCAAGGAAGTGATTCAATTCTCCAAGCTCCTTCATTTGAAATCAGATTGAGAGATTTTCTCTTGTCCTTTGTATCTCCTCGGAGTAGTCTCCGCTGATGATCAAATCATCAACATAGACTAGGACTATTGCTAGTCTACCATCCTTGGTCTTCACGAATAAGCTAGAGTCTGATGGAGCGACTTTGAAACCACTTTGTATGATAAACTCACCGATTTTCCCATACCATGCTCGTGGAGCTTGCTTCAAGCCATAGAGAGCCTTCTTTAATTTACAAATGTACTCGGAGTGGATCTTACTCTCAAAGCCTCTTGGTTGCTCCATGTAGATATCCTTGTCAAGCTCGCCATGTAGGTATGCGTTCTTGACATCCATCTACCACAACTTCTAAGACTTGCAAGCGGCTAATGCTAGCAAGACTCGAACAATTGTGATTTTTGCCACCAGACTGAATGTTTCTTCACAGTCCAGCCCATATTGCTCAGAGAAACCTCAAGCTACAAGCCGAGCCTTTACCTCTCAACTGAGCCATCGGGATGAGTCTTTATCTTGTAAACCCATTTGCAAGATATAGGCTTTACTTCCTTTAGTCTTGGCACTAAATCCCATGTTTGATTCTCATTTAGTGCCTTGATTTCTTCCTCCATCGCCTTATGCCACTCGGGGCCTTTGCTGCCTCTTCATATGAAGATGGCTCAATAGGTATAGACTCATCAACTAGGGCGGCATTAGCATACTTTGGATTAGGCTTGCTCGGCCTTGTTGTTCTCCTTAATCCTTGAATAGGCTCGTCAACCTCCACTTGTGGTAGTTGGGGCTCCTCCGAGGTCATCTGATGTACACCAGTCTTCCAAAGGCTCTTGGTTTTGTTTGGGAACTCTCTTTATCTTCACTTGGGGTTGGTGGATCCTCCTCTTTTTCTTGGATTTCTTCTGGAACCTCCTCAAAATCATGTGATTCTAGTAGCTTGACCTTCTCAGGTGACCAGCATATGTTGAGGCTTCATCAAATACTACATTTCTTGAGGTGTAGCACTTTCCTATGGTTGGATCGCAGCACCTCCAACCTTTCCATGCATCATCATAGCCAACAAAGATGCACCAAATCACTTTCTTCTTGAACTTACTCCTTAGGTGATCAGGCACAAACACATACCAAACACAGCCAAATACTTTAAGATGGCTGATCACCGACTTCACCTTCCATAGTAGCTCATGTGGTGACTTGAATCCCATCTTGGGTTGAGATAGCCTATTAATTATATAAGTTGTTGTCCTTGTACACTCAGCCCATAACCTTGTAGGTACGTTCTTGGCATGGAGCAGACTTCGACAAGTCTCCGCAAGATGGCGATTCTTGCGCTTTGCTACTCCATTTTGTTGTGGAGTATTGGGACAAGTTAATTGACTTCTTATTTTATGCTCCTTAAGATAGACAATGAACTCATTTAACAAATACTCTCTCCCATTATCATTATGGAGGTACTTAATTTTCATGTTGAGTTCACCTTCTATCTTCTCCTTAAACTCCTTGAACTTTGTGAAAGCTTCAGACTTCTCTTTCATAAAGTAAACCCAAACGTACCTTGAGAAGTTGTCAATGAAAGTCACCATATACCTCATCCCTCCAATAGATATTTGCTTGACTAGGCTGAAAACATCTGAGTGTATGTGCTCCAATGGCATCTCGGACCGATGTTTCGATTCCTTGTATGGCAATTGATGAACCTTGCTGTACTGATAACCAGCACGAACCGTGTCTATCCGGATGTCCACTTGAGGAAGCCCTTTTAGTACTTCCTTCTGGATCATCTCCTTTAGCTTACCGTTGTTAACGTGTCCAAGACGCACATGCCAAAGATACCAGCCTCATTCCTTTGAGTATTGTCCACATAAGCAGATTCAGCGGAGAGGACATAGACCGATTTTCTCCTCCTTCCTTCCATGATGGGTGTGCCAATAACCTACAATTTCCTAAAAATTGCCACAGCTTCTGGCCCAAAGAGCACGTATTTTCCTTATGTTGTCAACTGAGGAACTGACAATAGATTCTTCTTCAGAGGAACATGATAAACCTTATCGAGTTGGAGTTGCTGACGAACATACCTTGGAACGACCGCCTTCCCAACATGAGAGATGGATAATCTCGAGTTGGCTGCCATAAGCACAACTCTCCTTCCCTTGTATTCGGCTATTCCCTCCAACTTTTTGTCATCACTAATCATGTGATTGGAGCACCTAGAATCGATATCCAATCCTCCTTGTAGTTAACTGTTGGATCAGTTGTTGCTGCAAAAACAAGCACCTCCATGTCCTCCTCCAACTCATCTTCTTCAACGTCTTGACAAATTCAACATCCCACTCTTCTTCACTAGTGTATGCCTCCTTTTTTCTCTCATGTGGTGGTGGCCACATTCCCTTCAAAACGCTTCTCATTCCCTTCAAAGCGCCTCCTTGGAAATCGGCATTCTCAAGCAAAGTGACCCTTATAACCACAATTGAAGCATCCATCCTTTCTTGGTTTTGTTGTTGGTTTTCTCATCCATGGACTCCCCCTGAAGAGCTACTTTTCTCCTTTGGGTGATGCTTGCCACCTTCTATACACCTTGGTTTCGGTTTTCCTTGCCCTCGAGGTGGTCTCTCTTTTTGCTTGTGAAGATAGCCTCCTCTTCTTCCTTCACAGTAATGTCTCCCATCTTCTTAGCTAACTCATCCTGATTAGCCAACAAATTTTCTAGCTCCACCATTGAAGGTTGAGTAGGCCATCCACTCAGATATAAACCCTTGATATTCAGGTCTAAGGCCACTAATGATGATTCTCCTAATACGGGCCTCACCAACCTTCTCATCCAGTGCAAGCTTGGATATATCTCGACAGATGGATTTTACTTTTGTGAAATATTGACTAATACTCAAAGTTACTTGAGAGATACCTAACAGCTCCTTTTCTTAGAGTTGGAGGCGTGCTTCATTCTTCTTCGAGAATCATTTGCCCAGAGTCTCCCAAGCTTCCTTTGGGGTCTCCGCATCTTGGATGTGCTCCAGTAGGTCCTCCTCAATAGTTATCTTCAGCACGAACATGGCCTTACCAGTTTTGATACGTCATTTCCACAAGGCATCGGCACCCTCCTTCTTCGAAGAACTATAGCCACCCTCCTTTGGTGGAGGCACTATTTCAGCGCCTGCAACAACCTCCCATAGATCTTGACCTTGTAGGTATGACTCCATGCAAGTCTTCCAATAGCCATAGTTATGGCTATTGAGCTTCATAATCCTACCACTTGCGCTAGCAAGATCTGCCATGGTAACTGATGCCCGGTGTCAAGTTAGCTTTTTTGGTCCCGGACCAATGAACTTCACAATCCCATAATGCGCACCGGTAGAGTCTGCTCTTAGCGTCTTGGTATTGCACCGAACACAGTAAGCACCCTATGCTTACCAGAGAGCCTCCTCCAGACGGTCCCGGACTGTCAAGCTCTGATACCAATTGTTAGAAATTGAGGTGGCCCTAATACCCACTAATCTAAAGACCTACACCTAGGACACCAACTCACTCTAGAGTCAGTCAGCCCTTTTAGTTTCTAGTTACTTAGTGCAACGGGTCCTTTCGACGACAGAGCCGCCTTCTCACTTCCGGGTGGTAGAGCCTACCAAAAGATGAAGCTGACTTCTGAGTGGTAGAGCCAACCTACGATGAAGTTCAGACCCTTGTGATCCCGAGTGACAGAGCCAACCTTCGATGGATCACAACTTATGCACTAAGTACTTAGAAGCTATATGGCCCAACCGAGAGACTAACACTTAAGAAATAGAACTTTATTACAACACAACAATATTACACAAGAGTGTATAACACCCTCTCTTTAGTGGCTAGCCTAGCACTCACTCTTTACCTCTACCATACTCCACTCATCTACCATACTCATGGTTGAATGGCATGGCAATGACGGGGGGGGGGGGAGGGTAGCTCTATTTATAGGCCAAGGAAGTTCATAGGATGATGACATGTGTCCCATTCTAGAGTTTTCACTAGACAAATATCTATATTCTACACTATTCTAATTTCTTCATAGCAACAACATTTAGTGCTTTCATGAAAAATATCATGGATCATGAGTTCTGGGGAAGGCTCTAGAAGTTTGTATTGCTTTCCTTCAACACAGGTTTTCACAAATCGATCGGCACACCCTTTTAGTTGATCTCAGGGACACCACAACACCCATACATACATCTGTATGGGCATCTCAGCAATGTGAATATTCAAACGATAGAATCTCACCAGATTAGTGGAGTAATGCATATCCTCGTACGCTACCTACTAAAGGATGAAGAGGTCCAACGAAGACTTCCATCACAGGTGCAGTGAAAATTTGAATAGTGCAATGCTTTCTTGGTCTTGACACTCATTGGCATTAAGTTTTTTTTAAAAGAAAAGAATAAGAAATCATCGTCGTGTCATGGACGAATTCTACATAACTGCCGGTTTTAACATCTCTAGCGTCTCCAGCACCACACACGATCACACAAAAGTCAGAAAGCAACAGGTCTTCTCTTTTGCCCCTGTCCCAAATCCTGAGCAGCTCGTTCCCTCCATTGCATGGCAGGAACCCACTTCGTCGTCTTCCTCGTCACTGGCCTCGTGATGCTGTTTGTTGTCCATGTTCTCGTGCTCGTGTGGGCGCTCAAATGGTGGCGCCTCCATGCACAAGAAACCTTCTGCATTGTTGAGCTCTCGGAGGAAGAAGGCAGCGACCTTTCCGCCGAGCAGGTTGGTGAGTTGCCGTGCCACAAGTGCAAGAAGGGGGCGCCCAGCGGCGGCGAATGCGTGGTGTGCCTGGAGGCGTTCCGCCCGGGCGACCGATGCAGGGTGCTGCTGGGTTGTGAGCACGGGTTCCACGCGAAGTGGGTGGACTTGTGGCTGCGCAAGAGCCGCCGGTGCCCCATCAGCCGCGCTGACATGGTGGCTTGCAAGAACGTTAGCGAGGTGGAGGAGCCTACCGCCGTGGAGATCGTTACCCAAAGATAGTTGTCCACTATACTTTGTTTGGTGCTGGTTTTGTCTACATGCTTTTGCATGCATGTTGTACATCTTTAATAATGAGAACTATGAGCGCTTAAATGCATCCATTAGTTTCATTTCCTCTCCATTTCAAATTATAGCTCAATTTAGTTTTGTTCTAAGTTAAATTTCTTTATCAACTTTATACTCACATATCCTATATATCAATACATATTTCATAACGAATTTAGTTAGACTAATTCAATGTTGTAGATGCTGATATTTTTTCTATAAATTCGGTCTAAGTTAGAGAAATTTATCTTAGGACAAAACCAAAATGAAGTATCATTTCAAAAAGGTATAATTGAGCATATTTTGTTGGCTTAGCTCGAATCGAGCTATAAATTTTCAAATTGAACGTGTCATGTACTTCCTTCGCTCCATTCAGCCGGGGAGGTCAATGAGTTATGAGCCATCATCCCATGAGTTTAAAGAGAGTTCCAAACAAAGAGTGTGTGTTGTGTCCTTAGACGCGTTTTGTTTCGTGTGAGCACTAGTGTTGATTGCTAGGAGCGAAGGGGGGGGAGCAGGGCCTAGGTCCCCTTCCCTAAAATTATTTTAAATTCAATCAATTATTTTAAAGAATTTAGTACTATTGCTAGGTAACTTTCTAACTCTACCCACGTGGAGTGTGTGGACTTGTGGCAACACAAGAGCAGTCAATATGCCCTATCTGCCGCACTGAGGTAGTCACGAAGCACAAGAATAAGAGCGCTGGCAAGGTGGCCATGACCACTGCCACCGTAGAGATTGTTACTGAAAGATAATGGTAGCATATGCGTGTCATGTACTTCCTCCACTCCAAAATGCACATGGCGAAAGAAAGCAAGAAGGCAAGGACATTTTAGTCGAGGAGATCAACGAGCTATCATCCCACAAGTTCAAAGGGGGAGATGAAAATAAAGAGTATGTGATAGATGCGTTCCGTTCTGAGTGAGCGACTGGTGTGAGGGGGGGCGGGGCCTAGGCTCCCCTCCCTAAAATTCTTTTAAATTCAATCAATTCTTTTAAATAATTTAGTACTATTGTTTGGGAATAAAAAAAAATCGACTTCCTAACTCTATCCATATTGGTTGATGCCAGATTGCAGGCATGGATTCCACACGCGGAGTGTGTTGACATGTGGCTACACAAGAGTAGTCACTGAGCGCAAGGATGAGGGCGCTAGTGTGGTGGTTGCGACCGCCGCCACCGTGGAGATTGTTACTGAAAGACAATGATAACATATGCAGTGTGCATGACTAGATTAACCAGAAAACAGGTGGCTCGTATTTCTAGATGATCTGAATGGGCATGGAGGATAAATTTCTTAACTTGGGAAGTCTTAAGCTACAAGAGACAGAGACAGTGGCAGTAGACCCCGCGGTGAGAGCGAGTGGGGATTTGAAATAAAGTTTGTTTTACATTTACTTATCATATATGGATTATAGAGTAGATTTTCTTGAAATAATTCTTTATAATCTTTGGGAACATAAAACAGTAAAAAAGTTTAAATTATCTTTTTATATGATTATGATCAGCCAAATAAAGGTTGCCAACATGTGTCCATCTCCAAAACATCTTCATGCGAGTTGTTTTTGACCAAAATTCGGTCAAACCAAGCCTTTTTGTAAGGCTAGCCTTTCCATAATTCCTGTTGCTTTTGCATGCATGTGTTGCAGATGTAATCATCCATATGATTTCTTAGACATTTCGCAAGTATAATTTTATAGGTTAACTAACTTTTTTTAATTGAACGTGATAGCAGATTGTTCTTCTACAGAAATGTGGAACATTTTAGTAACAAATCCTGCTTCAGTTTCATGAAGATAGTTTGAATAACACTCCATTGTATTTGTATCAAGTCTGCATGAACAAAGGGGGCCACCCAATTTGTATGGTTAATGTGAGGTCTTTAACTATGGTTAAATTTTGGCGCATACAATTTACACAGAGGCAAGTATTTCTTAAAAATTTATTTATTATACGCCTATGATAGAAGGCACATTCTCAGTGTATGAGTGTTTTGTGGTGTGCCTGTTGTGTGCTCAGCATCATCACTATAACTGGAAAGAAAAAGGGGTGGTGCATGAACATTGTTATCGTTGCACTTTCATTCTTTAAAAAAAAGGGCCTCAGCTAAAGTTAACTCAACCTTGGGCCCAATCAAGTTGATTGGGCGAGGATTTGCTATTTTGCTAAATTTCATGTTATCTCTTGGTATTTTCCAAACTTCATAAACCAAAGCTATCCAGTAGGAACTCGTCTGAACTCAAGCTCTCGTCTGTCTGGGCGCTAGCAGTGCCGGAAAACACAAAACTTTGACCTCAGGCTATCAACTTCGTTCTAATGAAATCTAGCTTGAATTACCACTTCGAACTCAAGGAAATCCAAATGTCAATACTAAATCACCACATTTTAACCCTAAAGTCCAACTTTGAACTCAGCTATATATGTGAGGAGTAGTTTGAACATGGACAGTTGGATACCAACTTTAAACTTGAAAATTCATCTTTATTTCAACTTTGAAACGATAAATCACCTGGATTTTGCCCCGTTTCATGCATCCAAAGGTTCCAGATTGATCATCACTTGTACCGTTTTCCGACTGGTTTTTTAGTACATTTGGATATGTGATTTTTGGCCCATTGAGGAAGGAATCCACGTGTATAAGTGCCAAGCTAGTGATTTTTGGCCTATTGCCCATTGTGCTTTGAAACCTTTCCATTGAACTTAAAAAATATATTTGTAAGTCAAGCTAGTGATAAAAATTTCAGCTGAAATTTCAATCGCGATCGAAATTACTGTTCGCCTGAAATTTCGTCAAAATGTTGCCTTTTTAATTTGGATTTTGTCCGGAATTTCGGTGAAGACTGTAAATTGAGTGAAAACGAAATCTAGAACCATGAGTCAAGCAAACAAGCCATTAGTTTGTACATGTTGTCATCGTTTCAAAAAAAAAAGAATTTTCCTGAATTTTGCTCCTTCACGCACCCACCAGCGCTACGGAAGGGGATGCATCTGGATGGTTTATGATCCAAATGGTTAATTAACCAACCTGTCACTTCCGATTGATCCCTTGCGCGTACCGGATCATCAGATTAAATAATCTAGAAATGCCACTTATCTCACCAGTCCGTACATCTCGTACTTCCATAGTCCATCCCAGCGTAATTTGAATGTTCAAACTCCAAAGAAACGATGTACCGTGCAAGATTGGTCAAATGACATGCCCGGAAGCTACCTAGGCCGTGTTTAGTTGGGGAATTTGGGAGGTGCCAAATTACTGTTACAGCACTGTAGCACACTGTAGCGTTTCGTTTGTATTTGTGAATTATTGTCCAAATATTGACTAATTAGGCTCAAAAGATTCGTCTCGCAAAGTACAACAAAACTGTGCAATTAGTTTTTAATTTCATCTACATGTAGTACTCCATGCATGTACCGCAAGTTTGATGTGATGGGGAATCTTCTTTTTGCATAGTGTCAAAGTTGGGAGTTGGGAGTAACTAAACATGGCCCTAGCAAACTAAGCACAAAATCCAAGACTTTCCATCAGAAGTGATGTGCCGCTCTTGACATTCGTGGACTGAAAGTTAAGTTTCCTACTTCTTTTCTTGTCCCGCAGCTGCACAAATCATGATTGATAGAGAACTCACGCTTTTGTCCTATCTGCAGCAGCATCCGTTCCAACTTCCATGGAGTCAGAAAACCAACTTGACCGGATCACTCAAAGTCAGAGATCAAGAAGTCTGCTCTTCTCCACTATGATATAAGGTTGTCCACAGCTTATCAGCTCCAGCCTTCCAGGTTCCAAGCGTGTCTCTGCATGCCCACGCAGCAAGTTTGCCCAGCCCGACTCAATCTATGGCGGGACTAACACGTCGCGTTGTCTTCATCACCGGCGGCCTCGCGCTGATGGTCGTCCTCCATCTCGCCGTGGTCATCTGGGCGCTCTTCCGGGCGCGCCCCTCCCGCCGCGTCGCGGAGGCTGAGCACGCGGAAGAAGAAGGCGGTGGTGCCGGGCTTGCATCAGAGGAGGTCGGCGAGTTACCGTGCCACGAGTTCAAGGAGGAGAGAGCCGGCGGCGGCGGCGGCGAGTGCGTGGTGTGCCTGGAGGCGATCCTCGCGGGCGCCCGGTGCCGGGTTCTGCCGAGGTGCGGGCACGGGTTCCACGCGGAGTGCGTCGACTCGTGGCTGCGCAGGAGCCGCCGGTGCCCCGTCTGTCGCACCGAGGCGGTCGAGCGGCGCAAGGACGCCGGCGTGGTTGCCGAGGCCGCCGCCGCCGCGGAGATCGTTACTGAAAGTGGAAGGTAGCAGCGTGTTTCACGTTTCCTCCCGGTTTTGCAGTTTTGCTTACCCTCTCCGTACATTGCCTGTCGTTTATGGAAGCGTGCAGGAGTGTGCGTTATGTGAAAGCATTTTATTTTGGTTTTCTGAATGTGAACGCATTTTATTCTCGGAAGAAAATGTGAGCTCGTTTGGATAGATTTGCATTGGATGGGCCATTGTATAAAGAGTAAAAGTTTCACTGCCACACTCCTCTCATCACTCCCACAAGGCCTTCTGGGCTTGAAGCCTCGAAGGAAATCGGCCTTGGTAAACGAAGAGCGCAGGCAATGCGGTGATTTCAGACTACAGGCCCGTCGTCCACGTTAATCTTTCAGAGATAGTACATCAACCAGACCGCCGACGCTGCGCCGAGATTTACAGCCAGGCGGCGTTCCTGATGGGCGTGACGACGGCCTTGGTCTGGAGGTAGTTCCGGAGGGCGTAGACGCCCTTCTCCCTGCCGACGCCGCTCATCTTGTAGCCGCCGAACGGGATGCCCGCGTCGAACACGTCGTAGCAGTTCACCCACACGGTGCCCGCCCGCAGCGCCCGGGACAGCGTGTTCGCCGCGTCCAGGCTCCTCGTGAACACCCCCGCCGCCAGCCCGTACTGCGTCGCGTTCGCGCGCCGAATCACCTCCTCCACGCCGCTGCCCATGCCCAGCAGTGCACCGTCAGTAGTCGACACGTCGCATTGCACATTGTTGTGTTGTGTCGCAGAATCTGTTACCTGAACTTGAGGATGGTCTGGACCGGCCCGAATATCTCCTCCCGAGCGATCTTCATTTCGTCCTGCACGCACGATCGCAAAGTTCAGGAATCTCGATAGATGCAGCCATTGATCGAGCACGTTGAGCACGTCGGCGAAGGGCTTACCTTGGCGTCGGCGAACACGGTCGGCTGGATGTAGAAGCCCCGGCTGCCCGCCCTGTCGCCGCCGGCGACGAGGGTGGCGCCGCTGTCGACGCCGGACTGGACGTACCGCAGGATTTTCTTGAATTGCTCCTCGTCGATCTGACGCAACACGAATATAAGATTTCAGTGTCGATCAACGTTTTCGGCTGAAACGAATGCATCCCCCTGTTCTGAACAAGATCTCTCTGTACCTGAGGCCCCTGCTCGACGCCATTCCTGAAGGGGTCGCCGACGACGCGCTTCTGGGCGCGGGCCTTGGACTTCTCCACGAACTCGTCGTACACGCGCTCGTGCACGAACGTCCGCGACCCCGCGCAGCAGCATTGGCCCTTGCGTTGGCAAAGAATTTCATAATCGGCAATAATTGCCCCAACACAACATAATTTGTAAGGAAAAGTACCTGGTTGAAGAAGACGGCGTGGTGCGCGAGCTCGACGGCCTGGTCGACGTCGGCGTCGTCCATGACGATGAAAGGGGACTTGCCACCGAGCTCCAGGGTCACCGGCTTCAGGTTGCTCCTCGCCGCCAGTTCGAGGACGATCTGCCCCGTGCCCGTCGACCCGGTGAACGCAAGCTTGTCAACACCCATGTGGCTACACAGCGCGGCGCCGGCGGTCGGGCCGAAGCCGGAGACCACGTTCAGGACACCGTCGGGGAGTCCAGCCTGCGACGAACAAGCACAAGTAATGGCCACACATTGATGGCACAAATTCGCGAGCAGCAGAACAATGGCAGGTTCCAATGAGGCAGACCTCGTGTAGGAGGCTGGCGACGTAGAGGGCGGAGAGCGGCGTCTGCTCGGCGGTCTTGAGGACGACGGCGTTGCCGCAGGCGAGCGCCGGGCCGACCTTCCAGGCGAACATGAGCAACGGGAAGTTCCAAGGGATGATCTGGCCGGCGACGCCGACGGGCTCGTGCAGCACCTGCACGTGGTGCGCGCCGTCGGCCGGCACCACCAGGCCGTGGATCTTGTCCGCCCACCCCGCGTAGTAGCGCATGCACCGCGCCAGCATCGGCACCTCGGCGCCCGCCGACTGCGCCAGCGTCTTCCCGTTGTCCCACGTCTCCAGCGCCGCGATCTCGTCGGCGTGCCGCTCGATCAGGTCCGCGAAGCGCAGCAGCACCCGGCACCGCTCCTGCAGAGAAAACCACGGTGACCAACCACGCCGTGAGCGTGAATTGCTGCTAGTGCCGGTGTGGAGGGGTGGATGGGGTGTGCGTACGTAGGCGGTCATCCGCGGCCAGGGGCCCTCGTCGAAGGCCTTGCGGGCGGCGGCGACGGCGCGGTCGATGTCCTCGCTGTCGCCCTCGGCGACGCGCGCGATGACCTCGCCGGTGCGGGGGTCCAGCGTCGGGAACGTCTTCCCTGGTGAGAGCGAAATGCGTGCACCTCGCTGAGACCCTGAACGCGATCGACAGGCAGGTCTCAGGTACTAAAGTTTGCATACCAGAAGCGGCGTCGACGAAGTTGCCATTGATGAGGAGCTGGGTGTGCTTGATCTCCACCGCGGGCTGGATTGGTTCCTCGGTGGTGGGGCTGGCGGCGGCTGCCGGTGCAGTGCTGAACCTGTGAAGAAGAGCCCCTGGCAACAGAGAGCGGTTCAATGGAGTCGTGTCTTCAACTAGAACATGAATGACAATTTGCTGGAAGCTACGACCACAACCAACGATTCTGATGTTACAATTTCTCCGCGTTTGGTTAGTGCAATACATGCTCTCTTTTTTTTAATTCGTTGACGAATGAATGCATGATAGGCCTTGGATCTCTGAAAGAAGGCTTAGGGGAGCATGAAAACTCATGGCATGGAACTATTGAATTGCAGCTTGGAAATGCAGAGTCGCAAGAATTAACAAACGTTGTAGTGACACCCTAGTTTTGATAGGGAAGAACATTACCAACTTGGAGGAAAGTTCCGGCTACCTTTAGCTCCATGACTCACTGCTGACGTGACTACTTACTAGAAATCGAAAAGGAAAAAAAAGAAATTTGGTGTGGAAAAACGACATGGTTTTATTTTCTCTGTGTGGAATTTTGCTGATCGGCATGCCGAACAACCAGTGACGTCTATCGCTTTCTTCTGTTCTTCGGATAGGAACAAAGATGATTGACTTTACAGAGAAAAAAAGGGCAAAACGCCTGACGACTTGAACGTTTGTGATCAGGTGATTGAAACGGTGACAGACAAATGATACGCAGAAGTAAGACGACCGCTCTCATCACTCCAATATCAGAGCCTCCATTGAGATCACGAGTAGAAATGAATCAAAAAGGAAACAGGATCCATGAACAGATCGTCACCTGCTCCGAGGAGAGCGGATTTGCCGGCAGGGGAAGAAGCAGAAGCAGGAGAAGACCTTGCGATGAGACAGCGAGAGAGGATGGAGGAAGCAGCCCTCCTTGCTGCCATGCCTGATTCCTTCCTGACTGTAAAACTGCGGCTGAAGATCTCAAGCAGTGCTCAGCGGTCAGCTGTTGAGGGGGACTGTGTGTATCAGGCAAGGCAAAGCAAGCACTCTGTTGCCTTGCGATTCTTTTGGAGGGGCCTATATGGCTATATTATCAGGCAAGTTTCGAGCTTGGAATGCGGAGTTGCGTGGTGAAGCATGTCCAGATAAGGAACTGGGAAAGGAGGGTGAGCACATGACAATATTGTGCTCTACCAGACTACCACAAGGGAACGGATGATTAGGTGAGAGAAAGGATGTGGAGTGAAAATTATGCTTCTTACAGTCATCGTGAACAAAGTCGTTTAGGACATTGACATGGTTTCCGAGACATTTTATTTCTGAGCTGCGACCATAAATTTCCATTATTGTAACACATCTACAAGTACACCAAAACTGCAATTTTTAACAAGATCGCTTCAGGAGACAAATGCGCCAATATCATTCTCAGATGTCCAGTCAGAATAGTGTAAAGATAGGTATTGGTGGTGAAAATTTGGATAATTTTTCCACACAAAACGTAAAATATGTCCTATGTGATTGAATGACGTAATGAAGGGAATCATGTCATCCGCCGTCAGGTTCTTCCTCTGCGTATCATCCTTTTCCGTTCCCTGAAAAGATGAAATGTTACGCTCACAAGCTCGTGACCTCTCTTATTAGTTCCCACTTTCCCTCTGCAAGAGAAGCCGGATTTCGTGCGATGAAATGTTCTTTGCTGCCATCATCATGCGTAAGAAGGCCAGTTGGATTCGACGACTTGCAAGTTGCAAGCGCAAGACGGCCGACGTGTTGCTGATAAGCACTGAACTGGTACACTAACAGTACAGGGTACTGACCGCCCCCACCCTTCACGTGAAAACAAACTCCGGCCTCACCACCGGACGCTACGTTCAGTGCACAGCTTTGTTTTGGTTCGTAGCTGCATGCCCACTCTGGTCCGTCGATGCGGCCAAACAATGTCCACAATTGCAAGCGCAAGGCTATAGATCACAAAGATTGGAAACTAGAAGCGATGTGTCACTTGCATACTGCCACCACATAATCCTCAGAATTTGATGTTATAGTGTTCATAACCAAAATTTTGTTACTCTTACTAGTCTACAAGAATCAAGGAGGCAGTAATGCAAGGCCAAGAGAATAGGGGCATCAACCAGACAACCATTACACGGGCAGCAAGGCAGAAACACAGCTTTATGAGTGACGGACTTCAGTTCTTCATTTTACAAAATGACTTCAGCAGTTCAGCACGAGTGTTCATATGCGTTCAGCAGCAGGTCGGCTACTCGCTCCTGGTCCTGGATGAGGAAAGTCGGTTGGCCTTTAGTCTACAGACGACAAGAAGAGGCAACAGTCTCAAGCAACATCCAAGAAACTGATCATCACTGCCTCACTACAGCCAGTGCGTCAGCGTTGTACAGTCCTCACGGTTTGTTGAGCAACTTGATAAGTGCTCCACCAAGGCCGCTGCTCCAAAACTGTGGGCGGCGCACACAGATCAAGACGGGTTCCTGTCACACCAGCGTCACAAATGGTTTTGGAAGCAGAGCAAGGAAAAGAGTGGCAATTCGATTTGTACAGGCAGCACATCATCTTTTGTTGGTTGTCTTTTGTGGGAGGAAAGAATCACAGGTAGAATTTTCTTATGTCAGTTCATCACTGAGGAAATCATGCAAGGCTAGTCTAGTGATTAGCAATGACTTAAGACGACATGATGAAACAAAACATCCTAACAAACAGTGACGCCGTAAGGATGACATTGCATAGTCTGAGGGTCTACATATACAAGAGGTGAGTGGAAAACATGGTCAAGAATGCTGTGAGCCTGATTTTCATCTGTTAACATCCTTATGAATATGGTAACTGTGTGAAGATGGGGGGCGAACAAACTGATTCTTCAGACCTTGATCTTCGGAAATGTCCCGGTGTCTGAAAATAGGTGCTTTCAGTTCTGCTAACACATTGGGCGAATGGATTTGACAGCTCTATTCCCTGTGTAGGAAAAAAAAAATCAACATTTCAGATATTGAAAGTGGATCGCGTTCACGCCCTATGTAAACTGATATGACAAGATAAGGGAAACCGTAGTGATCAATAAGCACAAAAAAGACAGTCCATAGCAGTCATAAGCAATACTTATAATCAGATTGCAGAGCATAAAGTAAACAAAGCATGCTAAGATGGTAAATTTGGAGGAGGCAAATTAAAGTGCTTTTTTTTTGAGGTTAACAGGAGGGGAAGCCCCTACTGATCTCATTTTTTTATATATGAAAACAAACTGCACAGAGGGAATATGTACAAAAAAGAAGGGGAAAAAAGACTAACTAAAAAACCTAGAAAGCAACAAGCCAGACTCTAAGAAGAGATTTCTTAGGGTCCTTTGACTTTAAAATACTTCTCTTTTAAGCCAAAAAACATGTTATACAGAATACCAGCCATGGACTAACCCCCACCACACAGGTTGAATCAACTTTGGTTCAGATGTGAGAGTTGCTCTTGTTAATTCAAATGTAACTAGTTCTGCCAGGGTATTATGACTTTGTTTAAAATTATGGGCACCCAAGCCAACCAATTACTTAAATGAAAATTGTGTAGCCAGCCAAGTTCCAAAACTGAATAAACTGAGGTTGTATGTCACACAAATAATATGAAAAGAACATTGCAACTCAACTCAAAGCTCACTCACTTGAACTGGTGTAAACGCCAAACTTGGTGCCAACCCCGATCTTGACCCACCACTGGCACAATTCCTCTCTCTGAATCTGATATGAATAAGAAGATAAAAACAAATTAATGGTGAGCCTGCAGATTGTGAAAAGGGACTGTTAAGATCTGAAATGCAGATAAGCTTCTTTCCAATAATGTAATCAAGTTAAATGCCGAATGCATAAAGATCAGTTTCTTTCGGGACTGGCATCCAGTGCAATGGCATAAACTACCTGGAAAAAATACAAAATATTATATTATACAAAGGTGAAGCTAGGTGCAGAGTACCAAGTCCAGAAATGTCATTCCCATGAAAATACAAGTAAAAATATAAATAAATGGAAAGGATATCTGATTATTGTTGTCTTTATGGATACTTTTCATGTATGCCATTTTATTATGTAATAGTATAACAAAATAAGATCCATAGTTATTCATTTTTTACAATCATTCTAAACAGTGAGAGACAAGGGGGGTATAGGTTTCATAACGGAAAGACACTTCGTCCTCTGCAACTCATAGGATCCAATGTTTGTCATATATAAAAAATAAAATGCCTTAAAAAAAGAAAAGAAAGATCAAGTCTCCCATTGGAAATTTTAGTAGAAAGTTTGCTTTGTCCAATTGACACACGAAGCTTCCCGCTTCCTGCCAGTCCAAGCAGGCCATAACCTTTCCCTAAACCATCACCTATTCATAGAAATACTAGAGCGTGTTAAAAGGAGTGAAGCATTCCATATCCCGACCTGGTGTAGCTAAACAGTGTCATTCTGATTCACAAGGAGTGAAGTATTTCTCTGAGCTAGAGTGTTTGTGTTTGAGTAACTAACCCAATGAGCTCTCCTCTGGCACGCCAAACCGCATCCAATTCACAAGCTTTATCATGTTGGTCTGTGCTTATCTGCATAATCAAATTCCCAGGTACAGAAGGTAAGGCAAAAGTAGCAAAAGCCACTCAGAGAAATTTGATAAGTTGCAAAATGCAAACAGGAAAAATAGGTAATCAAATCAGGGATGTGAATGTAGTATAGTATATAATTTTTTATGTTAAGTATAATAGGTTTTGAATTTGAAAAAAAAGGAAGCTTATATACAAATTACCTTTCTTTCATTTGCCGGAGTCGACGGCCCCCTCACTTCTTTTTAGAATAGAGTCCGGAATAGGAAGTGGCTTTGGAAGCCTTGCAGATGGTAGTTCTTGCCACTTTTTAATCTTCTTACTAATTTCTTCTAACAAGTTCTGCCCAGCTTTTCCAGTTGGATCACCTCTTATGGAACCAATCCTTGCTGCGAGTGTTGATTTTGCTGCTATAAGTCTACTAGACTGAGATCTTAAAGGTGGAGATGTGCTTTGAACTACTTCAGTTTGTTCAAGATAGCCAACACGAGACTGGGCTGCTGCAGTAGAGAATCCGGACATATTTTTCTTCTTTGCACCGAGAAGCAGCACATTACAATCGGGCATTTTGGCCAGTGCCTCCAAACCACCAGCAGTCCCCATCAGTTTTGAGGCAACAGCACTACCAACAACAGCAGCAAGGTTTTGGCGCAATGCATCCCATTCAGCTCTTCAAAAAGTCAAGTATTTTGTTCTTTGTTGCATCAAGGTTAAGGGCTCTGTTGCATGCTTCAATAGTTTTTAATAAATTCTCTTCAGAAAGAGGCTCCCCACTAGTGGTTGATTCTGCCATTGTAATCCACATTATGTCTGCAGAAGGTAAAATACCTTTCAAATCAACAAATGTATTGGCTGGTATTGTGCATTCTTTTTTTGAAAAGAAGGTATTGTGCATTCTACATAGCAAACAGTTATATTAGGGTAGAATTGTTTGTACTGAACATGAACGATCACCCTAATCCAAAGGGGGAACGAAAGGTTTAGTCTCCTGAATTCAGCAATGCACATTCAGATAACAAAACACATGACGGGTAATTCCAACGCACCTATCGACAAACCTCCAAAACTATTCATCCTTAAACACCCTAATTTCGCCCCGATCCCGATGCACCAGCTAGCGTGGCGCACAGTTTGCAACGGGAACTGCAGCGAGTACACTAAACCACACAAAACCAAACTGCAAGCAGTTGAAGCGGAACCGGAAGTTCAGACCCCGTTGGGACATTCCCGCTTCAAAACCCTGTCCCCCACTATCTCCAAGCACCGTACCGAGTACAACCCGCGAAATCACGAAATTAAATCCCCAAGCGCATCAATCCAACAGAAATTCACCGCGGCATCGGCGATCGTACTGTTCCGAAGTAGGTTAGGAACAGCAACGGAGGCACGGAGCGCCGCCGCGATCCAACAATTTCTAAGACGAACTTACCATGACTGGAGCCCGTGTCCCCTCAGCGGGCGGGCGGGCGGCGCCGCGGCGGCGATAGCCGCGGATCACCCACGCCCCGTACGCGCGCACGGCTCCGAACGGTCGGTTTTGCTCCGTGCTGCGGCAGCGACCGACGTACTCGAATGGGCTGAGGTTTCTACGCGGAGCGCAAGGACGGCCCATATATGTTTGAGAGAGGTTTGGGCACCAGGGCTAGCCCGTACTCGAATGGGCTGGGTGGCGTCCTGGAAATAGAGGAATTCCGCATCCCACCCACACCATGACACCACGCACAGTCGCCGGGGGTCGTTCCGGGCTTCCGGCGCCCAAGGAGGGATGGCCGGTGGCCGCCGCCGGCGCGCTCCAAGTGCGTCTCCCCGGGACGATGGCAAGGACTAAAATCTGACCACTTCCGCGTCGGCGCGCGCGATCCTCCAAGAGATATGGCCGCACGGCGACGGACGATGACGCCCAACCGCCCGTGGACGCTTGACCCCTCCTGTGGCCCGGCGGGCGGGCGGGGCCGGGACGTCAATGCCGGCGCACGGGGGCAGCGCCATCGCCCTCGACTACACCAAACCAAACGCAAGGACGGGATCGACGCGCCCTTCAATTCCACCTCTCCCCCTCCGTCGCGATCGGAGACGCTGGGTACGGGTCGTCGGGTCGTCGAGTGGCAAGAGTTTCCCGATCGATCTGCTCTGAACCTCTCGTTTTCTCTCAAGAATTGACGGGACGATCCCTAGGCCGTAGGGCTAGGGAGCAGGTACGCGACCGGCTGATCATGGCCTCTCGCCACTGTAAGTCGGCAGTCTGTCTGCCGCCCTTATCTGTTACAGCTACCAGCAGGCTGCACAGTACGTGCCCTAATAGCAGATGAAGCAGCATCGCGGGAGTTATCCGTTCGGACTTGTTCTCCTCCTGACGCATCGTCGTTATGTGGCTCCTGTTCATCGTGTGCCATGCTCCAACTCCCAAGTCGCGAGTACACGTCTCTGATCAGCGTCAGAACGGGCAACAGGAAGCTCTGGACTGGACTTCCATCAAGCCGCGTTCCAATTGGGTTCCATGTCCGACTGTTTTGACACAGCTTCATCAAGGGATAGGATGGGAACGAACGAAAGGCGCAATGATTTGGTGGCCCTTCGGGGAGGCAGGCGCTGAGCTCGGCCCATGCCCAATGATTTCCGACGATCGAGCCGCCCGTCAGCTCACTGATCCGGTAGCCTTTCCGACAGGCGACCCGGCGATTTGGAACTGCTTGGCGGCAGAGGTTGCGCCTGTTCGAGACGGTTTCCATGAATCGGGACCAAAACATCGGAGATCCGGGCACTGTTCGAGGCTCCACGCGCCGTGGCTTCGAGCCACGCACTACTGTAGATTTCTGATGCCTTTTCACATTGATTGGCCATGGAACTGATGATCCTGAATTCCTGATTACCAACACCCATGCTGTTCAACGTACCATCTTGTACTCAACCTTGTAACGTATAGTTCAGTGTTCATCCCAGTGGCCATGATGAAGAACCGCTGTTGACCCTGAATTCCTGATTACTAACACCCATGCTGTTCAGATTCAGCCATTCAGGTCTCTTTTCTGAAGAACCGCTGGAGAAGCTGTCGTGTAACACGGTTTTAGGGAAGCAGGTTAGCTGCCAACCTCTGCTCTCCATTATCACCGGCCTCCATTATGGTATAGCTCAATCCAGCAAACAATGATACACTAACCTATAAGGCTCCTATAGCATCTTTTTTCTCTCTGAACACAAACAAACCAATTATTCGAGGAGATATCGAAATCGAACCAGCAAGAAATCGACTGCATACCGGATAAGTACTCGGCAGAGCAGGGCTCATGATGAGTCACTTATTAGCTCATGCCAAAACAAATCAAGTAGCGAAGCCGACAGGTCAGTGAGCGTGCCACGTGTAGAGGTTAGCATTAACAAACTTGTGCACGAGCCCTTGACGACTTTTGTTTTACCAGAAGAATAAGTAAATGAAAAATCTCTGCTGGACTAGCCGCCACTGCCACAGGTAAGCAGAAGAACTCTGCACGAGAGCACAAGTTCACCTAACACGAATGAATCTGTGGTGGCTGTGGCCTGTGGCCCAAGAACATGGGAGGCTGCCGAGGTGGCTGGGGAAGACGATGGAGAACAGAAGAAGAATTCTCGTCCAGCTCCGCCCGCGCCCGTACGCCGAATCGTCAAAAAAAAAATTGAAGAGAGCCCAACGCCCGCCTCCGCATCGGCACCGTCGACGCCGGGTCCCGGCCGGCGACAGCGACGCCGCCATGCCCGGCCGGGACGCGGATGTGACCGGAGCCGAACTTTTGCGCACGTCGGAGCGGGCGGTGGGGCCGCCGGCCCTCGATCGCTCGCCATGACTGATTGATGCTCTCGGCTATTTATCAAATATACAACGAGGGCCAGTCCACGTCAGACGTCACCACGCAGATTTGGGCTAAGCTGGATGTTCTAGTTTAAACTTCTCGTCTGTGATGCGAGCGAGCACAATTCTGATACGGTGCTCCGAAAGCGAGGACGAATCGGAATAAGGGCTTGCTCGAAACGCAGCGATTTGTATATTGGATAAATCTGGATTTCAGCAGAAACGCGGCTCAGTTTCCACAAAATCTGGATTTCCCCCTGTTCATGATGTATTTCTTTGAAATTTCGAAGGGTGTCCTTAAAAGATTAGATTTTTAAAGGTCCAGATTTTTTGCAAGGCAACAATAATAAACAAAAATACCACTAGGATATCTTGTGTCGTTCTAAAGATCGAGGGTCTATGAATAACCGATCTCTGGATTAAAAATAAATACCTTCTCAGTAAATGGATTTTTAAATTTCTTCACGAAGAGGGACCTTACTCAGAAATAAGTATCTAAGTGCAAAATGTTTCACTCATGTTCAGATTAAACCAGGTGATTCATATTTTTTGAAAGGTCTATTAAAAGTCAAGAAAGACTTTCTAGGGTGTGGAACATTTAGGATAAAAGATGGTTCACAAATCAGATTTTCGGAGGACGCTTGGGTGAGTTCTAAACCTCTTAGAGAGCAGTTTCCTAACTTTTTAATATAGTGGTAAACGTTATGAACCAAAATACACTAAATATTTCCTTTCAAAGAGCTCTAACATGGGATAAATTAACTTCTTGGCACAACCTAATAGCCAAAATATCCTTACAACAACTTTCACAGGAGAGGGACTGCTCTACCTGGGACCTACATCGACATGGACACTTTACAGTTCAGTCTATGTATCATTATTTGATCAATCAGGGTACCCCTTCACCAATAAATTTATTTGGAACCTAAGAATTCCCTAAAAATAAAAATCTTCCTTTGGCATCTCTAGTGAGGTGTAATTTTAACTAAAGGATAATTTAGCTAATAGGGATTGGGTTGGAAGTCAAAAGTGTTGTTTTTTTATTGTAATGAAACAATTAAACATCTCTATTTTGACTATCAACATGCTAAGACCATATGGAGAGTTGATCATGTAGCTCCTAGTGCTGGTGTTTTATACCCAACAACCTACCGAGAGGTATCCCGAAGTAGTAGATTGGTTGGTGGGGAATCTTCGGACCTGAAACTTAACGGTAAAAGCGAGAACACAAGACACAGATTTATACAGGATCAGGCCGCCAGAGTAGCGTCATACCCTACGTCCTGTTTGAGGTATTGTATATTACGCCTTGTTCTTAGGTGTTGTTTGGTATTGAGGATTTGGTCCTCTATTGTCGTTCCATAAGATCTTGGCCTACGGATCTAAGGACCCCTGCCCTCCTTTATATACTCAGAGGTGGGATTACTAGTCGGTTACAAGGTAGGAGTCCTATTAGAATTACATGATATGAGTCCTAGTAGGATTACATGGGAATCCTAGTAGGAGTCCGTCTTCTTCCTTCCTTGCGGGTAATGGGAATCTATCCCCAACAAGCCCTAGAGCGCTTCATAGTCGAGTGTAGCGGCTTTCGAGTACTTTTCAGATCCTTAATTTTGGTACTTTTTGAGTATTTTGTCTAGCTGAATCTTGAAAGTTCCATAAAGCTGCCAAGAGGCTATGATGTGCTCAAACTCTTGATCATCTTGATTTTGTAATCTTCATCTTTGGAATGTGATATGAAGGGCAGCGGAAGTCGCACTCCATATGGAGTAGTCCCCGAACCTTAGGTTGAATCGAAGAATCAGGCTGAGGGTCAATAAAATTTTGAATTTTCTACTTTCGTCTTGAAAAAAATCAACTATTGGGTGTAACTTATCAGCCCCCGAACCTAGGAATGATTAAGTAATCAATCCGAGGGTCTTTAGTCTTTTCATGTAAGTCATCATCCGAGTATTGCGGCGTCCAGCCCCCCGAGCTTATGAGCCAAGTGAGTCGTAGGAGCCACGTCGAGTAATTATTTGACGCTTAGCTCCTGATCTTGAAAGCTAGATGAGTCATTGGAGATATTACAAGTAGTAATTGGCGCTTAGCCAGCCTTGGAGCTAGAGAAGCCAACTGAGGTATGCTGAGCATCCAAGAGAGTCATCACCGAAGCATAACCTGCAAAAAGAGATGCATACATTATATAGCATATTTGTAGAATATTGGAACTACTGAAAATTATTTAGTGATGAATATAATGTAAATGTTGTATGTCAGTGCACCAAATCTGTACCCATAGCCTCTGAAATTCGATGAACCAAGCATGCTAGCGGAGCTTTCGGAACTCAGTGCATAAAACCCGTATCTATAGCCTCCAAAATTCGGTGTACCAAGCCCATGGCTGTCGGTTAACATGCTCCAGTAATAATTGGCAAAATGTATCTCTGGAGGGTAATTTTCGTCGAGAGGTGTACACAAAAAGGTACTCGACGCGTTGCCCTGCATACATAAAACAAGCTGGAAAAATTATATTAAATAACTAAAAAGTGACTTAGCTTGATTCGTGGATGATTGTCAATGAAGAAGTGATAGTCATCGTGAAGCCGCGACGATTGTTGATGAAGCCGACTAGTCGGAGTCGATTCCGACTAGTCGTTGATCATGTGGAACCCGCCCTCAACTAATAGTTGAAGTAGTCGTTAGCGAGCCGGTGTAGACGTCTTGCTCTTGCAGAAGTAGTCGATTGCATCATCGGAGATTTGTTGGTGTTGCCACGCAAGCTGAAGTCCTTCTGGTAGATTTTTTGGCGTGCATGTAGCTGAATGCACCATGAATTTCCATCGCCACAGGGAATAGCGGCAGCTGTTTTTTTTATTTTGATGCTTGGCGTGTTTTTCTATCTCCGATCAACAAAGTTGGTCTATGCTTTGGACTCGACTAAGGAAATTGATTCCCTGTAGAATTCCATCTTGATACCGTCCAATTCTATTCTATTTCGATCTTGATGCTTGGAGACGATCGGAGACAGGTAAATCGCTCCACTCCGCACTCCGTTTCGAATTCCAATTCGGCGAGAACAGATGCTAGCTTGGAATTAGCCTATCCAGCGACTTCGCCTCGAACTCCGACGCAGTTGCACACCGAGTCGTCGATTGGATGGGAGAACAACGTTCTTATCTTGTAGAGTAGATTGATCTTGGTGAGATCCTTCAAGCTCACCCGATGATCTCGACGATCACCCCCTATCTGACGCACCAGATGTCGGTATTTTATACCCGGCAACCTACCGAGGGGTATCCAGAGATAGTAGATTGGTTGGTGGGGAATTGTCGGACCTGAAACTTGACGGTAAAAGTGAGAACACAAGACACAAATTTATACAGGCTTGGGCCGTCAAAGTAGCGTAATACCCTACGTTCTGTTTGGGATGTTGTATATGCGCCCTGCGCTTGGGTGTTGTTTGGTATTGAGGATTTAGTCATCTGTTGTCGTTCTATAAGGTCTTGACCTACCGATCTAAGAACCCCTATCCTCCTATATATAGTCCAGGGGGCAGGATTACTAGTCAGTTATAAGTTAGGAGTCCTATTAGAATTACAGGATATGAGTTAGAATTACATGGAAATCCTAGTAGAAGTCCGCCTTCTTCCTTCTTTACGGGTACTGGGGATCTATTCCCGACACCTGGGTTAACACCGGGTAGATCAATATCACATATGCTTAGAAATTGGTTAACGGGCATGCAAAAGAAGGATAAAAAACTAATCTTTCTTGGGGTTGCAAACGTGTGGGCTATTTGGTGCACGACTTGATTTTTCAGAAAAAATATTTTAATTCTTTTATGCAGGCTGTTTTCAGAAAAGCATATTGACTACGGTTCTGATCCCTACTGCAGCGTGATGACACAAGGGTGATCGTCTTCGGCAAGCAAAGCACTTGATGTTGTCGCTTTGGATATTTTACCAATAATGGATGGAGAAGCATTTTGATTTCCCATATTACATGTGTGCTCCTTTTCCTATTTTATTATCAGCTTTGGTGCTGAGAATGATGTAAAAATTTTGCTGCGTGCGGTTGCCAGAGGTTGGAAACAATCTACTTGTTGTTAAAAAAAATAGAACATCATCGCATCAGGTACTCAGGATCTTCTGGTTGGTGGTTTGAGAGAGGCAAGGTGAGAGCCACCGGCGCCATCGAGTTTGACATGTACGAGCTCCGAAGATTTCTCTTGGAACTTTGGGAGAGAGAGCATCACGCTCGTAGATGTCCGGCGTTAACCGACGGACCGAAAGCAACGTCTCTCCATCCCATCGTTTCTTTCGATCAAACAATGTGCTAGGTAGGAACGACGATGCCATACGTCCATAATCCCATCGTTTCTTTCGATCAAACAATGTGCTAGGTAGGAACGACGATGCCATACGTCCATACCAATGACATCTAGAAAAAGAAGGTAAAAGGACAAGGTGAATAAGAGAGACGATGTTACAGAAGGTTGACGGGGAGCTCAGGGGGTTGGAATCCGCCGCTGTCAAACGTAATGCAAACCTTCAACTGCAAGTTCAGTAAGTAGTTGTTAACCATCAGATATTCAGATATGACATCGTGCCTTCTAGAATGATGAACTGGGAGCACATATACGGATTTGAAATCTCCGATCGTTTGCTCACCAACTTCGTGACTTGCTGAAGTTAATCTGGTGGATCTGAAATTTTGATCGTCCCCGTACAGCGCCGCGTGTAAACTCTGACAAATGTATACGTTGACAGTGATGTACTCAATTCTGGGGCCGAATTAATCTATTGATTTGAGAAATTTTATTGCCTTCCAACCATGTGGCACCACACATCTAAGGGGTGTTTGGAACACCCCGCTAAACTTTAGCACCTATCACATCAGATGTTTGAATACTAATTAAGAGTATTAAATATAGTCTAATTACAAAACTAATTGCACAGATGGAGTTTAATTCGTGGGACGAATCTATTAAGCTTAATTAGTTCATGATTTGACAATATGGTGCTACAATAACTATTTGCTAATAATAGATTAATTAGCCTTAATAGATTCGTCTCGCGAATTAGATTCCATATGTGCAATTAGTATCGAAAATTTTATGTGACCTGGGCATACATCTCACCTGGGAGCGCCCAGCTTCTTTTTTCTCGATTTTATTTGTGACTCCCAAGGATTTAAAAATATCCAGCTCTGTCGGGACTCGGAAGTAGGTGACCTGTACATGTTGTTTCGATTTCGTGTGTTCTCTGAAACGCCATCTACTTTCTAAAAAGTAAAAAGGGATCAAAAGAATGTTGGTCAAAAGCTACATGAATCGAAGCCCTGTACACACACAAGCTGCAGAAAGAATACCTAGATTTCAGTTTGTCAAAGAAGTGAGTTTCTTGCTTCACTGAATTCAAGCGAAAGACCAAATATTTTCAACACGAAGGTCCAGATTTCAGCGAGCAGCGCTGAACCTGCACTGAACAACAGGAAGAGTAGCATCATGTGATGGCAACAGCAAGGCCAAACTTATCCGTGCTCCTGCATGTATCCCTAGCGTGTGGGAAATAAACAAATTAAAACCAAATGCTACCAGCAACGTCATTTTCAGGGTCAAGAAAACGCTGGATGGACGCTGCTTTGGGGACACGGATATTTTTTCTGCCGTCAGATGAGATGCCCGGCGCACCATCGCCGGCACGTACCTTTCCCGCCGGCAAGTACACATCCGTGCATATCTCTTCTGTTGACAAGCTATCAGAAGCAGTATAAAGTGGACTTATCTTTTCAACGAAAAGAAATGTGCTCCCCTTCGAAAGGATCCTTTTTTCTATGCAAGGAAAATTACGTGAAGTGATTTCTAGCCACTGCACGCTTTTCCAGTTTTTGACAGCGCGGAAATTTCTTACCTGGGGTCGAGGGCAAAAGTCACACCGAAGCATCTTTGACTGTGACAAGAGAATTTCGCATTCGAAGAAAATATGGCGGTGGAATGACCGTAACAGCGTTGGATGTAAGAGAAAATGATGTTTAGTTCGTTTCGCATCTCAAGAATCCAACCCTTTTGCTCATTCGTCACGTAATTTTCACAGAATGCGAAATTACAGAAGAATGACGTTTGGTGTGCCTAGCATGTCCGAAGAGTCTGCAGAAGATTTTTCCAGGTGCCTGAAAATTAGCACCCGCTCAAGCCTCGATTGAGAGGCATGACTGCATGAGCTCGTGTTAGGATGGCTCACAAGTTACCTTCCACCTCCAGCTCAATGCATCGTTATTCATCTTACCGTAGCTGTCGTTGTTCACATGTCGCTTGTCGCCTAAATTCTTTTTTCAAATTTCACGCGGCTGCTATTTAGGAGATGTATAGTAGTGTTTTGCTTTTGTTTACTTAAAAGGGAACTCAAAGAATAACCTTTTTAACTGGTTTAACCAAAACATAGAATTAGCAGCATGTTTTCCAACCAGACGCCTGCAGTTTCTACGCCTCTCTGCAGTCCACACAATGATGGGTTCCCATCAAACCTGTATAATTCACTGCTGCTGGCCATTAAAGTGCAGCAAAAAAGGAGTGGGACGAGAAAAGGCACTTGATTAGGGCCTAAAAGGCGCTAAAACCGGCAACCAAAACGTACAACGACGTATCGAGCCCCCGTTGCGACAAGCCACCCGCTCCACGCGTCCCGTTCCGCGCACGCTAGCTTCCACTCCCGCGGCTCGTCTCGCCTCGCCAGCCGCCACCTCCCCTCCTCACCCGCAGCTACAAGAGAGGAAGGAAGCTGCGTGCCTCACTTCACTTGACTCGACTCCACCTCCACGTCGTCGAGGGGGAAAAAGGCTGGGTGTTTTGGAATCCAAAACCGTAGGGAGGGCGAGCGGCCGCGGGGGGAGCCCACGGCATCCCTATCTTCCTCTCTCTCTCTCTCGCTCGCGTGCTTCTTGGTTGGCTGGCTGGCCGGTTGCTCTCTCCGCCAGAGACCTCTCCCTCCTCCCCTTTGGGCTTGTCGTGGCGCTCTCGTACGCGTCCAGCGAGGAAAGTTACCGCCCGGCTTCGTTCCGTACGGGCGGTTGATAGCGAGTTAAGAGGTGCGGCCTCGGCGGGCGTGGGGGCGTGGGAGCAAGCGAGCGAGCTTGGGCGAGGTGGTTCTTGCGGGAAGCTACTAGAAGGAGGGGGGGCGAGGAGGAGGAGTGCGAAGTGTGCCTTGCCTTGCTTGACCTGGTTGGTTGGCCTCCCGCTCGCTACAGGCCAAGCCGACGGACAAATCTCGGTCTCGGGCGCGCCGCCCCGGTGGGATTCGGTTCGGCGCGCCTATTCCTTGTTCCCTTGCGGCGATTCGACGAGGTTTGCCGCCATGGAGGCAGCAGGCGTGACGCATTGAGGCGCGCGTGCAGGGGCCGGGGCCGGAGCCGGGCACATGGATCTGGAGGCCGCGGGCGGCGCGGCGGCGGCGCACGGGAAGGTGAGGCAGCCAGCTCGTGGCCTGGGGTACTTGGATTTGGAGCGCTGGTCTGTGTTGGGTTGTGGGGCTTCGCTCCTCCATTTCCTGACTGCTTGCTTGATTGCTGCTTCTCCTCCCGCAGAGGTGGCGCGGGGAGTCATGGCGCGCGACGCTGCTGCTCGCGTACCAGAGCCTCGGGGTGGTGTACGGCGACGTGGCCACGTCGCCGCTCTACGTCTACAAGAGCGCCTTCGCCGGCAACGACATCCAGCACTCGGCGGGCAACGAGGAGATCTACGGCGTCCTCTCCTTCGTCTTCTGGACGCTGACCCTCATCACGCTCCTCAAGTACGTGCTCATCGTGCTCCGCGCCGACGACGGCGGGGAGGGCGGCACCTTCGCGCTCTACTCCCTCATCTGCCGCCACGTCCGCGCGGGCCTCCTGCCCGGCGGCGGCACCAGAGATGAGCTCATGGAGGAAGAGAAGGCCACGGGGCGCCGCGGCGAGCGGCCCGTGTCGAGGATCAGGGCAGTCTTGGAGAAGTACAGGGTGCTGCAGAGGCTGTTGCTGCTGTTCGCGCTGCTTGGGACGTGTATGGTCATCGGCGACGGCGTGCTCACCCCTGCTGTCTCCGGTTGGGCCCTTTCCGTCTTGGATTTGGATCATTTGTCTCCGTGCCGTTCTGTTTTTGTTTCTGATGCTAGAGATGTGCTCTGTTGCTCCATTTGCAGTGTTTTCTGCGGTATCTGGGCTCGAGTTGTCGATGGAAAAGGAGCAGCACAAATGTAGGTTAAATCCTCTCGTTGATTGCATGCTATATGGTACATAGTTGAATCGATAGAAGCCAATGTTTCAGTTACAGTTGGATTGGGTTAGTTTTAGTCAACTTAATTATCATTAGTATGTTCAATCGTACCATGCTTATGAGATGTTTACTGCAACTTGTTTCTGTGCAGATATAGAACTTCCTGTGGCTTGTGCCATACTTATATGCTTGTTTGCTCTGCAACATTATGGTACACACAAAGTTGGGTTTCTTTTTGCACCAATAGTATGCATTTGGCTTCTCTGCATAAGTGCGATAGGCCTCTACAATATCATCCATTGGGACCACCATGTCTATCGAGCCCTCTCACCATACTACATGTATCAATTCCTCAAGAAGACTCAAACTGGTGGCTGGATGTCACTGGGTGGAATCCTTCTATGTGTAACAGGTACAGATATGCTATGCTGCTGTTGCCTACTATTTGGCTGTGACAATACTTGAATTAAAATGTCAGAAGGCTGACCCATTCTTTTGCTATTATTGTTAAAACTTTTAGGCTCTGAAGCTATGTATGCAGATCTTGGACACTTCTCGCAATCATCAATTCAGGTATGAGACGAGTCTTACAAGAACAACTTTGATGCATGTTTATAGTTATGTTTATAGTGTTCAGCATTTATTTGTGACCCCTGCTTAGTCCAGTTTTACTAATTCACACCTTTTTCTTGTACAGAAGCAAAACTATGTCTAATTTAACTCAATTCCTAATCTTTGTACAATAAAATTAACAAGATATTCCAGTTACTTACATGGTTCTGATAGTAGGTCTTACTTCCATGACTTTTGCGTATCTATGCCACATTTTGAACTTCTATAAATCTAGAAAAATTATAACACACTAATGGGTTTTACCGTATTTTCTAATTATACCTAACATTTAAACTCTTCCTTTACCCACATGGGATTTTCATTGCTCCTTTTTTCTTAGGAATTTGTGGTGAGTCAGCTCCTTGATCAATAAAATCATTTCTGCAAGCATCTTGCTCTTGACTAAAATCTGCTTGTTATAGGAATGGAAGATTTAAATTTTCATGCAAAAAACATAACTAAATTACTGTTCTCTTTGAAAGATCAACCAGTTAACTGTACTCAATACACGTTTCTGTTCTGTTGGCAGTTCAGATCATTTCTTTCCCTGTATTCTTTAACCTGTCTGTATACTTCACTCACTATCCTTGACATCCCTACATTCTGTTGAACTTCTCATGATCTTTGTATCTTGATTGCTGTACTTACCGCTCTTAGAAAAATGAACTTTATCTTTCGTTTTTTTAAGTTTTGGATTGTTTTCAACTTAACATTTTATTAATTTTTCCCAACAGATTGCTTTCATATCTGTGGTTTATCCTGCTCTTGTACTGGCATATATGGGACAAGCTGCTTTTATTTCACAACATCACAACTTTGAGAGTAGTTATCATATTGGATTTTATGTGTCAGTACCAGGTAATTTCTTCGATTTCTCTTTTCTCCTTTTTAAATATTATTAGTAAAGAAATTTGTTATCGCAATATTCCATTAAAAAACCCTGCATATTTTGTAGCACTGACGTAGGCAACTGTCTTTGTAGAATCACTCAGATGGCCTGTTCTGGTGATTGCTATACTAGCAGCTGTAGTTGGGAGTCAAGCAATTATTACCGGAACCTTTTCAATCATCAAACAGTGCTCGTCATTAAGTTGTTTTCCTGGAGTGAAGATTGTACATACATCCTCTACAGTGCACGGTCAGATATACATACCAGAAATCAATTGGATGCTGATGATACTGTGCCTGGCTGTTACTATTGGCTTCAGAGACACAAAGCACTTGGCAAATGCACAAGGTAAAAAAAAAAAGAGCTCGTATTCAAATAGTTCTTTCCTACTCCCTCCGTCCCACCCAAATTACTATTCGTTTTGGCTTTTCTAGATTCATAACTTTTGCTATGCATTTAGATATATGCTATGTCTAGATACGTAACAAAAGCCATATATCTAGAAAAGCCAAAACGAATAGTAATTTGGGACGGGGGGAGTAGTTAATAATTTCAGGTACTTGCAGTGCTTCTTTCATACATTGAAGTGAATCTCATAGAGTCATATATAATTTTTATGGTTTCTTCCTACTTTCTTGATACAGGTTTGGCAGTAATAACTGTTATGCTTGTCACCACATGCTTAATGTCACTGGTTATTGTGCTTTGCTGGAACAAGAGTATCTTCATTGCCCTTTGTTTCCTGCTTTTCTTTGGCACAATCGAAGTGCTCTACTTCTCAGCTTCTCTTGTCAAGTTTCACGAAGGTGCTTGGGTCCCTATTACTCTTTCCTTCATATTTATGGTAGTCATGTGTGTCTGGCACTATGGCACAATAAAGAAGTATGAATTTGACGTGCAAAACAAGGTTTCAGTAAACTGGCTCTTAAACCTTGGTCCTTCACTGGGCATTGTTCGTGTTCGAGGCATTGGGCTAATACATACAGAACTAATGTCTGGAATTCCTGCCATTTTCTCGCACTTCGTCACCAATCTGCCTGCGTTTCACCAGGTACCTTATCACATGTCCTATTCAGAGTACATGGCATTAATATTTTTTTTTGGCAGTTTGTCTTAATGCACTCTCAGAAATCTGAATAAATCGCACCAGTGCACCGGGCAATTTGTGGATATAATTTGTAATGTCCTCACATTTGTTTCTCATCAGGTACTGGTCTTTCTTTGTGTTAAATCAGTTCCAGTGCCACATGTGCAACCTGAAGAACGATTTTTGGTGGGTCGCATTGGTCCAAAAGAGTACAGGCTGTACAGGGTTATTGTCAAATATGGGTATCGTGATGTGCAGAAGGATGACCTAGAGTTTGAGAAGGAGCTTGTCAGCAACATTGCAGAGTTCATCCGCAGCAGTGGTGAATATGACAAGAATGGCTTTGTGGAGGACACAGATATGCCCTCTGAGAAGCTCTCTCCCGTCAGCACGGGAATTCCATTGTGGGAAGAGGATGGGGACCTTGATGCATCAGCATCTCCTCATAAGGAGATAGACCCACAGAACATAGCACCCAAGCGAAAGAAAGCGAGGTTCATGATACCAAAGAGCGCCCAGGTGGACAGCGAGGTGCGCCGTGAGCTGCAGGAGCTCATGGACGCAAGGGAGGCAGGCATGTCCTTCATCCTGGGGCACTCGTACATGAAGGCGAAGAGCGGATCAAGTTTCATAAAGCGAATCATGATAAACTTCTTCTACGAGTTCTTGAGGAAGAACAGCCGCGGCCCCGCGTACGCTGCGAACATACCTCATGCCTCCACCCTGGAGGTAGGAATGGTCTACCAGGTCTGATAGCACTAGCAGCTGTATAAAAGGTAGAGATGAGACAGTGTTCCTCCGCCCCGCCTGTATATATCACCTTGTCGCTGATACTGTTAAAGGCGTTAACACAGTGACAGAAGTAGAGACCCTGGAGCACAGCACGGGCTAACAACACGGTTGCAGATCTTTGGAGAGCCCAACCGGGATTTTTGTCCGTATAAAGCCTTCTGTTGTGCTGTCCCTTGTTTTGTTTTCTGATGTGTTTCCTGGTGTTGTTGACTTTGGTAAGGTACTTGTGAAGCTGTAATTGTAAGTCTGTAAGAGTGACTAGCACAATAGCATTTTTGATGTTCAGCAACTTGTGTAGTCTTCTCACTTGTCTCATTGTCTGTACTTTCGGAGTGTGAAGGCAGCAGCACTTAGCAAATCAGCACTCTGGCTGTTTAATTGGGCCTGACTGTATCATAGGCTGGGCCTTAAGCCGCTTTTATTTTGGGCCTAAGAACATATGAAAAAACCAGACAGACAGGGAGGGTTGTACCATGGATTGTGGGCCCCGCTCACAACAAACTAACCAGAAATCAGGCGCCAATGATTCCGGACGCCCCCCCGGTGGTCCACCACGCTCTCGTCGCCGCCATAGAGTGGGCTCTATGCGGCCCACGCTTAGCTCAGTAGCAACAAAAGCCTTGTGTTCATTTGGGGCCCCGGATCCAGCACATTGTTCCCCTCGTGCACATGCGCTTCCCCTCCTTTATCGAAGACCGAGAACCAAAGCTTGGATTGTCTTTTGCCATCGTGTGTAGTGTAACTACTGCAGTGCGACTGGTACTCTAGCAAATGCTAGGGCTTTTGCCTGTCGGGAACAGATGAATCCAACTTCAGGAAGAGTTCATTTCAGTTACCGCCTTCGAAATTTACCATGGCATGGGGGCGCGTGGCTTCGGCTCCAGAGCTGGGAATGCTGGATGATCTCTCGGGGGTGAGATGCCGACCGGGCAGCTTCACGTCCTTTTCCCAAGTCCATTCCCGCCTTGCTGGTTTGCTGAAACGACAACATTGCTGCAGGCACTGCAAGAGCAAGCCAAGCGCTCTTGCGGGGGCAAGGTTAACTGCACGGTAATTTCCCCCCATTCTTCCTTGCCCCATGCCGGCACGGCCCCACTTGGCTCTTGGCTTGGCATGCCCATGCTACGGGTACGGGGCTACGGCAATCGGCAATCTCTTGTCCCTCGGCACTCGGCAGGGGCTCTTCCAATGCCAGCTTGTGCAGCAATAGCGCGCGCATCAGGAAAGAATCAGTGCCCTTTTGACCCCTTGCGTAGCCTTTCCAGGCTCGGCAGGCATCTCGTCTCGTCGCCCGCGATGGCGACGACGACGACAGCGCGCGCGGGGGAAAAAGGGTCGCGGACCGGACGCCCCCAAGGCCCCAACAAGCAGCCGAGCCTCACGCCCTCACCTCGCCTCGTCTCTCATCCATCCATCACATGGCCGGCACCCATGGATCGGAGCGAAGGAGCGCGCGCATGGGCCGCATGGGCGGTCGCCCCCCGTGTGCGTGCTGCGTTGCGTCCGAAAGGAATGAGCGCAGGCAGCAGGGAGGGAGGAAAGCCTGAAAGGACGGCCAAGTGTCACGAAAAGCAAAGGTACCCGCGCATTCGAGCGAGTTGGGGTAGGGTACCGGACTGGCGGACTGAACCTCGTCAGGGGACGGGCGTACGGATGGGTCATCGTGCTTTGTGATTCGAATTCGTGGACCTTTCGAACTCGTGTGTACTCGCTCTACTGCTACCCAGTACTCACACCCGCAAGGCCGTAGCACGAGCACCCCGGTACATCTGGAACGCGAAGGTCTCAGGGCCCGTTTGGTGGGGTGCCGGCCGGCTCCGGCTCCCCGACAAAGTTCACTGTGCTGTCATAGGAGCCGGAGCCGGTAAAGCCACAATTGGTGGCTGCTCCGGCTCTGCTTGTTTTGCGAGGGGAGGGAGAGGAAAGAGAAAAGGAGTTTTGATGAACAGTAGATGAATAATGTCGTGCCAGAAGGAGCTAGAGCCACGAGAAGCCTCAGTTTCAGTGGTGTGGGTTGAGTAGTAGGACGCTAGTACTTCAGACGAGGTGATTTTTTATTTTTCCTCGTCCGGTTCTGTACGTGAGTCGCTTCGCTGGGACATGCCCGGAGGCAGAGACCGCGGCGGTGCGTGGACGGCTTGAGGCGTGTGAGCTGGTTGGCAGAAGATGGACAGCGAAGCACGCGCGCATGGAGCGCCCAAGATTTTTCATGTTCCTTCTCCGCGCTACTTGCCGTAACATATCCGGGAAAAAACTACCCGGCAAAGCTGGGTGGTATTGGCGTTGGAAAGTTGTATATGGAGCTTGTGAGGACACCGAGGGCACGTTTGCAAAAGGAGGTTTGAATTCAAATAATCTTCCTTTCAAAAAAAAAGAATTCAAATAATCTGAATTTTCAGGAACATGGAAAAAGGGGCCAAAATTCTTAGTGGCAATGCACGTTGCACGAATGGTTTGGCTCGTTTTGAGGCTACTTGGTTTGGCGTTGGAAAGCAGTACTAGTATAGTATGGACCTTGCGATGACATGTCTGTAGAAGGTGGTTTAGATCAAAATTCTTTCGGCCTGTTCGTTTCAGCTTATTCAACCGGCTTATCAGCCACCAAACAGTGTTTTCCTCTCACAACAAATCAGCCGTTTCAGCTTTTCAGCCGGCTTATAAGCTGAAGCGAACAGCCCCTTTGAAATTCTATGGTTCTCGGTCTACTCGAAACAAGTGACCTACTGAGTTGATACCAGGAAAATGCCAGTGAATTGCGAATCAAATTCCTGCATCACTAGCCCGATTGCTGGATCTGAAGGGGGCTATAATTGGGGGTGCCGGAGCTTTCCAATGTCGTATGCTGCTTAAAATATGCGTGCATGTCCGACATGCGAGTAAAGTACTCCTCCAACAACGTTCGTGTTTGGGGATAAGAAAAACGCTTAAATCTTAAGCTACTTTCCCAATTTGTTTAGTGAGACCCTTTTCCTACATTTGTTTAGCAAACACCTTTGCCGAGTTGAAAATGGCCTTCTTTTTTAGCACTCCACTACCCATGACAAGGGCTGTGCGGCCTGTGCTACTCGAAACCGAGATGACGAGTGAACATCCCCTGCATCACCCTCTGCACGTGACCCGACCACCGTGACGCCTCACGCGGACCTCTCCCCCCTCCTCCCTCTAAAACCCCACGAAATCAGCGAGAGCGAGAAGGCGAGCGGCAGCCGCAGCGAACAGCACAGCCTTCCCTTCTCCACTCCCCCTACTTGTTCCAATCCCTCCCTGCCTTCCCTTCTCCACTCCCGGAGCGCAAGGAAAAGCTCGGATTCCTGGTGGTTTCTCCCACTCCCCGTCCTCGATCTGGGCGCTCCCTGCTCCCTTGCCTCCCCTCCTCCCCTCAGATGGCCGCCTCCCGCTTCCTCTAAATCTTCCGCGGCGGCGAGCTTCCCCCCACCCCACTTGTTGGTTGTCCCGCTGCGGCCCAATGGCGGCCAAGGGAGGGAGCGCCCCGGTGGCGGCGCTGCTGGTGGCCGCGCTCCTCCTCGTCGCGTGCGCTCCGGCCTCTGCTTCCTCGTACCCCGCGAGTGAGTGTGAGCCGACCGAGCTCGGGGTTTTCGCCGTCCGGCTGGGGTGGGTGGTTTCCTGGGTTCTGACTGGGGTTTTCGTCGCCATCGCAGGGGTGGTGAGCGGGTTCGTCTCCAATGCGGCGTCGGCGGTGGTGAAGCGGCTCTGGTCCCTCAAATCCACCACCAAGACAGGTGATTACTGAAGCCTCCCTTCCGTTTCCTTCTTCTCCGGTTCCGATTCGGGTTTACTGAGACGAGTGCTTCTCTTCCTGCTGGAGCAGCGACCGGAAGCAAGTCGATGGTGAAGTACGAGGGCGGGTACACCGTGGAGACGGTCTTCGACGGCAGCAAGCTGGGGATCGAGCCCTACTCCGTGGAGGTCACCCAGGGCGGCGAGCTGCTCGTCATGGATTCCATGAACAGCAACATCTACAGGATGGCGCTGCCGCTTTCCCGATGTGAGTGAGCCCTTGCTGACCTCCCACTAGTTCCCCCCTGAATCCGGCATGTTTTGGTGTTACTTCCCAGTGGGGCTCTGCATAATTATATGCGGCGATGTGTTTGGTGGAGTTGGTGCTTGCTGATGCTGTGGGTTGGTTGGTGTCATCAATTCCGGCATGCCCTATATCTTGATGGCGATGGCTTTGTTAGCTTCCTGCTTGCACAGCCTATGCGATGCTTTCCAGTTGCTTTCAGCTGATTTGTGCAATTTGGCATTTCCATTTTTATGGGAGGCAAAATTAGTGTTTACACTTGTGGAAATGGGGTGTGAAAAAAATGGTCTCGATCCATTCTATGCTACTTTTAGATGCTTTTGCTAGCTAATTTCGTCAAGGTGTTGCTATATCTGTTTAACACTAAAAAGTAAGAAGTGCATCTCACATGTTGATCCCCTGACTTTGATATGAACATTTGATCCAAATGGCTATACTGATTACCTGCAATCTGCATCTTTGACATTGCCTTTTTCTAAGGCATTGAAATGCCAGTCAGCCAGTCCATGTTTCATTTATGAGCAGATGATTTTGAGCCACACAGGATTTCTTTCTCCTGAAATTTGGCTGAACAATGCAGATAGCAGGCCGAAGCTTGTTGCTGGTTCCCCAGAAGGATTTCCTGGTCATGTTGATGGGAAGCTGCGAGAGGCGAGGATGAACCATCCTAAGGGATTTACAGTGGATGACAGGGGTAACATCTATGTGGCTGATGCCATGAACATGGCCATTAGAAAGATCAGTGATACAGGTAAGCTAAAATGTCCTGTTGTAGGGTAGATGCACGCACATGCTTTTGTCTGTTCCTTGAGCATCCTATGTTTGCCTTTTGGTTCTTGCTGGTCTTGTCCAGCATGTATTCAGCACCTGGATCCAAAACTGCATTCAGAAAGAGGACGCCTGTTAGACAATATGAACATTCTCTAATCATCTTGAGTAAATCTGCTTTGAGTTTCTGCAATGCATTGCAATGCCCAGATGAAATATTAAATTGAGTGCTAGTTACTGGAGTTTTAAATTTGGACTTATCTATTCGTGGAACGTTATGTTCTGAAGTTACATAGGAAAATTGTTAACCAAAATCTTTTCTTCTTTTCTAGCCTAATTTGTACCTGGTATACTTGATATATAAATATGTAGTATTGACTTGTTTTGGGTTGTGACTTTGTGCCCCCAAAATTACGTCAACATGGATAATTATATTGCATTCTTGAAATGAGCTGAAGGCATGATTAACTGGGTTTGTTTTTTAGTACAGTCTATATTTACATATTCTGCCATCATTATGCATACTTTTCCCTTATCTAATCTCTAGTAAAGAGTAAGTGGCTGACATATTGTGTTCTGATTTTTAGGGGTTACAACTGTTGCTGGAGGGAAATCAGGCAGAGGAGGGCATGTTGATGGACCAAGTGACGAGGCAAAATTTTCTACTGATTTTGAAATTCGCTACATTGGCAGTAGTTGCTCCCTTCTGGTGATTGACAGAGGAAACCAAGCAATTCGGGAGATTCAACTCAACTTTGATGACTGCGTGTACCAGTATGAAGCTGGTTTTCCTCTAGGTATATTACTCCATTCTCTGCAATTATTGCTGGACCTGAAAAACATGGTTGAAGCTTACCACCTAAACTTCTTTACACTCTTCACTCTGCTATATTACTGATTACATTAATCTCCCATGCCCACAGGAGTTGCACTACTACTTGCTGCTGCTTTCTTCGGCTACATGCTCGCATTGCTCCAGCGCCGTGCTTTGGGGATGTATTCAAATGGAGATGTAAGTATCAAGTGCCTAAACACTGTCATTATTTTGTGAAGGAAAGAAAAAAAAACATCATGTGCCTTCCCTGGCAGATTGTCAGAGTAAGCAAATATGGTTAGGGCTGCAGTGGTCCACAAGCCTGCTGTAACCCAGCAGGCTAGCACATGAATTTCGTTGTCACCAGTCATTTGTCTCTCCTGGTACTAGTGTCCATCATCCATTGGCCTTAGTTTGCGTCCTCCCTATGCCTCCAACAAGCCAAAAGTTACCACTTACCACCTTATGCAGCATTCCAATTGGAATCGTCTGTAAATATTAGGAGTTTGAGATTAGGACTTTGAACTAATCAATCCAATTTCCATAACTTCAATTGAAACTTCTATATATCTAGACTAATATTATTTTGCTCAATTTGTGTTAGAGACAACTTAGCTTCTTGTTATCTAGATTGTGCTTTTGAAAGAAAAGTAGGCATCTACTCCCTTCTTTAAAAACGGAGGTAGTACTTTATGATGGAAAGGTTTGTCAAATATCAGCAAAAAAGGATAACAGAAGAAACAGAACATTTGTTCAGTTTTAGTTTATCATTATTCTGATTGTTATAGAAAGTCAGAACTGGTCGACACTTGCCATCCGATCTGTATTCGTCTTGCAGTATACTGTTCTGAATGCAAATTTTTCCATGCAGGAGCAGGAAGTTGTGAGTCCGGTAAAAGCTAAATTATCAAGCATTCCACCTCCATACCAGAAGCCACTGAAGCCTTCCCTCCGCCCCCCGCTAATCCCTAGCGAGGATGAACCTGTGAAGCAAGAAGAGGAAGAAGGGCTCTTCACGTCAATCGGCAAACTTGTGGGCGGAGCAAAATCATCAATCACGGAGATCGTCCGCGCAGCATTCTCCAGAAAGAAGCACGTGAACATCCATCACCATCAGCTGGGCCTGGGCAGACCAGCCTCCTGGCCGGTACAAGAAAGCTATGCCATCCCGCGCGACGAGACCCCTCCGCCGCTGGACACAAGAACACCGACCCCTCGCAAGAACTATGCCTTCATGTCCAAGGAGCCCGAGAAGATCCACCACATCCGGCACGGCCGGCCCCAGCTGCACGGCTGGACCGCCGGAGAAGCACCTCAGCAACAGCCTCCGCAGCCGCAACAGCCGCCGCCGCAGCAGCAAGTGCACCACCAGCAGTACCTGCAACGCCACCAGCAGTACTCGGCCGGGCCGCAGACCTTCTACGAGCCGAGCTGCGAGGCGACGAACGAGATCGTCTTCGGAGCCGTGCAGGAGGCCGACACCGGCCGCCGTGCCGTGGAGATCAAGGCCGTGAACCACGGGGACCCGCCGCCGTACGAGCAGAACGGGCTGCGGTACCGCAGCAGCTACGGCATGGGCTACAGTGGCAACAACTAGTCGAGGAAGATAGATTTATGATGATCGCTTCCGTCCTAGTGGTTTTGGAAGCGTCCTCCGTTGTACTGGCTGTAAGAAAAGGAGAGAATAGAGAGGAATCGAGGGAGTACCAGTCTCCTGATTGACTCGTGTGCAACGGTAAAAAGCTGGGTTTTGGTAGAAGAGCGTCGTGATCTGTGTTGTTCCTGGACTCTGGTGGTGACACACACATATTATATAATATATATCTATTTCTCAGCGGCCGGTTCCAGAATAGGTTATTGTGTAACCAGATCATCCAACCGTCCAATCATCATCCGGCCCACATCTGTTTCTTCCGCTCGGCGTCTATCCCCCGAGCCGAGCGCGGTGCCCGCTCGGGTTACGAGCGAGCCAGGAGTAACGAGTCTAGCGGGAGTAACGAGTCGATCTTTTTTTTTTTCTCTCCTTCCTTTTCTCCGCTTAATCTGTTCCGGCTTTTTATCTTCTCTGTGCGGCTCATCCAGCTCGTCATCCAGTTCCGTCCTCAATCTTCTCCACCGCCCAAAGCGGCTCATCCAGCTCGTCATCCAGATCCGTCCTCAATCTTCTCCGCAGCCGCCGACACCGCCGCCCTCGTTTCCCGCCAGGCATCCCGCACGCACGCAGTAACATCGCCGCCCTGATTCGTTCGCCGAGCAGGAAGCGGGATGCGCAATCCACCGAAGACGCCGCCGATTTCGTATCGTGGGAAGAGATACTTCTCGTAGGTGGAGCAGTGGTGATCCGGTAGGAAACAATCCCGTGGGTCCATCCTAGTTCTATAGCCGGGTCCATCCTAGCGCAACTGACCGAGCGGCTTCCTCCCATCCCACCAAACCCACTCACCGCCCCAGCTCGATTTGACTCGGCTGGGTAAACCCGTATCGAGCTTGCAGAATCATACAAGCCGGTCCCCCCCCCCCCCCCCCCCCCCGCACCTCTCCCATGGGTGGCGGCGCGACCTGCTGGCCCGGCGACCTCCGCTGCCTCCTCCCTTCCCGTGCCAGGCATGGCTTAGACGGTGACCCAATCCGCTACCCCCTCCCCGCTCGTCTGTAACCATGCATACGTGCGTCTGTATCTTCCCTCGATGTGGGGATAGGTGGATGATACGGGCTCACGATTATCGGACGGCAGCGGATCTGGCCACAAAATTAGTTATTCTATGGCTAGCTTTAGAGGAACGTGTCAAATGGGTTTTGATCTGATTCTCAGTCGACGTGAATTCGCTGGGGAGATGATTTTGGTTAGTTGCTAGCACTGTAGTAGGGCATGTGCGGTGTTTTTCGGCTCATGGGTGGCAGGCAGGCTAGGACGGCTGGCTGTTTTGCTAGCGTGGTGGTGGACCGAAGC
The DNA here is from genome assembly GCF_000263155.2 of Setaria italica. Taxonomy (NCBI): domain Eukaryota; kingdom Viridiplantae; phylum Streptophyta; class Magnoliopsida; order Poales; family Poaceae; genus Setaria; species Setaria italica. Next base: position 37,054,054 of record NC_028450.1, read on the forward strand.
TAGCGTGCTAGTTTTTGACATTTTCTTTACCCCCGCCGGTCACGTGGATCGTGTATCACATGTGTGGCGATGATTTTGCCTTTTGAATGCGCCGCCGGACACCGTTAGTGTCTGAGCCCATTTTTGCATATAGCGAGCCACCGGTAGGGGCGAGGCCATGCTTGAAGCTTGCTGAGCCTGGTGCAGTTGCTCTAGAGGCAACGTTATTCTTTGCTGTAGGACATCGCTCCAGAGTACATAAGGCTGTAGGACATTGCCTAGTGTCTTGTAGTCTATATTTTCCACATCATATATAACAACGAAAGGTATCCTACTACAAAATTCTTTTTTAGAAAAATTTTATTACTACCGTTTTTTCACCTCTTGTGCTGTTGTGCATTCCCCTGGACAGCTGGCCTGAGCTTATGCACCAAGCATCACCCAAATCTGCTGGCCAGCAAGCAAGCCTAACGTGGTTTGGTTAGTGCAGGTGTGGATTATTAGGTTATGGATAAGATTTGGGTATTGCAAACCGGCAAATCAACCGCTTATACACAATGTTAATGGCAAATCAACCGCATTTACACAATATTATTAGTACGATATTCATTTAGGTACAATATACAGTGGAACACTATATTATTAGTTTGCATAAGCCCGTGCCATCCAACCATGACAAGGTGTTTTGTTCTCGATAAATACAACAATCAGAGATGTACTGCGTTACAAATTAATTTACTCCCACCAAGGAAAATAAAATAATTACTGCAACGGACTGCAGGATGGTCTGAAGCACCCGAAAGTTTGTGTCCTGACTGGATACCATCCTCTAGCCTTCATCTAACAAGATTCATCAGTCCCTTAGTTGTGACGAACAAGGTCTCTATGGCACCACAAATACCAAATAGGAGCCAAGACGGAACACTAGAAGATGCAATGATCAAGTTTCAGCAATTACTCAAATGGAACATCCTGTTGCGACCTCAAAGAATTAAACATAACAATACTAGCAAAGATAAATTATTTTAAACATGGATGCAGTAGAAGATTTGAACTTCATTTCTTTGTCATTAAGATAAGTTTTCCCCCTCGTATCCCACGCCCAAAAAGGAAATGAGGTTCAAAACCAGAGTTCCAAAACGAAATTTTCGAAAGCCATGACACATGAACTTCTGAGAGTGATCTTACAAGTTATATATATTCATTCAGGATTGGATGATGTACAGATCTTGCTTTGATATGTAATAGCATGACATTAAATTCCCTGGTTGCATGATAAACTGCTCTCTGAACTGGCCTACACGTTTGCTTGGAATGTCAATAGAGAGCTCATCCAAGCTGGGCATCCCTTCAGCTTTTACCCCGTCACCACATACAAGAACCTGGTTTCCAACAATAAATGATCCGGATACACGAATTGCAATTCCACTGTCACCGTTTGCACGGCAATGTAGCTTCTCCACGACATGGACAATTTTCTCTCGAGGCCTGTCACCCTTTAGCTTCTTCCTTATATTTGACAAACTATCAAAAATGTCATTTTGGCCAACATACACCTTCCCTGAGAAACTGCCAAAACAGGATAGGTAAGACAGCATATCATGCCTGTGTGCTCAGAGACAGATTTCAGCACAACTATAACAGCAACTATTGTGTAAAGAATAGTACTACAAAAGAAGCAAAATCACCAGAACAATGAAGTTGGAAAAAATAGTAGTAACCATCCAGTTATGACATGACATAAAAGCACAGGTCAAGTAAAGTGCAACTGGGGATGTAACTGGTCCATCAAAATTTTCAGCAGCACATACAATTCCGTTCATTTTCAAATTATCCATTCAAAAAAGGAAATTAAAGCATTATCCATAAACCACAAGAACAATTATAGCTTGTTCATTCCCCAAACAAACTGGGCCAAAGGTTGTCCAATGTCCACATCAGTTGCACATGAGTTGATTCTGAATCCCGAGACATGGGCTAAAATTCTAGCCAATAGGAAACTTTATCACCAGCTAAGTAGTTTCAGGATACAAATCTAGTTTTAAAAGGCAGCGAAGTTGGACAGTATTTAATCATGACGTTTACAATTGTAACATTGCCTTAAGGTACCTGAAAGTAGATTGTTCCATGTAGAATGTCTTCATATGATGCCAAATCCCATCAGATCCATTAAACAAGAGGTAGTAATGTATAGCAAGCATCTGAAATAAAGTAAAGAACAATATATGTTACACATAGTAGACATGTTGCATAAATACTAATCTTTCCATAAAAGAGTCAGCATTTTTTTTTCAACACTTGGGACGTCAGTGTCTATATTTCTTCCCGGTAGAGAGATTAGGAGAATACAAGAGATGAGTGGATCACATAAAATTCGATTATTCCATGACCCATTCTTTCATGGGCTGAAAGGAACATGGATATGTGACTTGTGGAGCTGCAGGCTGGGTTTCTGAACCTCACAAGTTAAGAAATTGGGTTAAACATGCTCGTTGCTGGCCCGTATAGAGGCAGACTTAGGTACACATATATGTATGCATGGGCTGGGGCCCTGAAATTTGCGGGCCTGTGGCGGTGGCCCTGAGCAAGGGCTTCCGCTACGCCTAGTCCATGCCCCTGGCAGTGCTACGGCACCATCACGGGTTGCAGCCAAAGGTAATGGAAGTGGAAGGACAGAAAGTGTGACATGGAGATGGAGGATGGTACCATGGCCTGGACAAAGAGTAAGGGCACAACAAGAAATGATGAAAGCAAGTGCCACATGTAATAGGATGATGATTAGGCAGTTTTGGACTTCAAGTGAACCTGGTACGGTTGGCAAGACGCCAAGACCTATTCCTGCAAAAGGAAGAAATCTAAGGATTGCTGGCTGGCAATTTGACCAATGAGGTCAGAGCGGCCCACTTGTGAGAGGTTAAGGAAGTTTTATTTAAATTGTAATTAGATTGGATTTTATTTATAAAGAACCAATCTATTTGTTGTAGTAGGGGTCAACTCCTCTATATATAGAAGAGGGCTGTCATCTAATAAAATTAAGCAGAGTCTCTGTCTCCCTCTCCCTGACACGGCTAGGGTTTGGTCTTTAGCCTACCCCACCGGGCTAGGACTTGGCCTTAGCCGACCCCCTCCACCACCGCAATTCTCTCTCCCTTCCCAACCTTCTGGTTCCGCTGATCTGCACCATAACAGAACCACTTAACAAGTTTTAGGGATCGAAATTTGCATTTTCCATAATTAGGGACCTAGATACACCATGGAACAAGTTGGAGCGTCAGGTGCATTTTACTCTCATTCAAGTTACTTGCCGCCCCCCCCCCCCAAAAAAAAAATGCCACAAAGATGAAAATGCCTCCCACATATGAGTTTTCAGCCTGGGTGCGTCATGCGTCAAACTAAATTTACAGATCCCTGTTATTGTCCACATCACATCTTTATTCCTGATTTTTCAGCTTACGCGGGAAACAAAATTTAAACATATCCCTGTCAGTGTCTACATCACATGTTATACATCATGACAAGTTAGCTAGGGGATTAATTTCAGCCAAATGTGTAACTTGAGAGATCAGATTGATCCTTTGGAAGAAAAAAGGAATGCGAGCCAATGAGCTAAATCAAGGGACAAAAATTGTAACGGAACCAATTAAAAAACAGTAGGAAAGAATAAAGTTGAAATATGTCACAAGGACTCACCTCAGCTATTTGCTTTAATCTTTCTGTTGGATCAACAACACTTTTGACATATGCTGCCAAGTCCACATCGGTTTTCAGGTACCTCTTGATGAATGGGTGTGACAAAAGCTGCAAAATGTATTGAATGTAATCAATGCAATAATGGGATAAAACATACTATACTTGAGTTTACTGACATGCTGAAGTTATTGGCAAAATGACATTTTAACATTCTATGATTAAATCAAACTGATCACTAATAACCACTTACATTTTTCTTACATACACTGAGCACTGAGAGACCATGAGAATTATGGCAAATATATATATATCGAAACCCTAACCTACAGAACTCAAATTACATGAAAATCATCATATACAAAGTCTCTTTACCTGCTCACATGTGGGCCTTGCATCGGCATCTTTCTGCAAGCAATCATTGACGAACGAGCAGAACTCTGATGAATAAGCATCTTGTGGTGGAGTTGGTGATGGATCATCCAGTATCTGAATTACAAGACATCAAATTAAAAAAGCAGACAACGAAGTGCAAATAACCATTCAAAGATAATTATAAAATGGTTCACAACATCATATGACAAACTGAACTATGATGCTCTCATTAAAGCAAACAGCAGCAAACCAGCGAACGAGCAGCTAAGGTCACTTGCTGTTGTTGCATTGCGCTAGCATTGCTTATTTTCTAAGTTGCTATATAACAGTAAATTTTTAAGGCACTGTAGACAGTGATCATTGACTATACTGTTCAATGATTTATACATTCAAAAATTCAAAGGGGAAGTGGGGAACCCAACATCCATGCATTCAACTAGCTGTTAGCAGTAACCTTGTGTGCAAGAGTAGATTTTTATATTCAGTCAAGCTTCTAGGTGCAGAATATTTCGTGTTAGCGGATTTTCCACTGGTAGTTAGGGAGAATAGGCAATAATAGTTATAAATGACTGTAGTTACTAGGAGGCACCGGCGGAGCTACTTGGGGGTCAAAGTGGGCCACGGCCCCCTCTTGGTCAAAACAATTTTTCATGCTTCTACATGAAAGCTGGAGGCCCGCAACGTGATGGCCTTGTAAATTGGCTAACGATTAGGAAAAACAGGTCCACCGTAAGGCATCATGCAGTTCTTTTGCAATGCAGTCACCCTACGGCCGGCCACCAGCGCGTGTGGCCATATGCATCCCTGGCTCGCCGCTTCGCCGGCCGTCGCTGCTCCGTGCTGGCTTCGCGCTCTCAGCCTGCCACACCTCCCAATCGAATCCACATTTCCTAGTGTAGGCAGATTGTTATTAGCTTCATTTGTAATTTTGTTCCTTGCTTCTAGATCTCATGAGCAAGATGCATCGTTAGCCATATTAGAAAGCAACTTCCAGCTCTTGCATACTTGAAGTTAGGTCCTGCAACTCAAACTGAAGAATGTAAGGCTTCTAGGCCGAGCATCAGTGCCATTTTCAATTCAATTAGTTTTTCCTTCTTGGTTTGAGTGTTCAGAGAGCGGCCACCGTGCATATTATTGTCTTCTTTGTGATTTTGATGTCTTCACAAATCAAAGAACCAAGGTTTTGAGTGATGGAATAAAGTTCATATTAGGCAAATTGGCCCCCCCTACGTTTCATTCCTAGCTCCGCCACTGCTAGGAGGCTATCTCAGCCATAACTGTAGCTCTATCTCTGCTATACATAGAGGAGAAAACAGAATAGGTTGCAAGTCATCCGGCAGTGCCAAAACCACTGTGTCCTAGTGTTATCGTGTGAGTTACTGGGCAGACCTTACAGCAGCAAGGGCTGTCACCAGTTAATTATAAGGAAAAAGAAAAGAATCGTAAAAAAACTAACATAAACCAGGGGACTTGTACAAATGGGTCATTTCTCCCATACCAGCATATCTTACATCCCAAACATCAATCAAGAATAATTGTAGGTCTTTAGTAAAAAACAAACTGACTAGGCAACCAATAACCGACTCACCTGCAGCATGAGATTGGCTGGGCCTTCATTTACATCATATGGGAATTTTCCAGTAGCACATTCCAATATTGTTAGTCCAAGACTCCAAATATCAGCAGCATAAGAATAGTTCTCAATACGAATTCTCTCAGGTGACATATATGTGACTGTGCCTACAAAGGTAGCGCACTGGAACATATTTATTTAGCAGGAAAATATATTTCTGATTCAATCTATACAATTTCATGTTCAATACTATTCAGAAAGAATTATCATACATTAAGCAACACTAGAAGAACATAGTGATGACTTTCACCAAGTAGTAGCATACCATAGCCATTGTGTTGTCCAAACCAGCACTCACACCAAAGTCTGTAATCTTCGCCTCACCCTTAAGATTTACCAGCAAATTTGCTGGCTTTATATCTCTATGCACTAGATGCCTTACTTCATGCAAGTATCGCAGACCCTTCAGAATTATACACAGAAGAATGTACCAAGTCAACATTTAGAGAAAATCACAGGTTGATTTTTACTAATGCTAGCATAGAAACTAAAATAGATGTGGAAGATCCATACAAGCAATACTTTCTGTAGCATATGTGAAAGAACTAGTTCTGGTATAGATTTCTTGACCCTTATAACATCTGCCAAGGAACCACCATCCATGTATTCAAGAGCAATGCTTATTTCTCCAGAATCAGGCATGTAAAATGCTCCCTGGAACTCAACTAAACCAGAATAACAACATGATTCACATAATGTTCTCATCTCATTCAGAATTTGTTGCCTCTTCTCCTGCAAAGATATCAAGAAATTGAGAAACGTAAAATCTGGGAAAAGCAATGGCTGAAGTTTACCAAGTGAAACTGTAGAATGAGTGAATGACTATGAACTAGATAGGTAGTGGCAACAACATATAATGCCTGGATTACTATATGTAATAATAAACATGCTTCACTGCAATGGTATTCAAATTGAATTTAGAATAGAAGGGAGCACGTTTATCCTTTGACATGTCTGCTTAATTGCTCTCATTATGCAATAAAACTGAGCCAACTAATATGCTCTCACTGCAACAACAGAATCCTACTGCACTCCATTAAGTGAGTGTTGTGGAAATCAGTGTAAACGGAAATTAAGGGGGTGTTTGGATACCCCGTGCTAAAGTTTAGCACCTGTCACATCGAATGTTTGGATACTAATTAGGAGTATTAAACGTAGACTAATTACAAAACTAATTACACAGATGGAGTCTAATTCGCGAGACGAATCTATTAAGCCTAATTAGTCCATGATCTGACAATGTGGTGCTACAGTAACCATTTGCTAATGATGGATTAATTAGGTTTAATAGATTCGTCTCGCGAATTAGCACAGGGGTTCTGCAATTAGTTTTGTAATTAGCTCATGTTTAGTCCTTCTAATTAGCATCCGAACATCCGATGTGACACTGCTAAAGTTTAGCACCTAGTATCCAAACACCCCCTAAGTCGTCTGGTTAAAAACGGATGCAGTGACCATCCCATCACACATACATGACTTAGATTCCAATTAGTGATCGTGAATGCAAAACTGGTCAGCTTGCTGATTAACCATCAGACTCACGTTTAGTCGGCTGTATAATCATGTTTTTTTTCGTGAGCATGATTACATTTGTCTAGCAGTACTGTGACCACAAGTTACAGCCCATTGGCCCATCTGCGTAAATAGCCCATCACACTCACGTCCTAGTATACTTAGAGATTTTTGGGCAACATGAACTTGAAGAAAGACGATCCAGCAAAGAACAAAGACCCATACGTGTGAGAGAGTGATGCTTCTAATGCAAAAGATTGGCTTCAAGGTGAATCTGCATGTCCATGAAATGAGCTAAGCTAGTTAGAAACTTGGACCTAACTTGATAGTAGTATAAATTACTTTGTTTTAACAGTGGTATGCAATTTCATATCATCGGAAAAGAATATCATCAAATATGTACATATAGAACCATGAAATGCCAAATCTCTGCATAACTCCAATCACTATTCTGTTTTCCAATTAATCACGTGTATACCCTTTGCATGCAACAACCAAATGGCATTGTCCACAATGCAGCATAGAATGCAAAGAAAATACAAGTCTTGGCATTTTCACCTCCAATACGTTTTGCTCCAGCTTTTAAAACAGCAAGAACATTTAACTGCATTGCATGGTGGACAAAGAAAAAGAGAGATGCACTACAGTGTGAAAAGTATGATCCGTGACACAACTAAACAGGTAATTAGGAATATAGGGCTCAGTTTAAATTAATTTTCCACTGGGAAAAAGTAAAAATTTAATTCATGTCCAAAGATGAATGTAGAAATTGGTTCGAAAAGGTAGGATTTAGAGTTTTAGGCTAGACATCTTGAATTATACCGTAGAGGGAACAATGAATATGGCCATTGCACAGCTCTTGCAATCAACTAGAGACGCATAACCTGAGAAAGTCTAGCTTCGCACAAGCTCCCAAGAGTGTATGGTTTTTCATTGCAAAGAAATACTATAAACTATGATTAAGGAATTGGGGGTGAAATGTGAAAAGAGAACAACAACATGATCATTATTTGCATCTTTGACCATAAGGAATAAAGATACAAACCTTCTCGAATACGTTTATCTTCTTCAAGGCCAAAATTCGATGAACTGGAATAAATATAGCTCTCTCCACAACACTACTTGCACCATTACCAATGGGACCAAATATGTGCATCTCATGAGAGGCACAACAGTATGCCTTCTCATCAGAATCCGACTCGTCTGGCCCAGCACTTCGTTTATGAAAGCCATGCTCATTGATGTTATACTCACCCAAGGATCTACTAAGTAAATTAACAGTTCCACCATCAGAAACCTACACAAAAAAAGATCTATATCAAAATTCCTATGCATGAAATAGTGTTCAGAATATATGCTTAAGAGTTTAAGAAGTAAGCATGATATACACAAGTTTGAATAAAACTGGTTGTCACAAATTATCCTAACCATCCACAATTCATTTGCAATATCCTTTCCTACTTTTGTATTCAGTTGCAAAGATGTTGCAGTGTATTACTGGGGAAGGTTTTCCTTTTTTATAGAAGTCCATTTTACTACGCAAAGTCGCAAAAAATCCACTTTGTCTGCTTAACCGGCTGAACAAAATTTGAGCTCAATTTCCTCTCCCAAACTATTCCAATTGGCCCAATCCACCACCTAATGAGATTTATCCTTTTTTTTTCTCCGAGCACGAGTTAAGTTTTAAGTTCAAATTTTGTGGGATGACCAAGGACAAATGTTAGAAAAATACATAAAGAATTTTCAGGATTACTTTAATGCAACTTTGTATCTCTGAGATTAAATAAGTATTAGATGCTCCTAAACTTTGTATCTCTGATCATCAAAAGTTCTAAATGCATTTTTCTAACATAGGGCATCATGTCTTCTCTTAGCCCAAAAAAAATTTAACTTGTACATGGGGAAACAAAAAGACAATACATTTGGGGTTAGCTTGGACCAATTGAAATCATTTGAAGTAGTTGAGCCCAAATTTTGCAGGGTCAAACAAACAAAGTGGCGTGTTCATAAAAGTAACACGAACTTTTTCCTTTTTCTCAGCTTGGGTTTTAATTTAAAAATCAGTGAACAACAGTTAGATTGTTATAAGGCATTTCATGTGAAACCATAAGCAGTTCAAGGCTAGGGTGCTGTCGAGGACAGAGCTACATTGGAAAAACGTCAAGGATCAAAAGGTTAGAAAAGGGGGCAAGATTGCAACAGCTTACAAAATTAGAAAACACAGAGATCACAAAGAGCATTCTTTTAAACAAATAGCTTTAAAAGATATATGTTCTAAGATTCAAATTCATGCAAATCTCCACTATTAAGTCTTGTAATAAATGATTTACCAATCTCTTGTGCCATTATCACACACAAGAATCGTATTTAATAAGTAATAAAAAACACATGGAAACGTGGATTCATTTGCACCATGCGCAGTATGATCATTCTTATGTGCCTCAGTATGGTTACTGTGATCTAGTAGGGAAAACAGAGTAATTGAGAGAGCACAACTGCATGCACAGTGCATCACAAACATCAAAGAAAGTAAGGCAGTTTAACTGCAAAATTAATAGCCAGTAGATCTATATTTATCTTATCAGGCAACAAGACTACTCAGGATGTGAAGATTTCACAGATCAAGAATAAATATAGAATACCAGGGTGTGCTTACTACGTAGGAATTGCAAGTATCTTCCGGAAGGGGCACCCTGGTACTGACACCACCTCTGTCCGGGTCATCGAACAGCAAGGGTTGCAGCTTCTTCTTCAGCTCCTCCAGCCCAGCCATCAGAGTGCTGAGATCAGGGGCAGATACCCTGCAGCCGGGTTGCAATACCGTGAATAAAATTCAGAGCATGTGCCTTGTGAAAAATCTAACAATAGCCAACAATTAGCGAACCGAACAGAAAGATTTTACTGCCCACGGCTGAATTCAGGGGAAATGAGCACATTAAGGGTTTGGGCTTACCCAAGAATGGAGAAGCACAGCGGCACAGGCCCGTATGGCAAGATGGGGATTTCGAGCAGAGAGTGGGGGTAGGAGAAGGGCTGAGGCAGCCCCGACTCCCCACAACCTGCGGCCTCGATGGAATATACGGTTGGTAGAGAAGCTGTTGACGACTCGACGCGGGCAGCGGTGGCCGGGAAAGCTGCGGCGTCGGCGTGCGGCGAGGGGAGGCGACGGATTGTAAGAGCAGCTGGAGCAGGACGGTGCGCACGGGAACAGCACGGGATCCAGGTGATGAAGCCTGAGGATGCAGCCGACGGCGGCGGTGGCGACAGCCAACGAGGGGATGAGTGGGGCGGCGTGGGACCCCGGGCGGAGGTCTCCGGGAAGCCGCCGCCGCGCTCTCCTCCTCTTCTCGCGCGGAATCCCGGGCGGAGGAACTCGGGGCAGTGGTTCCCGGGCGGAGGAACTCGAGGGCGGGGGCGCTGGATCGCGGGCGGAGGAGCTCGTGGGCAGCAAGGGGATCTCGGGCGGAGGTCAGCTCGGCGAGGAGCTGCGGGCGGAGTGCGAGGAGCTGCGGGCGCGGGGTCGGGAGGCGGTCGGACGGAGCGGCGTCCTGTCGAGTGTCGAGAAGACAGGCGAGCCGCCGAGCGCCGATGCGAATCCAGCGGGGCCCACACGTTGATCCATGTTGACCGCTTGGATGACGTAATCAAGGCTTTAATCGCTAGGTCAGCTCGACTCGAGATTGCAGATTTGCAACTCGGCTCCACTCCCGTTCTGGCCTTCTGGGCAATTTGAGACCTTTCTAAAAATCGAAAACAAAACGTTTTAGAATAAGTCCTCTCAGGTAGCTCCTTAATTTAATTTAATTTACTCGCTCCATTCTCTTTAGATCGGCCTATTTCACCTTGGCACAATCTATTTATCGTCTCCGTCTGTGTAATTAGTTTTATAATTAGCTCATATTTAGTCCTCCTAATTAGCATCCGAATATTCAATGTGCCAAGGACTAAACTTGAGCTCAAGTATCCAAACACCCTCGAAGTCTCCATTCATTTTTGATAGGCCTATTTCACCTCGACACAATATAGGCCTATTTCACCTCGACACAATAACCAAAGAGAATGAACTCTACTTATCGTCTAATGAATCATGTCATTATGTACTCCTCGTTATCATATACATGCACCTCAGTATCGATGTCATCATATACATACATCAATTATTTTTTTAGAAGAGTTACTCTACACGGAATCTAATAGTCATCTGTGTCAAACACGAGGTGGCAATCAAATAGGACTATTAAAAGAGAAAAATTTAGTTTTGTAAATAGCCCTACCAAAGAAGAATGGACGGAGTAATTCACTATTTCAATTCAGTTCACCAACAAATCAAGCTAAGATAATAGCATGTACTACAACTACGTCCCAAATCATAGATTATTTTAATTTTTCTGGATATAGTTTTTGCTATACACCTAGATATAGTGTATGCCTGAATGCATGTAAAAAATGATGATGTAGAAGTAATTAGGAAAATTAGGCATGGAGCATGTATAACCAGGGACGGAGCTAGGATATACGATAGTGATTATACGTAGATGATAGCGTGTGCATAAAAGAAATTAAGCTAGTTATCTAGTGATTAGTTTTGAATTAAATATGCGAAGATAAATAAAATAGCATGTATTTGCCAACACAAAATAATTGAAGATTAAGGGAGTGTTTGGCAGCACTCCACTTCATAAAAAACAACTCCACTCTACTAATTCCATCTTTTTGCAGCTCCACTCCACCAACTGCAAGAAACATGAAGTTATTGTACGTGTTTGGCTAATTGCAGTGTTTCAGCTCCAGAAACATGATATTATATTGTGAATAGTCTCTTTTACCCTTTGTGAATGGGCCCTCATGTCAGTTTCTTTTCTTTTCTCTCCCCTTTCTCTTCCTCTCTCTCCCTTCTCTTTTCTCCCCGTCCCTTCCTCTGTTCGCGCTAGCCTTGCTGATGATGGCGCACGCGGACGCGGGTGCGAGCGGCGCTGCCCGTAGTGGCTGGATTGGGGGAGAAATAAACAGCCGCACAGCACGCCGGGCACCCCCCCTCAAACAACGCCAGCTGCCGCTCCTGTTGCATGCCTCTGCTTCTTCCACGCGAGCTCCGCTCGCTGATAATCCCCTGTACTTGAAGCACTTCGTATCCATTTCTCCCAACCGCAGACCCACAATCAACGCTCGTTCCCCTAGATCTTGCCGCGACAGCCGCCCACGAGTCGTATCTACTCCGATTTCGAGTCGCCGATCCACCCACGGCCACAAGTCGTATCTCTTCCAATTCCGAGTCGCCGTTCCACCCGCGGCCGCGAGTCGTATCTCTTCCGATTCCGAGTCGCCATTCCACACAAAGTCGCAAACTTGTCGGGCCTAGTTCGAACAATTTTCGATGTCGATCCCGACGGCTCTATTTAAGCGCTGCCGCGGTCACGAGACATCTGCCCGCTACTCGGTTTGTCGTGCAGGTGGAGGTAGCTCTCTCATGGCGAGGAGCAGTGCCAGGACCGGGAGCGGGAGCGCGGCGAGTCGATTCCTGCTCCATTGCCGGCAGCTGGCGGCCGGTAGCTCTCCCATAGCGAGTGGCAGGAGCAGGGCGGGTCAATTTCTGTTGCGGTGCAGGCTACTGTCGGCTAGCCTTGAAGACCGAATAAGCGCCCAGCGGGTCGATTTCTGCTGCGGCGCGTTCTGGCGGTGGGGGCGAGCCGGCCGCAACAGGCGACGACGGTCGGGGATGGCGCGGTCCAGCGGTTGGCGGCGACGTGGTTTGGTGGGAGGAAACGACGACGGGGAGGGGATAGAAAAATTAGAAATGAAGCGCGTAACCTCGGTGGTAATGGTGGTTAAATAACACCAACTCCACGAGGAGGTCTAAAACTGATGTTTTTGGAGCAACCCCTGATGTACTTCAGAAAAAATATGGATCTGACCCTAGCTCCACGTTTTTTCTGGAGCTGAAGTTTGTGGAGCTGGACGTGTTTGGCAGGCAATTTCGTGGAGTTGGTGAAGTGGAGCTATTTTTTCTGAAGTGAAGTGCTGCCAAACACCCCTTAAGATAATGGAGCGTGCAGTTCACAATTTCGTGGTGCTGCATCGTGGTCTTTGTGGATAGCCGCACCAGCAGGCAGCGGGAGTCTGGAGAGCGGATCACCTTTTTTAGACGAACCCAAGCAGCAACTAGAGGTGTAAAAGGAAAGAAAACAGAAGCGTCAAGCGTCAGTAGAGGCGTGATTGGTTGCAAAGGAGTGGCCATCCAGGATGGATGGGCTGTACCGGATGGTGGGAGGCAGGATAGAGCGATGCAGGGAGGTTTATTTGGTTGCACTTTACTGTCGTCATGAATCACGCGAGCTATTGTTTGGTTGCACTGGACGGATCGTTATCGTGTATGACAAGAAACATCAGATCGTGTTTGGTAGGTTGAATCGGAGGAGATCGGAGCACCCTAGTACCATTTTGGTGAGGTTACCACCAATGTTCATGAACATGAGCTGTTTTGATGTTACAAAGGCTGATCCTGATGAACTACTTCCAAAGGCAATTAATTACTACTACCAGTATAGTAATAACAATAAATTGTAGCATAACTGTGATATGGAGCCAACTAAGTTTATTTGCCGTCTTTTTTGAACCGATAGTAGCTTCTTTGACATCTTCATCACCAGTGTACTCTAGGAAAGATGCAATTGTCTCTTCTTTGGAATTAAAACTCTTGTAGCAACAATTAGGATAACCGGTGACTTGTTGATGACAGGTTATCCAATTTGCAAACACCCCAGGCTTCCTACCTCGGTACACAACATATCAAGCCATTGTGCCTTATAAAGAAAATAAAACTTGATTCAATTGCAAAGGTAGATGTATGATAAAAGAAAATGTGATATAGTAAGTGTTGGCCTCAGATTTTATTTTCATCTTCCCTTGAGCTTGAGCTTGGAGCATCAGTTACACAAGAGCAATAGCAGACCACAAATAGTATGACATCGGCAACAGAAACAACAGGACAATGCCAACAGAAAAAAGCAGTAACAGCACATCGACAACAGATCAACAACAAGACTGCTAGAAATAAGTAACAAGCAGTACCAGTGGACAACAACAACAACAATGTGACCTGCTGATGACAGGTTACCCAATTTGCATACACCCCAGGCTTCCTACCTTGGTACACAACATACCAAGCTATTATGCCTTATAAAGAAAATAAAACTTGATTCAATTGCAAAGGTAGATGTACGATAAAAGCAAATGTGTTATAGTAAGTGTTGGCCTCAGATTTTATTTTCATCTTTCCTTGACCTTGAGCTTGGAGCATCAGTGACACAAGAGCAATAGCATACCAGAAACAGTAGCACATTGGCAACAGAAATAACAGAACAGTGCCAACAGAAAAAGTTGTAACAGCACACCGACAACAGATCAGCAACAAGACAGCCAGAAATAAGTAACAAGCAGTACCAATTGACAACAACAACAACAATGTCATAGTCCCTCACAAGCTCAAGGTCATCTGATGGTACCCATCTATATTTAATTGGGCAAATATTTTAATCATCATAGGTATAGTTTCTTACCTTGAATAACATATGTTACCATCAAATCAGAAGAAAGCAGCCAACATATATGAAAGATCAAAGAAAGATGAAATCACCAGGTAGTAGACAAGCAGTACCAGTGGACAACAACAATGTCATAGTCCCTCACAAGCTCAAGGCCATCTGATGGTACCCATCTACATTTAATTGGGCAAATATTCCAATCATCATAGGCATAGTTTTTTACCTTGAATAACATATGTTACCATCAAGTCAGAAGAAAGTAGCCAACATATATGAAAGATCAAAGAAAGATGGAATCACCAGGTAGTAGACAAGCAGTACCAGTAGACAAAAACAACATGTCATAGTACCTCACAAGCTCAAGGTCATCTGATGGTACCCATCTACATTTAATTGGGCAAATATTCCAATCATCATAGGCATAGTTTCTTACCTTGAATAACATATGTTACCATCAAGTCAGAACAAAGCAACCAACATATATGAAAGATCAAAGAAAGATGGAATCACCAGGTAGTAGACAGTTCAAAATAACCAACATATATGCAAGATCAAAGAAAGATGGAATCACCAGGTAGTAAACCAATAGGAAAGGTCAAATAACCAGAATAAAGACATGGCATCCATCACAACCATAAGGTGCAGGTGTTCAAGTTTACACACCTAACAGATCCCTCCCAATCACCTCTACAAAGTGGAACCATGTGTCCTATGCTATACAAAAATATATGCAGCCTTGGATAGGCTTCAAATGATATCTCTACCCTCACCATTAGTGGTTAGTGCTAACCCAAAATGTCCAACTATAGCATAGGCAAGCAAAATATCAGATGGCAGTCCTTAAGTACCTAGAGGAAGTTGGCTTGGCTCAGTTAGGTCCTAAGCCAAAGGATCCTATGGGCTTCACTCATCTGAACAAAGCATAGGTCTTCTGCTTTGTTCTTAAGCAGATACACAAGTGCAAACATCAAGACCTCCTGTGAGTACCCAGGACAGGACATGACACAACCATAAAGATCCTCATGGACCTCATTGTGCTGAGGAGCCTTGAGAGCATTTGCAACAGAGGCAACAACAACAGTCGTACCATGCATCAACTGGTATTCTTCCACACACAACTTCCTCCTTTTACTACCTCTTCCTTCCTTATCATCAGAACCCTTTGAGTTGTCCAGCCCATTGAAGGCTTCATTTTGCTTACCAGAATCACCCTCATTCCCACCTAAATCAATTGTCTCTGATCTAACATCTCCCCGGCAGCCAAGGTCAGTTGGTACACCTAAAGGTTCATTGGAACCCATAGCAAACCTACCAGTAGCCTGGCTAGACCCAAAAATAGCCTCTATCTAGACATAGTTCTCAATTGGGGTGTTCAAGAACTTGGCATCAGTAGGATGATCCTAGTTGGGCAAAGAGATGGTGCAATAGTTAGAGAAAAGGGCAATTATTAACCATAACAGTTTGATATATGGTTGTAGCCTAACCTTAGTGTGGCCTATCAGATGCTCCTCCTCAAGAACTATCATGTGATGCTCCTCATTCCAGAGAGCACCACTGAAATCCTTGAGCCAAGCAACCTTAACCCACCTTTGGCGCCATTTGCGCAGGTGGTTGCAAATTTAGTTGGTGGTGACATTGACTTCAGCAAAATCAGAAACCATCCTAGCAACTTGCCAAACATGAACTTCCTTGAAGCCTTTGCCAGTTTTGACCCCTTGCACAACCAGATCATGAAACCTCCTAAGCATGAAGGCTGACTGAACACTGGTCCATTGCATTGGCCCCCCAGGTCGGGCTCCATTGGGTGGAGGGGCTGCTGGGTTCCCTTCCTGCACAGCAGCCATCCCACCCTCAGCCCCTGCCTCATTGGCAACACCAACAACTTCCTCACCCATCATAGCCATGTCCTAACCACAATACCATCAGAAAAAGAAACACCAAAGTACTTAGAAATCAAACAGCAAAGTAAATACTGCATGCAAACATCATATGAAGATATTGTTCATGATTGCAGGTACACATCATAGCAAAGTACCATAGGTCTTAGAACATATTACAAATTCATCAATGCTACTAAACAATACATGAACCCTAAGTACTTCAATGGAATTAAACTCTAGAAGATCCCCTATTCTGCCACATTTGTGCAGCCCATGCATCCCTCTATTGTGCCCAAGTTCCATTGTCAAGACTATGTTCTGACTCAGGGGAAGTATTAGCGGAGTTAGGAGTCCAAGCAGCTTCAGTGGGGACATGTTCATCGTGTCCATGCCTAAGTATCCAATTGTGCAGAATACAACAGGCAAGAACCAACTTCACTTGGGTTTTGTAAGGATGGAAAGGCTTGTTGTCAAGGATTCTGAACATATTCTTTAGAGCACCAAAGGCCCTCTCTACTATCACTCTAAGAGAAGAATGCCTCAGGTTAAACAACTCTCTTTGGTTTTATGGTCTATTAGAATCAAACTTCCTCAAGTGGTACCTTGTACCACGATATGGCGGCAGGAACCCAGGCCTGGCTGCATATCCAGCATCCACAAGATAGAATTTCCCTAGACAATGTGAGAAATGGAGATGGTTTATCAGTTTAGTGGGTGCAATTTGTTGGCATGTGTATATGTGAGGTATGGTACCTTGTGAGACTGTAAGGCCATCAGCCCTTTCAAGAGCATCTGACAAAATTAGAGCATCATGTGCAGATCCCTCCCAACCAGCAAGCACATATATGAACCTGAGATCAAAGTCCACTGCTGCTAGTACATTCTGAGTGATGGTGTGCTTCCTGCCTCTAAAGGCAGCTTGCATCTTCAAAGGAACTCTAGCTAAGACATGTGTCCCATCAATTGCTCCTATGCAGTCCTAAAAACAAATAGCCATATTAACAGGCTACTACCATATGGGTAAGGTCAGTTGGTTTACAATTAGGAAAGGGCCACAAACCTTGAAATATGGGTTCCATCTCCTGCTGCCAAGGATCCTAGGATGGACACTAGTGGATGGTGGAACAATCAACTCATTTCTGAACTCACCAACTACATACAAGACTTGATGAAAGAACCTACCTATAGTTTCAGGTGACCTCCTAAATGTCATGTTAATGACCCTGGACCTCTAGTTGTGTCCAACTACATGCAAGAACATTACAACTTGTTCTTCAACAATGGCATGGATGCTTTTCATAACCAACCGAAACAAGTCACACAACTGGAAGAAAGGTACCCTCCTCATCCTTAGTAGGTTGACACAATGGACATCATCAGATTCATTAGGTTGCTATTCCTCTCTTTGTCCCTCTCTGCCATGGGTCCATAGGTAATAGATCGAGCATCCTCAGCTCTCCTTCTAAACCACATGAAAAACCATGCAGCAATAGCAACAACAAGAACAGCCACGGCCCAGCGCCTACCTTGCAAGTCCATGTCTAAGAATACAATGCAGTGTTCATTAGAGCTCAGTAGAAGAACTTGGGGTCATGTTGTTAAGCAAGCAAACATTCAGAAGTACATGTTATGCTAGACGTGGCTGCCACACCCGAAGGTGCTCCTCCGGTGGCAAGGATTCATCATCGACTTAGGCACTTTGCTTAGCTCAGTATGACGGGCATGATTGGTTGCAAAGGAGTAAGCCATGGTTCAAGGACACAAAAAATCAGATCGACAAGTATATGTGACAACCATAGATCCGCATCAGAAACAATATAGGGTTCATCAAAACCATAAATGCAGATGCAGAACAACCATAGATCCGCATTAGAAATAACCTAGGGTTCATCGACACCAAGCAAGATGTACCGTCGCAGCACCGGCGGAGGCACAGGGTGCCGCCGGAGGACCTTGACCCACCGGGACGATGGTACAAGAACAAAAAAAAATCAAATCGACCTTTATATGTGACAACCATAGATCCGCATCACAAACTACCTAGGGTTCATCACAACCATAAATCCAGATATAGAACAGCAAAAGGAGAGGACGGATCTAAGAGAAGAAGAACCTAGGGTTCATCGACACCAAGCAAAATAAGACGAATCAACATATCAGCGTGGGAGAGGGGATGAAGCAGCGTAAGAGGAGGGGGAGATGTACCGTCACAGCACCGGCGGGGGCACAGGGCGCCACTGGAGTACCTCGATCCACCGGTGAACTGAGGTCGAACAGGAGGAGGGAGAGGAGAAGGCGCACTAGGGAGGAGGGGAGCGGAGACAGTGGTGGGAGGATGGGAGGTCACCGTAAGCCTCCCGCGCCTTTAGCCCTGGGACGGCGCCATCTCCCGCGCTCCATCGAAAAATTCCCGCTAGCATCGCTCCATCCCGACTCGCGAGTGAAGGAGCCCTCTGGGAGGACGGGCCGATGCGGGATAGAATGGGAGAAAGGAAAGGGGGGTGCGGCGTTTCGATTCGGGAAGGCTAATCGAACACGCGAGAGTGCACAGGAAGGTTTGGGACGGTACAGCGGACGGTGCCCTCCCGGCTACCAATCACGCCCTAGAAGAATGATGTGCGTATCCTTAAATTTGGGATAGTCTAATTTTTATCTTGGCTAAGAAATGCAGCAGCATGTTCATGAAGGTGGTCAGCCATGCTTACTTATTATAGAACATGTGATTAGCAGGAACATTGAGAGCTTCTTCTGTGGAAAAGCTGCAGCATTAGGGGGGAGGGAGGGGAGGCAAAATACACGGGTAAATACACTTTTTAGAAATCATTTTTTATGTTGGGTTCAAAACTATATTACTATGTGTATGTATTAAGGGAAACCATATTTTATGTTGGGTTAAAAAATATATTGGTATGTGTATGTATTAAGGAAACCATATTTTATGTTGGGTTAAAAAATATATTGCTATGTGTATGTATTACCGGAGTACGAGCACATAAATATTTAATTAAGATTAGCCTAGGGTAAAATGAACTTTTTGCATTAGACTCATGCTAAAATAGAGCACCACATCAACATGAGGTATTGCAAACCGGCAAATCAACCGCTTATACACAATATTAAGCGCCTGCCATCCAACCATGACAAGGTGTTTTGTTCTCGTTAAATACAACAATCAGAGATGTACTGCGTTACAAATTAATTTACTCCCACCAAGGAAAATAAAATAATTACAGCAACGGACTGCAGGATGGTCTGAAGCACCCGAAAGTTTGCGTCCTGACTGGACACCATCCTCTAGCCTTCATCTAACAAGATTCATCAGTCCCTTAGTTGTGACGAAGGAGGTCTCTATGGCACCACAAATACCAAATAGGAGCCAAGACGGAACACTAGAAGATGCAATGATCAAGTTTCAGCAATTACTCAAATGGAACATCCTGTTGCGACCTCAAAGAATTAAACATCACAATACTAGCAAAGATAAAGTATTTTAAACATGGATGCAGTAGAAGATTTGAACTTCATTTCTTTGTCATTAAGATAAGTTTTCCCCCTCGTATCCCACGCCCAAAAAGGAAATGAGGTTCAAAACCAGAGTTCCAAAACGAAATTTTCGAAAGCCATGACACATGAACTTCTGAGAGTGATCTTACAAGTTATATATATTCATTCAGGATTGGATGATGTACAGATCTTGCTTTGATATGTAATAGCATGACATTAAATTCCCTGGTTGCATGATAAACTGCTCTCTGAACTGGCCTACACGTTTGCTTGGAATGTCAATAGAGAGCTCATCCAAGCTGGGCATCCCTTCAGCTTTTACCCCGTCACCACATACAAGAACCTGGTTTCCTACAATAAATGATCCGGATACACGAATTGCAACTCCACTGTCACCGTTTGCACGGCAATGTAGCTTCTCCACGACATGGACAATTTTCTCTCGAGGCCTGTCACCCTTTAGCTTCTTCCTTATATTTGACAAACTATCAAAAATGTCATTTTGGCCAACATACACCTTCCCTGAGAAACTGCCAAAACAGGATAGGTAAGACAGCATATCATGCCTGTGTGCTCAGAGACAGATTTCAGCACAACTATAACAGCAACTATTGTGTAAAGAATAGTACTACAAAAGAAGCAAAATCACCAGAACAATGAAGTTGGAAAAAATAGTAGTAACCATCCAGTTATGACATGACATAAAAGCACAGGTCAAGTAAAGTGCAACTGGGGATGTAACTGGTCCATCAATATTTCCAGCAGCACATACAATTCCATTCATTTTCAAATTATCCATTCAACAAAGGAAATTAAAGCATTATCCATAAACCACAAGAACAATTATAGCTTGTTCATTCCCCAAACAAACTGGGCCAAAGGTTGTCCAATGTCCACATCAGTTGCACATGAGTTGATTCTGAATCCCGAGACATGGGCTAAAATTCTAGCCAATAGGAAACTTTATCACCACCTAAGTAGTTTCAGGATACAAATCTAGTTTTAAAAGGCAGCGAAGTTGGACAGTATTTAATCATGACGTTTACAATTGTAACATTGCCTTAAGGTACCTGAAAGTAGATTGTTCCATGTAGAATGTCTTCATATGATGCCAAATCCCATCAGATCCATTAAACAGGAGGTAGTAATGTATAGCAAGCATCTGAAATAAAGTAAAGAACAATGTATGTTATACATAGTAGACATTTTGCATAAATACTAATCTTTCCATAAAAGAGTCAGCATTTTTTTTCAACACTTGGGACGTCAGTGTCTATATTTCTTCCCGGTAGAGAGATTAGGAGAATACAAGAGATGAGCGGATCACATAAAATTCGATCATTCCATAACCCATTCTTTCCTGGGCTGAAAAGAACATGGATATGTGACTTGTGGAGCTGCAGGCTGGGTTTCTGGACCTCACGAGTTAAAAAATTGGGTTAAACATGCTCGTTGCTGGCCCGTATAGAGACAGACTTAGGTACACATATATGTATACATGGGCTGGGGCCCTGAAATTTGCGGGCCTGTGGCGGTGGCCCTGAGCAAGGGCTTCCGCTACGCCTAGTCCATGCCCCTGGCAGTGCTACAGCACCATCACGGGTCGCAGCCAAAGGTAATGGAAGTGGAGGGACAGAAAGTGTGACATGGAAATGGAGTATGGTACCATGGCCTGGACAAAGAGTAAGGGCACAACAAGAAATGATGAAAGCAAGTGCCACATGTAATAGGATGATGATTAGGCAGTTTTGGACTTCAAGTGAACCTGGTACGGTTGGCAAGACACCAAGACCTATTCCTGCAAAAGGGAGAAATCTAAGGATTGCTGGCTGGCAATTTGACCAATGAGATCAGAGGGGCCCACTTGTGAAAGGTTAAGGAAGTTTTATTTAAATTGTAACTAGATTGGATTTTATTTATAAAGAACCAATCTATTTGTTGTAGTAGGGGTCAACTCCTCTATATATAGAAGAGGGCTGTCATCTAATAAAATTAAGCAGAGTCTCTGTCTCCCTCTCCCTGACACGGCTAGGGTTTGGTCTTAGCCTACCCCACCAGGCTAGGGCTTGGCCTTAGTCGACCCCCTCCACCACCGCAACTCTCTCTCCCTTCCCAACCTTCTGCTTCTGCTGATCTGCACCATAACAGAACCAGTTAACAAGTTTTAGGGATCCAAATTTGCATTTTCCATAATTAGGGACCTAGATACACCATGGAACAAGTTGAAGCATCAGGTGTATTTTGCTCTCAGTGAAGTTACTTGCCCCCCCCCCCCCCCCAAAAAAAAAAAAAAAAATTGCCACAAAGATGAAAATGCCTCCCACATATGAGTTTTCAGCCTGGGTGCGTCAAGCGTCAAACCAAATTTACAGATCCCTGTTAATGTCCACATCACATCTTTATTCCTGATTTTTCAGCTTACGCGGGAAACAAAATTTAAACATATCCCTGTCAATGTCTACATCACATGTTATATACATCATGCCAAATTAGCTAGGGGATTAATTTCAGCCAAATGTGTTACTTGAGAGATCAGATTGATCCTTTGGAAGAAAAAAGGAATGCGAGCCAATGAGCTAAATCAAGGGACAAAAATTGTAACGGAACCAATTAAACAACAGTAGGAAAGAATAAAGTTGAAATATGTCACAAGGACTCACCTCAGCTATTTGCTTTAATCTTTCTGTTGGATCAACAACACTTTTGACATATGCTGCCAAGTCCACATCGGTTTTCAGGTACCTCTTGATGAATGGGTGTGACAAAAGCTGCAAAATGTATTGAATGTAATCAATGCAATAATGGGATAAAACATACTATACTTGAGTTTACTGACATGCTGAAATTATCGGCAAAATGAAATTTTAACATTCTATGATTAAATCAAACTGATCACTAATAACCACTTACATTCTTCTTACATACACTGAGCACTGAGAGACCATGAGAATTATGGCAAATATATATATCGAAACCCTAACCTACAGAACTCAAATTACATGAAAATCATCATATACAAAGTCTCTTTACCTGCTCACATGTGGGCCTTGCATCAGCATCTTTCTGCAAGCAATCATTGACGAACGAGCAGAACTCTGATGAATAAGCATCTTGTGGTGGAGTTGGTGATGGATCATCCAGTATCTGAATTACAACACATCAAATTAAAAAAGCAGACAACGAAGTGCAAATAACCATTCAAAGATAATTATAAAGTGGTTCACAACATCATATGAAAAATTGAACTATGATGCTATCATTAAAGCAAACAGCAGCAAAGCAGCGAACGAGCAGCTAAGGTCACTTGCTGTTGTTGCATTGCGCTAGCTGTACTTATTTCTAAGTTGCTATATAGAAGTAATATTTAAGGCGCTGTAGACAGTGATCATTGACTATACTGTTCAATGATTTATACATTGAAAATTCATGGGCAAGCGGGGAACCCAACATCCATGCATTCAACTAGCTGTTAGCAGTAACCTTGTGTGTACGAGTAGATGTTCATATTCAGTGAAGCTTCTAGGTGCAGAATATTTCGTGTTAGCGGATTTTCCACTGGTAGTTAGGGAGAATAGGCAATATTAGTTATAAATGCCTGTAGTTACTAGGAGGCACCAGCGGAGCTACATGGGGGCCAAAGTGGGCCACGGCCCCCCCTTGGTCAAAACAATTTTTCACGCTTCTACATGAAAGCTGGAGACCCGCAACGTGATGGCCTAGTAAATTGGCTAACGATTAGGAAAAACAGGTCCACCGTAAGGCATCATGCAGTTCTTTTGCAATGCAGTCACCCTACGGCCGGCCACCAGCGCATGTGGCCATATGCATCCCTGGCTCGCCGCTTCGCCGGCCGTCGCTGCTCCGTGCTGGCTTCGCGCTCTCAGCCTGCCACACCTCCCAATCGAATCCACATTTCCTAGTGTAGGCAGATTGTTATGAGCTTCATTTGTAATTTTGTTCCTTGCTTCTAGATCTCATGAGCAAGATGCATCGTTAGCCATATTAGAAAGCAACTTCCAGCTCTTGCATACTTGAAGTTAGGTCCTGCAACTCAAACTGAAGAATGTAAGGCTTCTAGGCCGAGCATCAGTGCCATTTTCAATTCAATTAGTTTTTCCTTCTTGGTTAGTGTTCAGAGAGCGGCCACCGTGCATATTATTGTCTTCTTTGTGATTTTGATGTCGTCACAAATCAAAGAACAAGGTTTTGAGTGATGGAATAAAGTTCATATA
>NC_028450.1:37078496-37103976 GCF_000263155.2 Setaria italica
CCCCCCCCCCCCCCCCCCCGTACGTTTCATTCCTACTCCGCCACTGCTAGGAGGCTATCTCAGCCATAACTGTAGCTCTATCTCTGCTATACATAGAGGAGAAAACAGAATAGGCTGCAAGTCATCCGGCAGCACCAAAACCACTGTGTCCTAGTGTTATTGTGTGAGTTACTGGGCAGACCTTACAGCAGTAAGGGCTGTCACCAGTTAATTATAAGGAAAAAGAAAAGAATCATAAAAAAACTAACATAACCCAGGGACTTGTACAAACGGGTCATTTCTCCCATACCAGCATATCTTACATCCCAAACATCAATCAAGAATAATTGTAGGTCTTTAGTAAAAAACAAACTGACTAGGCAACCAAGAACCAACTCACCTGCAGCATGAGATTGGCTGGGCCTTCATTTACGTCATATGGGAATTTTCCAGTAGCACATTCCAATATTGTTAGTCCAAGACTCCAAATATCAGCAGCATAAGAATAGTTCTCATTACGAATTCTCTCAGGTGACATATATGTGACCGTGCCTACAAAGGTAGCGCACTGGAACATATTTATTTAGCAGGAAAATATATTTCTGATTCAATCTATACAATTTCATGTTCAATACTATTCAGAAAAGAATTATCATACATTAAGCAACACTAGAAGAACATAGTGATGACTTTCACCAAGTAGTAGCATACCATAGCCATTGTGTTGTCCAAACCAGCACTCACACCAAAGTCTGTAATCTTCGCCTCACCCTTAAGATTTACCAGCAAATTTGCTGGCTTTATATCTCTATGCACTAGATGCCTTACTTCATGCAAGTATCGCAGACCCTTCAGAATTATACACAGAAGAATGTACCAAGTCAATATTTACAGAAAATCACAGCTTGATTTTTACTAATGCTAGCATAGAAACTAAAATAGATGTGGAAGATCCATACAAGCAATACTTTCTGTAGCATATGTGAAAGAACTGGTTCTGGTATAGATTTCTTGACCCTTATAACATCTGCCAAGGAACCACCATCCATGTATTCAAGAGCAATGCTTATTTCTCCAGAATCAGGCATGTAAAATGCTCCCTGGAACTCAACTAAACCAGGATAACAACACGGTTCACATAATGTTCTCATCTCATTCAGAATTTGTTGCCTCTTCTCCTGCAAAGATATCAAGAAATTGAGAAACATAAAATCTGGGAAAAGCAATGGCTTAAGTTTACCAAGTGAAACTGTAGAATGAGTGAATGACTATGAATTAGATAGGTAGTGACAACAACATATAATGCCTGGATTACTATATGTAATAATAAACATGCTTCACTGCAATGGTATTCAAATTGAATTTAGAATAGAAGGGAGCACGTTTATCCTTTGACATGTCTGCTTAATTGCTCTCATTATGCAATAAAACTGAGCCAACTACTATGCTCTCACTGCAACAACAGAATCCTACTGCACTCCATTAAGTGAGTGTTGTGGAAATCAGTGTAAACGGAAATTAAGTCGTCTGGTTAAAAACGGATGCAGTGACCATCCCATCACACATACATGACTTAGATTCCAATTAGTGATCGTGAATGCAAAACTGGTCAGCTTGCTGATTAACCATCAGACTCACGTTTAGTCGGCTGTATAATCATGTTTTTTTTCGTGAGCATGATTACATTTGTCTAGCAGTACTGTGACCACAAGTTACAGCCCATTGGCCCATCTGCGTAAATAGCCCATCACACTCACGTCCTAGTATACTTAGAGATTTTTGGGCAACATGAACTTGAAGAAAGACGATCCAGCAAAGAACAAAGACCCATACGTGTGAGAGAGTGATGCTTCTAATGCAAAAGATTGGCTTCAAGGTGAATCTGCATGTCCATGAAATGAGCTAAGCTAGTTAGAAACTTGGACCTAACTTGATAGTAGTATAAACTACTTTGTTTTAACAGTGGTATGCAATTTCATATCATCGGAAAAGAATATCATCAAATATGTACATATAGAACCATGAAATGCCAAATCTCTGCATAACTCCAATCACTATTCTGTTTTCCAATTAATCACGTGTATACCCTTTGCATGCAACAACCAAATGGCATTGTCCACAATGCAGCATAGAATGCAAAGAAAATACAAGTCTTGGCATTTTCACCTCCAATACGTTTTGCTCCAGCTTTTAAAACAGCAAGAACATTTAACTGCATTGCATGGTGGACAAAGAAAAAGAGAGATGCACTACAGTGTGAAAAGTATGATCCGTGACACAACTAAATAGGTAATTAGGAATATAGGGCTCAGTTTAAATTAATTTTCCACTGGGAAAAAGTAAAAATTTAATTCATGTCCAAAGATGAATGTAGAAATTGGTTAGAAAAGGTAGGATTTAGAGTTTTAGGCTAGACATCTTGAATTATACTGTAGAGGGAACAATGAATATGGCCATTGCACAGCTCTTGCAATCAACTAGAGACGCATAACCTGAGAAAGTCTAGCTTCGCACAAGCTCCCAAGAGTGTATGGTTTTTCATTGCAAAGAAATACTATAAACTATGATTAAGGAATTGGGGGTGAAATGTGAAAAGAGAACAACAACATGATCATTATTTGCATCTTTGACCATAAGGAATAAAGATACAAACCTTCTCGAATATGTTTATCTTCTTCAAGGCCAAAATTCGATGAACTGGAATAAATATAGCTCTCTCCACAACACTACTTGCACCATTACCAATGGGACCAAATATGTGCATCTCATGAGAGGCGCAACGGTATGCCTTCTCATCAGAATCCAACTCATCTGGCCCAGAACTTCGTTTATGAAAGCCATGCTCATTGATGTTATACTCACCCAAGGATCTACTAAGTAAATTAACAGTTCCACCATCAGAAACCTACACAAAAAAAGATCTATATCAAAATTCCTATGCATGAAATAGTGTTCAGAATATATGCTTAAGAGTTTAAGAAGTAAACATGATATACACAAGTTTGAATAAAACTGATTGTCACAAATTATCCTAACCATCCACAATTCATGTGCAATATCCTTTCCTACTTTTGTATTCAGTTGCAAAGATGTTGCAGTGTATTACTGGGGAAGGTTTTCCTTTTTTATAGAAGTCCATTTTACTACGCAAAGTCGCAAAAAATCCACTTTGTCTGCTTAACCGGCTGAACAAAATTTGAGCTCAATTTCCTCTCCCAAACTATTCCAATTGGCCCAATCCACCACCTAATGAGATTTATCCTTTTTTTTCTCCGAGCACGAGTTAAGTTTTAAGTTCAAATTTTGTGGGATGACCAAGGACAAATGTTAGAAAAATACATAAAGGATTTTCAGGATTACTTTAATGCAACTTTGTATCTCTGAGATTAAATAAGTATTAGATGCTCCTAAACTTTGTATCTGATCATCAAAAGTTCTAAATGCATTTTTCTAACATAGGGCATCATGTCTTCTCTTAGCCCAAAAAAAATTTAACTTGTACATGGGGAAACAAAAAGACAATACCATTGGGGTTAGCTTGGACCAATTGAAATCATTTGAAGTAGTTGAGCCCAAATTTTGCAGGGTCAAACAAACAAAGTGGCGTGTTCATAAAAGTAACACGAACTCTTTCCTTTTTCTCAGCTTGGGTTTTAATTTAAAAATCAGTGAACAACAGTTAGATTGTTATAAGGCATTTCATGTGAAACCATAAGCAGTTCAAGGCTAGGGTGCTGTCGAGGACAGAGCTACATTGGAAAAACGTCAAGGATCAAAAGGTTAGAAAAGGGGGCAAGATTGCAACAGCTTACAAAATTAGAAAACACAGAGATCACAAAGAGCATTCTTTTAAACAAATAGCTTTAAAAGATATATGTTCTAAGATTCAAATTCATGCAAATCTCCACTATTAAGTCTTGTAATAAATGATTTACCAATCTCTTGTGCCATTATCACACACAAGAATCGTATTTAATAAGTAATAAAAAACACATGGAAACGTGGATTCATTTGCACCATGCGCAGTATGATCATTCTTATGTGCCTCAGTATGGTTACTGTGATCTAGTAGGGAAAACAGAGTAATTGAGAGAGCACAACTCGTGCACAGTGCATCACAAACATCAAAGAAAGTAAGGCAGTTTAACTGCAAAATTAATAGCCAGCAGATCTATATTTAGCTTATCAGGCAACAAGGCTACTCAGGATGTGAAGATTTCACAGATCAAGAATAAACATAGAATACCAGGGTGTGCTTACTACGTAGGAATTGCAAGTATCTTCCGGAAGGGGCACCCTGGTACTGACACCACCTCTGTCCGGGTCATCGAACAGCAAGGGTTGCAGCTTCTTCTTCAGCTCCTCCAGCCCAGCCATCAGAGCGTGCTGAGATCAGGGGCAGATACCCTGCAGCCGGGTTGCAATACCGTGAATAAAATTCAGAGCATGTGCCTTGTGAAAAATCTAACAATAGCCAACAATTAGCGAACCGAACAGAAAGATTTTACTGCCCACGGCTGAATTCAGGGGAAATGAGCACATTAAAGGTTTGGGCTTACCCAAGAATGGAGAAGCACAGCCACGCAGGCCCGTATGGCCAGATGGGGATCTCGAGCAGAGAGTGGGGGTAGGAGAAGGGCTGAGGCAGCCCCGACTCCCCACAACCTGCGGTCTCGATGGAGTATACGGTTGGTAGAGAAGCTGTTGACGACTCGACGCGGGCAGCGGTGGCCGGGAAAGCTGCGGCGTCGGCGTGCGGCGAGGGGAGGCGACGGATTGTAAGAGCAG
Source organism: Setaria italica (assembly GCF_000263155.2). Classification (NCBI taxonomy): domain Eukaryota; kingdom Viridiplantae; phylum Streptophyta; class Magnoliopsida; order Poales; family Poaceae; genus Setaria; species Setaria italica. Next base: position 37,083,264 of record NC_028450.1, read on the forward strand.
CTGGAGCAGGACGGTGCGCACGGGAACAGCACGGGATCCAGGTGATGAAGCCTGAGGATGCAGCCGGCTGCGGCGGTGGCGACAGCCAACGAGGGGATGAGTGGGGCGGCGTGGGACCCCGGGCGGAGGTCTCCGGGAAGCCGCCGCCGTGCTCTCCTCCTCTTCTCGCGCGGAATCCCGGGCGGAGGAACTCGGGGCAGTGGTTCCCGGGCGGAGGAACTCGAGGGCGGGGGCGCTGGATCGCGGGCGGAGGAGCTCGTGGGCAGCAAGGGGATCTCGGGCGGAGGTCAGCTAGGCGAGGAGCTGCGGGCGGAGTGCGAGGAGCTGCGGGCGCGGGGTCGGGAGGCGGTCGGACGGAGCGGCGTCTTGTCGAGTGTCGAGAAGACAGGCGAGCCGCCTAGCGCCGATGCGAATCCAGCGGGGCCCACGTTGATCCATGTTGACCGCTTGGATGACGTAATCAAGGATTTAATCGCTAGGTCAGCTCGACTCGAGATTGCAGATTTGCAACTCGGCTCCACTCCCGTTCTGGCCTTCGGGGCAATTTGAGACCTTTCTAAAAATCGAAAACAAAACGTTTTAGAATAAGTCCTCTCAGGTAGCTCCTTAATTTAATTTAATTTACTCGCTCCGTTCTCTTTAGATTGGGCTATTTCACCTTGGCACAATCTATTTATCGTCTAATGAATTATATCATTATGTACTCCTCATTATTATATACATACACCTCGATATCGATGTCATCATATACATGCACCAATTATTTTTCTAGAAGAGTTACTCTGCACGGTAATCTAATAGTCATTTGTGTCAAGCACGAGGTGGCAACTCAAATAGAACTATCAAAAGAGAAAAATTTAGTTTTGCAAATAGCCCTACCAAAGGAGAATGGATGGAGTAGTTCACTATTTCAATTCAGTTCACCAACAAATCAAGCTAAGATAATAGTATGTACTACTAGTACATCACAAATCATAGGTCATTTTGATTTTTCTGGATATAGTTTTTGCTATACATCTAGATATAGCGTATGCCTGAATGCAAGTAGAAATGATGATGTAGTAGTAATTAGACAAAATAGGCATCTTGGTCCTTGAACTTTACAGAGGGTCAACTTCGTCCCTCAACTTTCAGGTTGGCCAATTTAGTCCCCCAATTTTCATTTTTTTAAGTTCAAACTCATCATTGTGCTGATATGTGTGGCTTCATGTTAGTATGAAACTAATACAAAAGGTTCATTTTACCCTTGTTCTTTTCCCTCTTCAATTTTCACCTTTGGAACTATGATCCAAAATAATTACAAGGATACATGGAGCATGTATAATCAGGGACGGAGCCAAGATTTAAATATAAGGGGAGTCAAGTGAGTAATACCGACGGTGATTATATGTAGATGATAACGTGTGCATAAAAGAAATTAAGCTAGTTATCTACTAATTAGTTTTGAATTAAACCTGCCAAGATAAATAAAATAGCATGTATTTGCCAACACAAAATAATTGAAGATTAAGATAAGGAAGCATGCAGTTCACGATTTCGCGGTACTGCATCGTGGTCTTCGTGGATGGCCGCACCAGCGGGCAGCGGGAGTCTGGAGAGCGGATCACCTGAGCAGCAGATTTTTTTTTTAGCAACTAGAGGTGCGTAAAGGAAAGAAAACAGAAGCGTCGAAGAAGAATGATGTGCGTATCCTTAAATTTGGGATAATCTAATTTTTATCTTGGCTAAGAAATGCAGCAGTAACATGTCATGAAGGTGGTCGGCCATGCTTACTTATTATAGATAGAACATGTGATTAGCAGGAACATTGAGAGCTTCTTCTGTGGAAAAGCTGCAGCATTATGGGGGAGGGGAGGCAAAATACACGAGTAAATACACTTTTTAGAAACCATATTTTATGTTGGGTTAAAAAATATATTGCTGTGTATGTATTAAGAGAGTACGAGCACATAAATGTTTAATTAAGATTAGCTAAGGGTAAAATGGACCTTTTGCATTAGACTTATGCTAAAATAGAGCACCACGTCAACATAAGAATGAGTTTGCCCTAAAAATAAAAGTTGAGGGACTAAATTGACCAATCTAAAAGTTAAGGGATGAAGTTGACCCTCCATGCAAAGTTTAGGGACCAAAGACCAAAGTGCCTATTTTGCCTAGTAATTAGAGAGCATATGCCAATGACAATCGACAACGTTGCATGAACTTGTGAACTTCGTGGATGATTGTGTATAACCTTAAATTAAATAAGCCGAAACGCTAGTTCAGTTTACGTGTGTTCATGGGTTTAATTAGAAACAAAGGAAGGGTTCAAGGAGCAGCAGTTTGAGATGCCTGCGTGGTCTACAAAGCAGGTATATTCAACTGCGCTCAGAGCAAAGTTATGCTCCATGTATGTATTCATGCTCCCTCGGCAAATATATTGTATCCTCATATACATTTTGGATCATACGTTATTGTAATTCTAAAGGTGAAAATTGTTCAGCGAAAAGAGCTAAGGGTAGAGTGGACATTTTGTATTAGTTTCATACCAATATGGAGTCACATATCAACATAAGGACGAGTTTGACAAAAACAAAAGTTAAGGGACTAAATTGACCAATCTGAAAATTGAGCCTCCATGTAAAGTTCAGAAGTTAAGGGACAATCTGAAAATTGAGCCTCGAGTTCAGGACCGAGATACCTATTTTGCCATTGCAAATCATGTCCTCAAACAATTTTGGCCTACAAAATACTTTTTGTCATGCAGCTTTGCCAAACAACGTAGGGACACATGTTGATGGCTAAAACAAGAAGGTTTCTCCACTCCTAGATGAAAAAATGGACCATCTAGTGCAACATGTTGCTGAAGTTCACTGCATCCATTTAGATAAAGATAAACCATAGATCCTAAGCCCAGGCAAACACGCATTTAACATGTTGCTGAAGTTCACTGCATGACACTGGAAACACAATTTATACCACAGAATCGAGAGAAAGTATAGTGCAACTTGAAGGCGATCCTTTGTCCATTTCTCCACTCCCTTCTTTCTCACAACCAAAGCAGTTGACGCACTAATCTCATTTTCTCCTATCCTTGGCCCTCTTAAGTGTTTGCTTCCCCTTGTTCTTCCACTTTTGGTTGCCTCCTGGCATACGGCTCTCCTGAATTTCCCGTACCTTGCGCATCCTGCATTTCAGAGGAGATCGATGTCACATTCAATTTAGGGAGAAAAAAAGGCTCTGGGTACATGGAAAAGATGTGGAACAAGATGTGTTTTATTCTATTGTCGGACATCAAAGATGGGGGGAAAGGCTAAGGTAACATCACTACATGCCCTGGAATCAAAACAGAAAAATGCGGCACAACATCTGCTTTGTTCTATTATCAGACACCAAAGATGGGGGGTGAGGCTAAGGTAACATCACTACATCTACATCCCCTGGAGTCAAAACAGAAAAAGGAAATACATTTTTGAAACTAGGACGTTCCAAATTTCTATGCACTGGAGCCTTGCTTCAAAATCTGAAATCCAAACCATGATGACAAGGCTCTATGGTCTATAACTAAAATGAGTTTCTCTTGTTGTATAACTACTCCCACAGACAAAATTATAACTCCACTTCATGAATTCCCAGGAATCCGAAAGGTCATATGCAATTGATTGAGAAAAATTTACACCGAACATGTTTGCATGATGAGCATACCTGTAGCTCTTAAGATATTGATCCGATAGCAGCTCATCAACCAAAGTTGTTTTACGCTCCCTCCTTGTCATCCTACCCGAGTAGAACTCAGATGCAGGCTCAACAACTGTACCAACCTAAAGCCAACATCGAGATATTCAGTACATCAGTTACAGAAGAGGACACATTAAGTTTTCAACAGACTGGGAAGATAAACATGATGAGTATGTCAGCCTGATTGTGATTAGGTTACTCACTTGGAAGTACTTGGGAAGGGCCTTGGACTTTCCTGCCCTCTTGAAGTGCCTTTTTGGGTCCATTACATGCCTCAGCTGCAAAACAAATCGCAAGCATATAATCACCTTCGCATCCCCACTCCCAAATGTCAAAACAGAATCCTAAAACAAACAATACCAACCGAGTTGAGACAGCCCCATCCAACGCTGTGAATTAAAATTTGTATTGTCTTGATTCTCAAGTAAAATAATTCTGATTCTTTTCTGAAAAGCTAAACTTAATACTTCTGATTCTTTTTTAAGAAACTAAAACAGCTTCAACCAGATTGTAACACTGTCAGATTGTTGCAGTAAAATGCTCAATTTTGCACACACCAATCCCATGGCAGCTGCCCAAATATGTTCCGCGTGCTTTATCATTGCCAATGTTCGTTCCCGAACTTTCGACAGCTAATCACCTACTGCTAATAAGGTTACTGAGCCAGGGTAACACCACACCTGCAAAATCTCGAGATCTTTCTTCAACTCGGGAGTGATGGTCGGCGCCGGCATGTCGAACCTGATAAACGCAGCGACAAAGCATAAGCACTCACCCGTTAACCATGCGCGTAGCAATCAATCAAACGAACTCGAATAAATTCCGAGGACAGCGCAACTCACCAGCCCTTGCCGGTGGTGTCCTTGACGCTCTTCCTGGTGAGCTTGTTAACCTTCTTGGGGTCCCTCGGAGACACGAACAGCCCGTCCACGAGCTCGCTCTGGGGCTTCCAGAGCGACCCCTGCGCGGTGCTCGGCTTCGGTGCCGGCTCGCTCTTGCTGCTACAGCTCGTCGTCGCTAGGGAAGGAAGCTTGGGCGCCCATGACAAGCCGATCGGCGCCGCCGTCTCGGACATCGCTGGCCTGCCGCTGCGAGTTCAGGTGTCGGGTTTAACCGCCGCGGCGGCTGGGATGGAGGTCGTCGGACGGGATGGGGGAAAGCTGCGGGGCGGCGCGGCGGAGTGGAGAGTATATTAGGGCAGGAGGAGGGTAGCACCGTAGCAGGCTCGGGCCTTCCGGGCCGTCATGTCAGCGGTTTTGGGCGGCCCCAGAAATTTCATGGGCCGTAATGGGCTAACTAAGTGGGTCGAATCTTTTGCGATAGTCAGATTCTGCGTCTCTTTTGTGACGTGTGAGAGTGAGAGCATTTGCCGAGGTGATCTCGTGTCCTGCGCGACGCCGCCGCCGGGCGTCGGCCTACACGTCGCCGCCGCCGGCCACATGTCCTCCGTCACCCCGGCGTCGCTTAGAAGAAACGCGTGCCTCCGCGTCACGCCAAGATAGCGCCTCGCCATCGCTGGGTGCCCGCTGCCAGGCGAGTAAGGACGACACAACCGCCACCACCGGCCAATTCGTACACGAGCAGGAGTCCCGGCCCCGGGACTACCTGAAACGAAACGAACTCCGACAAAAGAGGAGCCCTGCCTGTGCCTGTCCCCGAACACACCTGGACGCTCCCTCCTCCTCCGACGCGCACGCGTCGCGTCGCGTCGTATCCGTACCGGACATAACCGCGCGCCGCGTCCGCCGCGAGGCCAAAGAAATCAAACGCCGCGCCGCCCCGCCCCGCGCGATCCCTTGTCGATCGAGGCAATGCCGCCGCTGCCGGCGGGCCTCCCGCCGCTCCCGCCGCAGCTGGGGACGCTGCGGTCGACGCAGGACCAGCGGGCGGCGCGGGAGCCGCTGCTGTCGTTCGACTGGGGCGTCCCCGCCGGTGGCGGCGGCAGCTGGGAGTACGCGGCGTGGGGGGTGGATGACGCGGCTGCGAGGGGCGCCGGGGCTCGGCTGCGGCGGGCGGCCGAGGCGGTGCGCGCGGCGGCCGCGGAGATGTGGGCGTTCGCGCGCAAGGACCCGCGGAAGCCCGTGTTCGCGGCGAAGGTGGCCGTGGCGCTCGCCCTCATCACGCTGCTCGTCTTCCTCCGCGAGCCCAGCGACATCGTCAGCCACTCCGTCTGGGCCATACTCACCGTCGTCGTCGTCTTCGAGTTCAGCATCGGTACGTTGCCGCTCCAACGCTCCCTTGCCTCGTGATCACCAACCCCGCTTTTGTCTCTCTTTTCCCAAACCGTCGTCGTTGTCGCTGTCAATTTGAAATCTCGGCGCATACCAATGAACCGTATCGAATTCCCACCATGAAGAAAGAGAGGGATTGTTCTGGCCAAATGGAATGACATGTATGATCACGAATAATTGGAGAGAGCCGAGATCATGGACGGCATTAACAAGATCATGGCAACAGGGGAAAAAATTCACGGAAATACAGACATGGATACCAATTTTTTCAGATAAACTTTGTAGGCTTTGCAACCTATGTTTGATGTAAAACTAAATTCTGCTAAGACATTATGTTTGCTTACTTCTTATCAGACAAACCTTTCAATCCTCATATGAACAATAAGTTTATTTATTTATTTTTACCAGGCCTGCATCATCACACATGTTTAGTCTCTAACTCGGTTTTCAATGTTAACACAGGTGCAACATTGAGCAAAGGGCTAAATAGGGGATTGGGCACTCTTATTGCTGGAGGGCTTGCTCTGGCAGTCGCTGAGTTGGCAGCACAAATGGGAAAATATGACATGGTTATCCTCATCATAAGCACCTTTGTTGTTGGTAAGCTGGAAATTGCTGAAATCATTCAGTACTTATATTATGATATTAGAGCATATCTAATTCAAAATTTTCTTTCTTTTATATGTTCGATTGCTAGGATTCTGTGCCACCTTAACAAAGCTGCACCCGAAGATGAAACCATATGAGTATGGGTTTCGTGTGTTCCTGCTGACCTTCTGCTATGTTACGGTCTCTGGATACAACACAGGGAAATTCACTGCCACAGCTATAAGTAGATTTGTGCTGATCGCTGTTGGTGCTGCTGTCAGTCTCACCATCAACATAGGTATACACCCTATCTGGGCTGGCGAGGATCTGCACAAGTTGGTGGCAAAGAATTTTTCTGGTGTCGCAAAATCTTTAGAAGGTATGATCATCTAACCTTCATGAACAGTTCAATCCCCTCTTCAACACAGTAAAGATCAAATCAAGTCCTTGCATCTAAAAATCATTTTCGTTATTCATCCTAGGATGTGTTGATGGATATCTGAGCTGCATGGAATATGAAAGGATTCCATCAAAGATACTCACATATCAAGAAGCATGTGATGATCCTCTCTATAGTGGATACAGGGCAGCTGTTGAGGCATCTGCACAGGAGGAAGCCTTGGTCAGTTCTTTCTCCAAATACATCGCTTCTAGGATTATCTATTGATTTTCAACAAGTGTAATGTCTTGTGCTTGCAGTTAGGATTTGCTATATGGGAGCCACCGCATGGACCTTACAAGATGATGAAATATCCATGGAAGAACTACACCAAAGTTGGTGGTGCGTTGAGGCATTGCTCATTCGCAGTCATGGCGTTGCATGGTTGCATACTTTCAGAGATTCAGGTTTGTGTATCTCATCCGGAAACAGATGATCCACTGAATATACATATTTCATTGCTAAGTTTCTCTTCCAAATCTTAGGCACCACCAGAGAGTAGAAAAGTTTTCTGTGCTGAGCTTCATAGAGTAGGCCAAGAAGGTGCTAAAGTACTGCGCGAACTTGGGCAGAGAGTCAAGACGATGACGAAACTGAGCTCTCCAAACATTCTCTCAGAAGTGCACTTTGCAGCTGAAGAGCTGCAAAAGAAGATCGACGAGAAGTCTTACCTTCTTGTCAACACAGAAAGATGGGAAGTCATTCCACGGCATGAAGGAACTTCGCAAATCCACGAAAATTCTAATGCTACCGACAAAGACAACAAGGATGAATCGCCTGAGCACACCGCTGTTGATATTGGTTCCGTGCACATATCAAACAGCTTCGCTTCAAACCCATTCCTCGCCAGAGTCGATTCTTCAAACCCATTCCTTGGCAGATACGATTCAGGATCAATGGTGGGCGGTTCACTTAAGCCGCAACCATCTTGGCCTGCTCGACAATCGTTCCATTCCAACTTGCCATTTGAAGGCGGTGAATCAAGAACATATGAGAGTGCAAGCGCCTTGTCGCTGGCCACATTCGCTTCGCTCCTCATTGAGTTTGTTGCCCGGCTCCAGAACCTTGTTGATGCATTCGAAGAGTTGAGTGACAAGGCCAACTTCAAGGACCCTGTGGAGGAACCTGCTGCAGCCAGCAGAGAGAGCTGTGGTTTTTTACTTAGAATACGCAAATTTTTACGATTACAAGGGTGATTCAGATGACAGATCGACCAAGTTTTATGCAAGGAATGGATAGCCAGATGTGTACATTAATCAGCTTAGGTAGCAAATGTTCATAATGTAACTTGCCTATAAAAATTCCCCTGTAGAGGAAGCAGGACATATATACAATACAATACACACAGGATACATACTACACACAAGTACAATACACGATGGACTTATGGCAGTTCCCTGGAGGATATAGTGTACATAACAACAGCTGCTATTTAGTAACAAATTCTAATGGTGTCCACTATTTATACTTCATTCACACATTTATTGAGAGCGATGCTCATCATAGGAAGAAGGGGAAGCCCTTTTGTGTTTGTGGCTTAGTGCAGTCTGAATTTGCCCAGCCAATCTGCCTCCGTTGATTGTCATACACAACTAACTTGCCACGCAGTGAAACATCTATAGCAAACAACAGGAAGAGATCATTCAAAGTTCAACAATATCAGCCTGTTCCACTAAATAGCAGGATTTCTGAAAAAAAAAATCAAGAGTTAAAGCAGAAAGAAGGTCATATCTATACCTCCGACTATTATAGTTGACCCATGGTTAATCTCTGTTCCATTGAGAAGTCCCAAACAGACATTTCCTTTATCCTGGAAAAGGTCCACCAAGAGAGAGAACAAAAATATAAATTTTATCACAAAAGTGCATAACTCATATTAGACATGCCAATAGATGATAAAAAGGCCTAACAGTAAATGGGACAATTACAAAGAAGCTTACACTAATAATCAAGTAATCCTCGGGAGAAATAGTAAATGTTTTGGACATGAAAAGCCATTTCTTGCCAAATTGAAGGTTCAAGGGCTTGAAGAATTGCTTGACATCTTCCAGATACCTGAAGAACAAAATATATTAAGGGCAAGAATAATCTCTGATGAAACCTGCTGAGCTTCCTATCTGAAGTGACAATCTACTGTAGTTCCATTATCTTACCTCACAGGAAAATCAGCTTTCCAGCATAAAGGTAATGTACGATCTGAGCTATCTTGGACAAAACCCGGGGAGGCATATTTAATCTGTGAATTTAAAAGAAAGAATGTAAGATGATTTTGAATATTCATACCATCCCTATAAACAATTAGCAATACTCACAGCGGCAATAAGATTTTCGTATATTTCATTTGGGAGGTATGTATACGAGCTTCCACTGTCAAAAATCACTTGAACTGAGTTTCCTGCCTTCCCACGCACACTGAGCTGCTGATCTCCATATTTTACACTGTTGGCCTCTGTGTGATATAAATTACTGGAAATTGGAAAAGGAAAAGGGAAAAGGCCATGAGAAGGGAGGAACTTGTCTATGATCTTTTATGATACTTGCAACGATTCTGGTAAATATATGATCGAATAGGGAGATGATGATTGATGGCAATACATGCAGTTATATTTTCGAAGAAACATGTTAAGACTTACTCTGGACCACTACGAATAGAAGTCCATGTCATTCCCCATCTAGGTGCATAATCGTCACCGAGAAACATATAACCTCCACCACCTTGCTCTCTAGTGATACAATGACCGAAAATGTTGGAAATAATCCCATGGCTAGCCAGCTGACTGGGAAGGCTTATCGCTGCACTGCTAAGTCCAAGAATCCCATCAGTCTTTGCTGGTGAGGACAGAAGCTGGCCTTGCTGATCATATGCACACCTAGAATCCCAACACAGCAAAAGTTAAATGATCTGACATAATTCTTTTCTGATGCATCATACATACAGAAGATAGATGCATCTGAAAGGTTTGAACATACCCGAAGACAAAATCTAGCTTTTCCCTTCCACCATTTGTTGCGATCAGATGCATATCATCCCTTGCAAGGACACCCATAGAAGAGCTTTGGTCTGCATATTCAATTTCATAGTCACATTGCTTGCAAGTCTCACAGTAGTTCTGTTCTCCTTGCAACTCTTGGCATAACAAATCCCTGGGAGGGACTATCTTTTCTTTGGTTGGCTTATATAAAGGATGGGGTCCCTGAAATTATCGCACACAAGTTCATCAGAGAGTAGTACATGGACTAGAGCAAGATAAAACTAAGTAGTGAATGGAGATCCTACAGTAGCATAGGAAAAGTTTGTTATCACAATTAGAATGGAATAGCTGGTGTTTGATTGCATACGTTTGCGCAGTTTGTACATGGTGCATCACACTGGATCCACGTCAAGTCGCTTCCAGTATCAACATCAAGAAAGTACGGTCTTGGAGGATTGCCAACAAAGATAGATGTATAATACTGGCTGCAGTTTTTGTAAGATAGAATTAGCTCCAAAAGAACAAGAATGACGTCAGATATTAGCATCCCTTACATTTCCTACAGAGACATAAACATAAAGAATTGTCGATTCAGAGTACAGAGTGTAGTAAGCTAAAGTGGATGAGCAATGAATATTGATTAGTGCTGGATGCCAGGATACTCTGACTGTCTGACCTTAATAGCAATCAGGACACCAAAGGTTTTCCTTCTTTGATGGATACTAAAGAAGTCGTGAGTCATAAACCCACTAATAGCAAAACTAGACGATTACAGACCTATTACATGGATACCCATAAACACAAGTACAACAAAACTAGTAAGACAATAACAGGCCAGCTAAAGAAACCAAAAGACTTGTATTTGACGACAATAACCACACTTTCAAACCTGCATTTAGTGCTTACTAAACAAGTAAATATAGCAATATGTATGCCCAGTCTGGTCAAATAAATATTCAGTGGGATCCATTAGTTCACTAGTAGCGAAATTTCCCCAAATCAGATCCATCAAAGAACTACGAACCCAAATCATGAAGGACTCGAAATCAGATCGTATGCCTCCGCAATTGTACGCGTACCCATCGGGGAAGACATTCCCCTTGATCGGGAGCAAAGCCGTGGAGTTGGCCCCCGCCGCAGCCGCCTTCTTGACCTCCATCTTGTTCGTCGCCTTCATTCCGCCACCGTCGACCCTCTTGGCGGCGAGCTTGACGTCCCCGAACTCCCGCAGCGCGCGGCCCTGCCGTGCCTTGGGGTAGAGCGGCAGCAGGAAGGACCTGGTCTCGTTCCGCTCCTTCTGCGCCTCCTCCTGCTCCATGCCCAGGAACTGCACGGCCACGTCGGAGTAGAAGCAGTAGTAGGCCGCGACCGCGAGCGCGCCCAGCACGAGCACCATGGCCGCCACCCGACGCGGCGAGAGCCTCCGCCTGGACCGCCTCCTGGTCTCCGCCGCCACCGGGTACCCCATCGCCGGCTCCTGCGGCGGGGGCGGGGAGCCGGGGTCGTCGCTGTAGGTGAAGGCCGTGATGGTCTTGCCCTTGGAGGGCTGGTCCGGGGGCGGGAGCGTGATGATGACACCCGTGGAGCTGCGGCTGGTGCTCCCACGCCGGGGGAGGAGGGGGCGGGGGCGGCGCCCATCTCCGGCGAGATCCCCGCGGCGCTCTCCCGGGAGGCGGGGTCAGAGGAGGCGGCGTGGGCGAGCCATCGGAGGCGAGAGGCGAGTGAGGAGGGCGGAAACCGGGGGCAAAGGGAGTAGGGAGGGAGGGGTAGTGGGCCCGGGTAGGTGGCGGTTTTGGTGCGTGGAGACAGCGGGTTTGGAGCTTCAGTGTGTGCTTGGATGGTTGACTTTGACCCCGTCTCGACGCAGGGGTACAACCGGCATTATCCAGTCCCGACGGGATTATATGTAATGTTGGACACGCGGATAAGCTTGATTCTTGAAAACAACTCTGTTGGAAAATTCCATGGAGTAGCGTGCAGCGGCGCCCTGTTCATTGGTTCCTGGCCCTGTTCTTCCAGGCGCAACGCAAGCGCAATGTTGCGGTAGCTTCGTGTAGGGTAAAGCCGTGTGCCAGCCATTGAAGTGGCGCGATCCGCACAGTTCCAATCAGATCTGGGGTTCCTCAAATTGGATGCAGGCGGACGCCTAATCCGATGGCAAATCTGACAGCAATGATTAGAGCATCAAGATTAGGCTCTGGCCGTTGTTAGCTACCTGAATGCAAATCGAATCAAGCGGTAATCATGGCCATGGAAAACAAAGAATGGTCGAAACTCGCCTCTAATCCCTCGCCACGGAGGAGTCGCAACTCGCAATGACATGCAGGAGGCCATGGAAAACAAGCAAGACTGCAGCGATAAGCTTAGTGTGATTTGACCGTTAGCCGACGCTCGCTAGCATTGAAACACCAGCCCACTGGGCCTCGATTACTTCAGGCCCGCACAACACGGGGCCGCAAGATATTTCTCCCGCGGCCCACACCAATCGTCTTCTTCCACTTTTAGCCGGCGGGTAAGCCATCCCGCGAGCTCGCCTCGGCGTCGCAACTCCGTACCACACACGCCGCCGCGCGGGCCATGGACGCCGTTCTACCTCCCCTCCTCGTCGGCGGCGGACTCTCCGTCTCCGTCTCTGTATCCACCGCCACCCGAGCCATTTCAGCCTTCCACCTCTCGCCCTCCGCCCTCCGTTCAACCGCTCGCCATCGCGGCCGGCACCGTTCCCCCGTCCTCGCCACTGCTTCGGAGTCGCCTTCCACGCCACTAGCCGCCGCTATGGCTGAGAGCCACTCGCGTTTCTCCAGGTGGGTAGTGGTGATGGATAGGCCCCCCGCGGCCGCGGGAGGCAGCGGGGTCTCCCGCGCGGAGGCTGTGGATTATTACGCCTCCACACTGGCCGGGGTTGTGGGGAGGTTAGTGGTTTGGCATTCTGTGGCAAGCTGGAGGCCTGGAGCAGTTAATTTCTTTTCGACGGTTTCTGATGCTGAAAGCATTGTGTTCTGGTGATGTACGGCAGTGAGAAAGAGGCGCAGATGCGCATATACGAGGCTTCGTGGGATGGCAGCTACGAGTTCCGCTGCGAGATCGACGAGGGAGCGTCAAAGGAGCTTGCAAGTACGAATCCCTCTGGCTTATTGAAAAAATTGATGGGCTTTGCAGTTCCTTTGTGTGATTTTGTAAGAATCAGTGTGCATTCCAGTGTGTTAGTACTATGTATGTACCTTGGCCTGTTCATTTTCATGCAATGCAGTTACACAAGGTTAATGTAAGTTTAATCTTGCAGTGTGAGAAATGAGTAGGCTGAGATAACTGTACAAGTTTGTGATGACTGCTGTCTCTTATCATGCCATTCTCTGAATAATGTAATTGCATATGTTCCCCAAATTCAGATTAAGATATACTGTTGTTAAAGAGGTAGTTTAGAAATTTCCCCAATTGTTAGACTGGCTAACAATTGAAATATACTTGAAGAGATAAATGCTTGAATTAGAACCTCTGGTTATTTTTTTTAAAAAAATAATACTTGGAGAGATATATGCTTGAAACTCATATGTATTTGCTTCTTACTCCCTTCTCAATTTACAGAGATGCCTGGAGTATTATCTGTTCAGCCAGATATGGGTCAAAGATCACAGATGGATAACGACAGTTTGAGCCTCTCGACAGCTAACCTTGTAAGCATCGGCGATGGTGCTTCTAAATCATCAAGTGGAAAAAATGAGTTTTGGCTTATTCGAATGGAGAAGCCCGGAGTTGAAGTCGTGACAAAGGCACAGATGGTGGACCACTATACCCAAATCCTTATGAAAGTATTGGGCAAGTATGTACTATGTAGTCTCATCAGCAACCTTGATACTACTTTGCTAGCATTTATCTGCTTAATGTGTGAGATAAAACTACTGTTATCTTTTCAATTTTTCAGTGAACAGGATGCTCAAGTTAGCATATATCACATTTCATGGGAAAGGGATTATGGTTTCTGCTGTCATATTGATGAAGAGTGTGCAAAGGAGTTAGCTGGTGAGCAACTTGGGCTTTCATCTCCTTTATTTACATACAGTTTTGACTACTTTCCTGTCTTTGGGTGCACTAACAAACTAACTTTGCATACCAGATGTTCCTGGAGTGTTATCTGTTCGACCAGATACAAACTTTGGATCAGACAACAAAGATTACAAAGGTTTGTTCTCATTTCTCCTGCTTCTGATGAATATCCACTCATTTCTTAACTATGACGTCGTAAGTGCTAATTCTACATTTCTACGTGCATCATTGGCAACCAAAATTCCTCTCCTGCTGAAGGCATTTGATGCAATTCAATACAGGAAGTTATGAATGCTGCTAGACAAATCGTGTGCCATGGTTTGACAGTTTTCCACTCTAAAATGATATTTAGAGTTAATGATTGAAAATTTGGATTAGTCCCATAAGCAATCCCTGTGAACTAAATTGAAAACCAGGTTCATATAATAGGGAAGATTCTGATTTTTCACCACTGAAAGCCTGATTCTTCCTCCACTTGGCAGCATTATATTCTTTTGCGGTTTTGCCAGTTCTTTTTAAGGCTCATTCCTCTGATCTGATCAGTAATAATATAGATGCCATATACATATATTCAGTTTTTGTTATTAATCCTTGTGTCTTAATTTGGTATATCTGATTCTCCTTCACTTGTACATTTCACGACTTGAATGTTCATAGTTCTAAGAAAGCTTGGATAAAGCACCCTGATGGTAAATGCTCTTGATGGTTTCAGGTAAAAATGGCTTCAAATCATCTGAAGGAACTGGCGCGGCCGATATCAAAACTAAAAGGCTCTTTGTTACAGGTAAAGTACAACATATACTTTGCATACAGTTCAGCTAATGTGTTTATTCATCTACCATGAACAATGGGTGATGTCTTCTCTTCTTTGCGTGAAATAATATTCCTTTGTCTTTTATGTTTAATGGAGGACGCCAAGTCATTCCACAAATTCTATGCCCTGATTTTTTGTGATTAAAAAGTCTGTGTCATGTAAATTGGACAGCCTTGATCAGATCTACTACTCGTTAGATACAACATAGGAGTGGAAAGGAGCCAATAGTCTTTATCATACATAAACCACTAGAAAATAGGATGGAAAAAATCTTCATCCAGTTCCACGTCATGAGAAAATGTGAAATGCTAGCTTATATTGGACCCATTCATGAGGCAACAGCATTAATAAGTATATACTATGGTAGAAAATCAGATTTATTTCGATCTTGTTGACTTATCCCTAACTTTTGTGTTCTGTGACAGGGCTTTCATTCTATACATCCGAAAAAACCTTACGGGCAGCCTTTGAGCCTTTTGGTGAGCTGGTAGAAGGTTTGTGATTGCACTGCTGAATGTTTTGTATCGGTTCATTGATGTCTTTGCGTTCCAGATGCTGATCCATTGAACTGTTCTGTTACATACAGTAAAGATAATAATGGACAAGATATCAAAAAGATCAAAAGGGTACGCCTTCATAGAATACACTACTGAGGAAGCTGGAGGTGCTGCCCTGAAAGCAATGAATGGACAGGTCGGAGACTAAAATCTTATGTTACTGGCTTACTGCAACTGTTTTAACGGTTCTGGATATTCATGCACCTCTTGAAACTCACGGCTATGCTTTTGTTTGCAGATAATAAATGGCTGGATGATAGTTGTTGATGTTGCTAAAACCAGATCAAGAGATCATCAATCCGGTCGACCTAATCAAACATTTAGGCCACCCTACCATTCGAGATAACTGTTTGATGTACAGAAGAACTAAGCAGCTGTAGAGTAGAGATAAGCGACCACAATCTGGGGCATGTCGAGCTGCCTGTTCTGATTGCAGTTCAGTGCCCTTATCTTTTGCTAATTGCTGGAGGATACTTCCAGCTAAATATAAATGCAGCTAAAGTGTACAATTACTAACATCTACTAAAACAATTTATTCAAAATTTTCAGTGACTACTTCAAGAGTCTGGATAGATATGTTATATTTATTCTCGCAGGAAAAACATAAACATAAATCTGTATTTATGATGCATCTTTTATTAAGCAATGACACTCTTCCTCCAGAGAAATTCATTACAGTTGTTCAGAAAGAGCTGGTGCTGTTCTCTTCCACCATATCCTTCCAGCTTCCATCTAGTCTAGACGACGAAAGCTCGCCCTTCTCTTACACAAACGATGTCTCCCCTCTCCCGTCCAAATTGGACTGCAGATCGCTCGCTGACAGCCTTTCCGCCGTTACAGAGGAGGCCATGAACCGCGTGCGGCAACTTCCGCCGGGTTGCAGGTGGTGGGGCTGCTCAGGCTCAGGTGACCGGAGTAGCGGAGCTGCTGCAGTTGCATGGTACCATTGCAGTTCAGTGTTCTTGCCTTGTGCTAATTGCTGGAGGATACTCCCAGGACAATATGTCACTGTGTACAAGCTAGCACTAACATCTACAAAGAAAGTTGTTCTCTGATACAACATTGTTCTTGGTCACGAGATGGAATAGATAATTACAGTTCTTCAGAAAGAGGGAACGGTTCAGATTCATATGCAGATGACGTCAAATTATGTTTCAAATCTTCCAACATCTGATAAATACTCTCGCTTTCCGTATGCAACTTGTCTGCAGTGGCAAAGGAATGCACACTTCCATCTACCTCGATCCAGCTAAGCCCAGGTTTCTTCGTTACTCGATGCTCCTCCATCCTCCTCCTCGTCTTCTTCAAGTCCTCCCATTGTTTCGCTCGTGCATATGTGTTCGATAGCAGCACATATGAGCTGCCATGGCTTGGTTTTGCGTCTGCCAACCTCGAAGCAGCCAACTCTGCCATCTCGACATTGCCATGGCTACGGCAGGCTGCTAGTAGCGAGCTCCAGATTACAAAACCAGGATCTTCAGGTAGATTGCTGGCAAGATCGAAGGCCTCCTCCAAGAACCCAGCACGGCCAAGGAGATCAACCAAGCAGCCATAGTGCTGGATAGTTGGCTTGATGCCCATGCTCCTCATTAGGCTGAAGTACTTGAAGCCTTCGTCCACAAGCCCGCCATGGCTACAGGCATTCAAGACGCCCACAAAGGTGACACCATTAGGTTCAATGCCCAGTTGCCTCATCTCACCGAACAACGATAGTGCCATCTCTGGGAGGCCATGTGCTGCAAAACCAGTGATCACAGACGTCCAATGCTCCACGTTCTTGTTGCTGACGCTTGAGAAGCAACTGTGTGCAGCATCCATGCTCCCGCACCTTGTGTACATGTTGATCAGCGCAACACCAAGAGCACCATCGAGTGATAACTCTCGCCGAATAACATACCCATGCGCACTCCTCCCAAGTCCAAGCAGACCAATGTCCCGGACCGCTGATATAAACCCAACCATTGTGGCCTCATCTGCCGCCATACCATAAACCACAGTCATCTCGACAAACAAGTCCACTGCTTCCTGCGCCCACCCCTGCCTTGCAAACCCAGTGATTATGGTGTTCCAAGAAACCACATTGCGCTGCGGCATTTCAACAAACACTTTCCAGGCAGCGTCCAAGTCGTCGACTCTGACGAGCGCATCCAGCAGCACGTTCCAGGTGACCACAGTCCTGTCCGACATTCCGTCGAACACCTTCCGCGCGTCGCCCACGCGTCCGAGCCTCGCGTAGGCGCGGACCAGGGAGGTGCACGCGCGGACGTCGGAGACGGCCCGCGGGACGCCGCACTTGACGAGGAGCGCGTGGATCTGCTCGGCCTCAGCCGCGGCGGCGGGCAGGCGCGCGCAGGCGGCGAGCGCGGGTAGCAGCGCCGGGTTGGCGTCGAGGGCGCGCCCCGCGAGGTGGTGCGCGCGGAACGCGCGGAGCGCGGCGCGGCATCGGGGAGCGGTGGCGTTGGAGACAGGCTTGGAGGGTCGGGGACTTGGCGGGAAACCTGAGGTGGTGGGGGAGAGCATCGAGAGAACCAAGTTGTTCATGGAAGTGCCTCGACGCCCCGCGCTCCATCACAACGTGGAAAAGGATGAAGGATAAAGCAGCATATCCTTATTTTCTTTTCATTACAGAGTTTTCCCACAGCAAGTTTTTCTCCTCGCTATGGATAGAGTAGCGTTTCCGGTGGCCAATTTGGAACTGATAAAAGATGAAGTAACCTCGGCATATTTTTCTCATTGACGAAATAAACAAAAACACAAAAATTTTAGTGACCATTTTAGAGCTGAGAAAAGATGAATTATCCGCAGCTATATTTTTCTCAATGTCGCCTAAAACAAAGAACATAAGATTTTCAATTTCCAACATTCATATGGTTAACACTACCGATATAGGTCGCTTAAGTGTATTTCCACGTCTGATTTGGAATCAATTAGAAAAATATGCCCATACGTAGAACGAGCAACGACCATATAGATATAGTGTCACTTGCAATTACAGTATTTTAAGAACATTGTATTACATTGTCAAAAAAATCATAAAACAAAACAACAAATTCAGATGCATCATATAAAAAAATGGTCACATATCAAATTCCTTCAAGGAAAGAAAAAAGAATGACTTGCGATGTTCCAAACTTTACAACTACCGTCACTGCCGTCCCAGCGGAGAGTTGCACATTGCATGGAAAAAGCTGAAGCCCTATTCTTCAAACAAATTGTGTCTGCACTAAACCTCACAAATACTGCTGAATTTTCCCTCCACGTGCACTATCTTTCTTTCCACCAATGGACAAGCCTGCACAAGAGGATTGAGGGTGCCTTTGGTTAAGCTTTTGTGAGCTCCTTTTGCTTCTCAAAAGCTAAAAGCCAACCAAAAGGCTACCCAACTCATAGGTGATTTGGACAAAAGCAACTTCCTCCTTAGTACAAAATCTACAGCCGCTCGGCTCCTGCTTCCTCCGGCTGTGGAACGGTAATTTTGAAGAAATTACCCACCACTGGTTACGAGGTACCATTCGTTTTCTTTTCCGCGGTCTCCTCTTGATCCCCCTCTCGTTCCTGAAAGAAGACAAAGGCGCGGCGGCGCCCCGCAGCCCACTCCGATGGCCCCCTCAACCGAGCTCCGACGACGCTCCTCTTCCATCTCCGGCGGGCCTCCTCCCTCCCTTTGTCTTCTGGGCGACGCGGCGGCGGGCATCCTTGCAGGATCGACGGCAGACACCTGCAGATCCAGCGGCCGCCCTTTGCACTCTGGCGGCACCTATCTCCGGGCCCCCTCCTCTCCTCCCAGCGGTGCATCTTGTCGGCGGCGGCGCAATAGGAGGCCAACGGTGCTTCTGCTGCCGAGGCTGGCAACACAATAGGGAAGAGGCGGGGGACGGGCCCCTTTTCTCCTTCGGCGGCGCCCCTCCTAACTGGCGAGCATGAGCGCAGGGAAGGGTTGGCGGCTGCCAGCGGGCGCGGGGACGGGCCCCTCTTCTCCTCCGGTTCCTGGATGGTGAGCACGAGCGTAGGGAAGGGGCGGTGGCGGCCGGCGGGCATGGGGACGGGCTCCTCCTAGCACTCCCGAGGAGGTCAACGTCGGCAGCTCCAATGCGGGTCTTCGCCTGGCTTGCTCCCAAGCGACAGGTCCTTGAGCCCCCGGCGGCTGGCGCGGGCACGGCTCCTGTCCCGACCCCGGTCCCGGCAGCGCAACCTCCTCCTCGAGCCCTGGCGAGCCCCCTTCCCTGATTGCGGCGAGCCCCCTCCCCTAACTACGACGAGCCCGACGCTATCCCTGCCGAAGAAGAAGGGCTGACGTGCAGTGTCCGCTCGTCGGTGAGAGAGGGAAAGGGTTGAGTGGGGTGGACTGTGGATGACATGTGGGGTCCGCTCGTGAGTGTTTCCTAAAAGCCACACTTGTTCCACCACACGGCTTTTCCACAGCCCATAGCTCACAGCTACGTTTTCAACCCACAACTCACAGCTACTTTTTCAAAAACCACAGCTCAACCAAAGCCTAACACACCCTGAGAATCCATCATTGCACTCTAAAATTTAGAAAACTGTTTATTTTTATCCACTCATGCACTAATAATTACAAGTCAATCCATTATTGCGCAGATATATAGAAGTCATATAAAAAAAATGAAGGATGCAAGCGTTTTTTTTAATCACGGGATCAGTAGTAAAAGAATGATCCAAGGATTTCAGTATCATCTAGTCAACATAAAATATTTTGGTGTCGCCACCACCAACCACCACAGATACCATCACATCTTGCTCAATTATAGGCTAACTATCTAAGTTAATTTAAATTAGGATGACAAATCATGAGGAGTTGCATTTTTCAACCCAAAACAATATATGATTTGATCAAATATTACCTGGTTAATGCTATGCATGCATATAAAAAATAACAATAGCATACCTCACAGAAATGATAAATGATAGGTACCGTGTCCAAGAAATTGTAGTTGCTCCAGCGTAAGCATCTTCATTTCAGAGATATAGGCCTGGTTTGGTTACTTTACTTATTTTTAAGCACCCGTCACATCGAATGTTTAGACACTAATTAGGAGTATTAAACGTAGACTATTTACAAAACCGATTACATAAGTGGAGGCTAAACAGCAAGAACAAGATAGTACCACTAATTCCTAGATCCAAGCTCCGTGGAGGGCAACGGAACAGATATGGGTCCCCGGCTTTAGCCAGGAAATCAGCTTGTTCTACTGCATAGTGAAGAGAACTAAAATTTCAGCCAAAAGGAACTGAAAAAGTATACCGCATAGGTTACAACGTCTGGGTCATTTCTGTTGGGATTCATTTGATGTGGGGATACCAAGGTGCGACATGAAATGTTGAGGATCCGG
>NC_028450.1:37104076-37187692 GCF_000263155.2 Setaria italica
TGACATGTGTTGCTACAGTAAACATTTGCTAATGATGGATTAATTAGGCTTAATAGATTCGTCTCGCCGTTTAGCCTCCACTTATGTAATGGGTTTTGTAAATAGTCTACGTTTAATACTCCTATTAGTGTCTAAACATTTGATGTGACACGTGCTTAAAAATAAGCAAAGGAACCAAACAGGCCCATACATCAGATTGTTAAGCAACTTATTAATGATACTATAATATCCAAATCAAGGATGCGACGTGTCACAGGCAGTCGAGGAGCAACCAAATATCAATATATTCAGTAGATCATTTACCTTGCTTTGCACAAACATGGAGGTAGAAAGAGAACGGCGGCAGGCAAAGGCGGCTATGCAGGAGCACAGCGGTGACGATACGTGTGCGGGACTAATATTGGTGTGATTCTTTCTGATAATGGAACTAATATTTTATTTTAAAAAGAGAATTACTGTGTAGAACTCACAGTTTTATTTATAATATGGTTAAAACAATATCGTACATTATAATCTATACTTTGGTTTTACAATTTCGTGGTCAATGACATTAGGCAAGTGTACTTTAAATTGTTCAGACTAAAACTGGCAAGATTCATCACCTGTGAGAAACCAGGTGGGGTTCCAAAGCTAAAGAGATGGTTCCTAGTTGACATGCACATCAAATAAGCTATATTGAATTGAGGCGCACATTGCAAAGCCTTTGCCAGGTTTAACAAATATGCTAATTGTACTGGCTGGATTTCAGAATCTGACATCAATACAAAGGATGCCCGTTCAAGAGATGCCATACGAGTATTTAGAAAGGACACATGAGATGATTGGCTACATTTAGTGCATAAATAGCATAGGTCAGGCAGATTATATGTTCCTTTCCTCATAAGAACATATCAATACAACAAATGTTAGACACCAAATAAGACTGAGAGATGCACATAGCTTCAGATTTCCTCATAATAGATTGTTGAGGTTTCACAAATCACAAACAGAATAAAGAAAAGAACTCTGTAGGAATCAAAATTGCAAGGAAGCTTACATTAACATCAACACTACACCATCATCATTACTTGAACACGAATTAATACCATGGAAAAAGTCTATGCGCGCGCGAGTCAAAAGAAATGTTAGTTTGTAAATTTCAGTGATTTTAATGCCTAGCAGTCTAGCACTGTAGTAAGCTGGACCAAAATCAATGGGTTGCTCACGGAGAAGGATAACATGGGATAGTATATGTTCTTTTACATGTCTCACTGTAGGTAACTTCTAAAATCTGTGTTAAAACATCTGAATCCATAGAGTGCCTCTTTCCTGTTGTAACCTCTCAAGGAAAATTTTCTGTGTCATCAAGTTTGTACCTTGTTTATCGCTTGATCATATAGCCTGATAGACCATCTTTAGTTCGCAGCCAATTGTTCCCATAATTTGATCATGCTGACCAGAATTGGCAAATATTTCATTTGCATCCAAATGTTTAACAACATTAAAATGTTACATTAAATAGCTGGCGGAAATTTTGACATGCCGCAAGAACAAACACTGCAGATTTAATGGTTGTATAGGTGACAGAAAGGTTTTGAGACAAGCGAAAATATGTATATGTAACACTGAGCCCTCTTATGTTGGGAAGCAAATGTCAACGGATGAAGTCTAAAAATCATGTAGGCATAGCAAAAAAACATGTTTTCCATCGTAAGCTAGTACCTAAACTTCGGATGGAGTCTTTGCATCAATTGACAGTGCGTGCAAGCCAGTCTTAAGCTCATCCTGCAGGAGATCATACACAGCCCTGTGCCTCTTGAGCAAGCTCTTCCCCTCAAATTCCTTCGACACCACCCTCACATTGAAATGTGTCTCCCCATTGCTACCAGCCACCCCAGCATGGCCCTTGTGGAGGTGCGATATGTCCTCAATCTCCAACTCCACGGGCGACAGCGCGCGCTCCAGACTCTCCCTTATCCTCTCTTTCCTCCCACCCCCCAAAGAAGAACCATTCCCTTCAACAAAATTATCTGGAACTTCCACCAATTGTTCCTCCTCATTAGGCATATCTGCCACCGATTTCTCCTCCTCTTGCACACCGAACGCGGCAAATTCGGACCCTTTGTTCTCCATGCCATTGGCACGTGGTTCTGCAACCTCTTGGACTGATTGTTGGCCCGTCGTCGAGTCACCGCCGGTGTCTCCGGCGATCTCAAGGGCCTTGAGCTTCATGAGGTTGAGCATGTTGAGCAGACCACTGTTCCTGGAGGGCGAGAGGCTCTGCCTTATCCCCAACAGCTCAATGAACTCCACGGGCACCTTGGCCACATCCGCCGCGGGCGCACCGGAGAGCCCGAGCACGAGCAGCGCGGCCAGGCCCTTGGTGAGCTGCGCGTCGGAGTCGGCGTGGAACCTGACGCTGCGGCCGCCGCCGTCGCCCTCCTCCGGCTCGGCGTGGACCCAGACCTGGGAGACGCACCCCCGGACGCGGTTGGAATCGGTCTTGAGCGCCGGGTCCATGGGCGGCAGCCGCGAGGCGTAGGCGAGGAGCTGCTTGTACCGGGTGCGCGCGTCGGGGACGGACTGGAAGAGGCCGACGATGTCGCGGAGCGCTGGGGGTAGCTGCGACGGGTCTACGGAGCCGGAGCCGGAGCCCGATGGGGAGGAGGAAGTGGTGGAGGGGGACGGGGAGGCCGCGGACCGGGCTGTGAGGCGCTGGAATGAGATGGGGGAGTAGAGGGTGAGGCAGTGAGGGCGGGGAAGGATGGGCTTGGAGAGACGGGCGGAGGAGGAGGATAGCAGGCGCAGCGGGGCCCCGGTGGCGGCGGTGCTGGCAGCGGAGGCCATGGTCGGCGAAAACGGTGGCGGCGCAGGAGGATTATTCCCGTTCCGGTGGTCTCGAGAAGAAAAACTGGCAAGGAAAATGAGGGCCGGCTGGCAAAGAAGGATTTGCGGTTGCGGCAGGTGGATGCAGATATCAAATGGGCCACGCAACTAGGTTCATGGGCCTGAATGATAGACGCTGGTAGATTAAAAAGAAAAGGATGTTTGCGCATGCAAACTTTTTGCAAAAAAAACGCATGCAAACTTTTCGTTTAATTATTTCTAACCGTTCAGATGCTAAACTGGATAGTTTGTTCATCGACAGGATGGGAATGGCTCCAATTAAAATAGTATTAAATTAACCATTGATAGTTTTCTATATCCGTTTGGCATGGTATTGATATGATTCCTGTCTGGCTGGCTAGACATAGACTAGATGGAGGACAAGAAACTATTGCATAAAAAGAGCTGCAGGTTTCAAATGGTGGTGCAGCTATGTGAATATTGTTTAAAGTGCTAAAACTTTGTACTCCCTCCGTCCCAAATTACTATTCTAAATTACTATTCGTTTTAGCTTTTCCAAATATACAATTCCAACTGTGACATATATACACCTAGATATATACTTATGTCTAGATAAATAGGTATCTAGAAAAGCTAAAATGAATAATAATTTGGGATGGAGGAAGTAGAATATAGATTGTTGTAACAATTTTTGGGCTCCCACCAAACATCTGTATAATTTGTCCAGGACGAAAGAATAGGACCTAAGACAGCTTCCCGGAATAAGTATGATTACATAAGTTCAGCACCATGGCATCGGCTGCAAGGCTCCAAAATGTTAAACTCGACAGTGGATTGAACTTTCGGCTTGATGTACGTTGGTGCAGCCAAGAGTGCTCTTTGGCCTTCTGAGACGGCATCTCTGTCCATCGGGAAGCATTCGGCATGTTTGTTAAGTAAGCATCTAGGCAAACCTTGAGTGGTGTCCAATGTAAGGCGCTCAAGCGACATTGTAGACTCAACAATATGACATGTTAGCTCAACCAAGCTCTTGGCAGAAGAGAAATTGATGATATCCACACGCTTTAGTTTGTCATGATGGTGATGTGGGATCATCCTCAAAGTTGAGGGATCTGCAAATATCGAGACACGCTCCATGCGGCTGGGTAGTACCTATAGGTGTCATGCCAAAATTGAGGGCCTATTTGGTAGGACTCCAAAAAACAGCTCCTGAAGTTGTTTTTGACGGAGCTTCAACCGAGGAGCCCTCCGGAGCCGGAGCTCTTTTTCAACTGGGTGCACGGAGCTGTAAATTTTGGCTCCGGCGGCTCCCTCCCACATGCGCCTGCTAATTGTTACGAGATGGCCCACATAGTTACTCAAATTTACGCCCAAATACCACCACAAACAACAGAGGAACCAGAGCCCTTCACCCCTCCGCACACATTCAGTCCCGCGCCGCTTTCTCGCCTCGCGTCGCAATAGCAGCGCCGTCGGCGCCATGAACTAGGGACGGCGCCCAACGGCGGCGCGCATGGAAGTTCCTCCGGGCGGGGAAACCAGCGGATCGAGTGTGGCGGAACACCTCAAATTAACTTAACTAAAGCACGGTTAAGTCGCTTGACACGCGATACTCATGCCTTAATCAAGTTAACTCGATGTGCCGTCGGATTTCATCCGATTTAACCACTTAACAGGACCGAGTTAGCATAGCTCACACGAAGGTGAGTGGTTCTAGAGAATACAACCGATCCACAAATGGGTTTAACAAATTCATTACACACTGGTTGAAATCAGAGTTTTACAAAATCTAGATGAAACAACCGAAGGTAAAAACAAAGCGGAAGCTAATCGTCGGGGTCGGATGTCCCTGGTGAGGCCAACCAGGACATCAATGATCCCATTCCCCGCCGTCCGGGGAAGGATCCCACTCGACCGTCCACCCAGGAGGCAACTGGGGCGGGCAAGTGCCAATAGCAAGCTCGGAAGTTTCCACTTCACCTGAAAAGAGAAGCCACAAACAAGGCTGAGCTGCTAAGCTCAACAAGACTTAACCGACTGGTGAAAAACTATTTCACCACTTCTAGACATGCCAGGCTCTTTGGCTGAGGGGTTTGGTTTGCCAAAAGCGACTATGTTAGGTCCTTGCTTTCAAAGTTTTAGCTCAGATTCTAAGTTCATTAACCAGTCTATGTTGGCAACTTACACTAAGCAATCATAGATCCAACTTTATGTATACAAGCTCAACATTAAGATCATGTCATCATCAAACTCCTTTATTACTCAGTGTAGCATAGCGATCAAGCAGTCTCAAACTGTGAGAGGCAGATGAATCGATTCGAGTTCTTTAACCATGCATGGTGAACCTAACCTCACGACATCCGCGCACCACCGAGGGTCGCTTCTTGTGTTGACCTTCCCCATCAATTCCCTAACCCGTGTCGGGCCCACTTCCCTTGCTGCAAGGTTCCACAGACCCGGCCTCTGCCGTTCTGTGACCACACTTGCCACCACGTGCGGCCGCAGGGGAACTTCGTTCCAGAGACAGTGGATCGAACCGCTCACGTTTAGGTTCAATCAGGTATTAGGCTTCCCCATCCCATATTGGGTATGAGATTAGTACTTTCAAAAACTTGATCACGAACACCACCACTGTCGGTCCTTAACAGATTGAGTAAACAGACGGGGTGATCAGCCGACCACCAAAAGAGTTAACCAAAACCCTGCCCCGTCCATTGTCCTTATAGTTGTAATAGAAGAGAAACAACCAACTCCTATAACTCGCGAGTGACAGGGAATCACTCGACTTTTACCGAGTCCTATTAAGCATTGCAACTACTCGGCCCAACAGACTAGTGTCCAGATCAAAGGAACTATGTCATGCATCTATGGTTGCAAACAACTCCTATACGTAAATGCACAATCATGAGAAGGAAGGCATGTGCTAGTTTAGAAAGTTGGGTGCATGCTCCGGGGCTTGCCTTCAAGCGGAGTGGAAGGGAACTGGTCTTCAGCGGGTTCGGCTTCGGCTTCTATGCTCGGCGGCTCTTCTACAGCTCCGTCTTCAGGCGCCAGGTGTAGCTCGTAGGTGCCGTCGGCGAGATGCAACTCTACACGAATGCAAATGCAGGAGTTAGCGTATAGACGGTTATTTCAACAACACTCGTAAGATTAAGCTCAGACACGTGTAGCAAAGCTACAGGAAAGGTGCAGGAGAAAAGGATCGGATGGGGGAAAACTTGTGATCTGACCCTTAAAGTTAAGGAATAACTGTGCCGGGGTCCTTAGACTTAACACAGAGAAGTCCCTGATATTTTACACAGATACCCTCGGGTCAAGGAAAAGATACAGCTGAGCCCTCGGGCGAGGTGGATAAGGGTCGGCGAACAGACAGGGTCGGGCGAGACGGAAAAAGGGGTCGGGCGAACCGGATAGGGGTCGGCAGCTTACCTTCAGGTCTACTGGTGAAGGTTTGGCATCGGGAAGGAACAGACTTGGTCGGAAAGACTAAAGCGCTAAGGCTTGAGCAGCGGCGAGGTTTGACGGTGCTCCAGCGACGGCGGTGCTTCTTGTGGGCAACAAGAAAGCTCTAGCACAGTGCGGAGGAGCAGACGGCTTGGTGGATTGGGGAGAAGCGGGTTTGAGCGGAGAGAGGAACTTCTCAAGAGCTCAGCGGAAGTGCTCAAGTGTGCTCAGAGTAGGGGCGGCGAAATAGCGATGGCGAAGGAACTCTCGTGGGACTCTAGCACGCCTTTTTATAGCTGCGCGCAAGAGAGAGATTTTTGAGCAGCACGAAGACCGGGAAGAAAAGGATGGAGTGCGCTGCCATGGCGGCGATTGAGCGGCGATTGATCTTTTTATTATTTTTGTTGAAGTGTATATTTTTTCATATGCATCACAAGAACATGTGTCACAAACTCTTTGCACCCTACTCCTGCCAGGAACATGTGCATCTCTCATGTTTTCACTTATAATGTGCCAAGTGATATTTAAAGATCCTTTTTGGAATTCAAATCCTTATGGCGCACATTAAGGGGGAGTTGCACATGCTCTTGCTTTATCTTTTATGTTTTTGATACATTATACTCTCATTTGTAAGACTTAAGCATGTTGCCATCAATCACTAAAAAGGGGGAGATTGAAAAGTATCTTGGCCCCCTTAGTGGGTTTTGGTGGATTAATGACACAAGCTTAAGTGTCTAATGAACTGTCAAGTGCATAAGCAGGTTTAAAAGGAATGATGGACATGGAGCACTTGTGGATGATCCTCAAAAAGGAAATGAATGAATATGAGGCATACATTGAAGGCTAAATTTATTTTTGGTTTGCATTTGAGTATAGAAATGTCGCACTATTAATAGGGATGCGTAATCTTTGATCTTTACATTGAAAAAGGTGCTTAAGATGACCTAACCAACCCATGAGAGACACCTTTGCACCTGCACATCACATGGGGATACTTAGAATGGTGCTAACTTGAGAGCTCCGAATTTTTCCATAGATTGTTCCGGAATATTTCGGAGATTACAGAGTTTCTGGAAAATATTCCGGAAGATTACGGAGGTCTAGAGTTTCCAGGAACTATTCCGGAAGAATTCGGAGTTTCCGGAAAACTTCGAAACTTAACCCCCAACGGCTAGTTTTGGGGTGAAGAGGTATAAATACCCCCTCACCCCCTCCCACAGTCACTCTCTTGACCTAACTTTGTGTTAAGGTGCAGAAAAGCATTCAAGTCCCCCTCTTTACTCCCATTTGGCATTCTTGGTGAGATTTGGTGGGGATTTAAGGAGGGATTCAGGGAAGGGCAAGAGAGAGTGCTAGTGAGCTGATTTCCCATCTCTTGAGCATCTTGTTTTTCATCAAGCCGGTGATTTCGCGTTTGTTACTCTTGGAGCTTCAAGCTCCTAGCCGGCTAGGCATTGCCCGTGGAGCATCCAAGGTTGTGGCTGCCTATAGGAAGTTTGTATTACCCCGACGATTGAGTAAGTAACTCTAGGTTGATCTTTGTGGTCGCTAGAGGGAGGAAAGTGGCCTAGGTGTGAAAGGCCCACCCTTTATAGGTTCCTCAACGGAGACGTAGGCTTCGAGTGTGGAGCTGAACTCCGGCGAACAAATCATTGTGTCTCTTATGCTTGTTGTTCTTATTATTGTTCATATTCAAGTATAGAACATATTTCTAGGGTTTGTGGTCGATTACTTTTCTAGAAAGTTTCCAACCGTTCTACCTTGTGCCAAAGGCCTCGAATATCCTGTTGCTTAACCTATATTCAACAATTTACATTTGAGCAAATCATAAGGTTGTAGTTTAAAGTCCTATTTCTCCAGAGAATCCGTAGATTTCTCTTAAATTCTGCAAGTTGCGGGATTTTCGAAAACTCTGAAAGTTTTTGATAAATTTGTTCGAAGTTGTGAAAAAAATTTCAGGTTTGACTATTCACCCCCCTCTAGTCGATATCCTAGATACTTTCATGAACGCTACCTTGAGGTCCTTCCACGAGTCGATGGAGTTCTTATCCAACGATTCGAGCCATGTGAGTGGTGCCGCCTCCATGCAGATAGGGAAGTAGATGTCTTTGGTGTCATCATTTTTCCCAGCTGCTTGTACTGACAGCGAGTAGTACCAGAGCCATTGGACTGGGTCCTACTTGCCATCTTACTTGGTGATACCCGGGAGTTTGAATTTTTTGGGTAGACTTATCCTCCTCACACATCTTGAGACGGCAGGGAACCCGTCAGCATCATCTCCTGGGTGTTCAACTTCTTGCTCGCGCTCACGGCAGCGTCCGTCGATGATGGTACGAGCATCGCGACTGGCGTTGATCTTGTTGTGGAGGTCTTTTACTGGGTGTTCAGGCTCTGGGTTAGCCCTAAAGTGACCACGACCTTCCGAGGGTCCTGCCCGACTACCTTCAGCTCCAGCTTGGCTTGGTCTGGCGCCTCCGAGTTGATTTGGTCTGGACGGAGGGCCTCTACGGCTGCTGCCATGTTGACTTTGCTGGGATGGGGAGCATTGGACTGACTGTATCGGATCCTACTGATCGAGTTGTTCGTACGCGAGTTCAGCCAACTGTCTTGTGTACTTGTTCTGAGGCATCGCGCGGGTGATGAGATCAATCGACGTGACGGTAGCTAGGAGAGTACTTTGGTGACGCGTTTGAACTGCTTCAAAGGCGTTATCCAGGTTCTGGATTGGTAGGTCCGCTGCAAGGCGGCAGTGGTGCTCTGCTCTTGTGGTGTTTCTTGCTCGTCGTCGAGTTTTTTGAGCTTCGGTCTCTTCTCCGACAACGATGGCGGTGAGTTCATCTTGCGAGACGTCATCCGGGTAACGCTCATGTCACGGGTGTTGGGGGGAAATATTAACGATCCCCTAAGACAACATTTAAGGAAGCAAACGCAGAAGGCCCAGGCCCACTGAGACGTAATCAAAACTCCGCCTCGCCCGATCAAGACGCCAGGATCGGGAACGGCCGACCCCCCTCCGCAAGGTTTCCGCCTCGCCCGACCGCGACCCCGGGGTCGGAGGCGCCCGACCCCTCGCTACGGGGTTCCGCCTCATCCGACCCCAAGCGAAGGGGTCGGGCGCACTGGGGCCCCCGGGGAGGCATCCCCCTCGGATACGGTCCGGACGGGCAAGACAGACAAAATCCTGCGGGTCCCCCCGTCGGCCTCGCCATAAATGCGCCGCAGATTTGGCAGAGGGCAGGGCGACCGCGCCCCTCACGCAACCTGGCGCAAGTACCCATGCACGACCGTCCTGTGCAGGCTACAGTGCCGGCGGCCGGCTCCCATTCGCCGCAGGGCACTCATGGCCTGCGCCGACCGGAGCAAAGGAGAGAGCGGCCTGTCCTCGGGTCCCGCACACCCTCGGGTCCCGCACACCCAGCAGCACGGATATGACGCTCTCCCTCTCGACGGCCATCACCTGAGCAGCAGCATCCACCGTCCTCCCTAACGGACGCTGGGGTAACAACGGAGCACCCTCATCATGGCCTGATACCTACGAGCTTCGAAGTAGCTATATGCTGGAGGCGACAACACTTGGCACAGGGCGACCTCCTCCTCCGGCATGCACGCCAACACTCGTCAGGGGCCGGCAGAGGCATCGGACGCCTAGGATCTTGCCCCTCCTTCCTGCTATACCTTTTACCATTCTACGCCTTACTCTTTACAGACCCCTTTACCCAATCCCAATTGTAACTCCGGCCATCCCCTTGCGATATAAAAGGAGGAACCCAGGACCGAGGGACGGGGGACCGATCGATCAGCTTCTTCTCCCACACACCATAGTACACTACAGCTCTCCCTAAGAGCGCGAAAACCAAGGAGACTTGGGACCAGTCCCTCTCTCGCCAATCTGTAACCCCCTACTACAGAACCCCCACGTGGGCAACACGAGCATCCTCGATACTGGACGTAGGGCTTCCTTTGCCCGAACCAGTCTAAATCTGTGTCTCCCACGCAACCACCTGAGGCTCACGCGCATAAAAGAAATTTACTAGTCTAAGTCTTGATCCGCTGATCTTGACAACGACAGTTGGCGCGCTAGGTAGGGGGCCTTTGCGCGTGCATCTCCAGCCTCAGATGGCCAATCGCGATAGCAGCTTCGCTCCGGGCTCCTTGATCCGTTTCGGGAGCCTGGACTTCCTGGCCACCGGGGAAGGGATCGAGCTGATCCCTGTCCTCGTCTCGCCCGCTCGCCCCGCTACCCTCGGCCCCGCCGCCGGGACAGCGGCGAGCGGCCGGTCGCCAACCAGAAGGGCCTCACCAGAGGGACAGCTCTTCGGGCTACGCAGCGCCGCGGCGACTTACGGTCGCCTCCTAGCGCGGTCCTTGACCACGTCGCCCGCAAGCAACGAGCTCGTGGACGTGGCGAGGACAATCTCCGACACTGGCTCCAGTAATGAGAGTCCCCGCCCCTCGCGCGAGTGCCTTATGGTTGACGCGCACTCCGAGGGGTCCAACGGCGATGGTGCCGAGGGGAGGCAACGGGCTCCCCCCTCGCGCGCCGCAGCTACAACTGGGGCCTTACCCAGGGCCCCAGAGTGCTCTCAGCAACCGCAAGCGCACGTGGGCGCCCGCCAAGAAGTAGAGCACCCCCACCACGAGGGCGGAGCGCGACAACGGGCGCGTGACGTCCAGGAACGCATCTGTGCGGATGGAGAGCGTCTGCCGCTCTTTGCCCGCGCTAGCTAGAACGTCGCCGCCGCAGCGGTGTTGCTCCGACAGCTCCCCGAGCCAGCGACGCCCGAGGAGCAACGGGCACGCCAAGAGATGCGCAACCTGCTCGAGTGCGCTGCCGTCCAGCAAGCGGAAAGTTCAGCGTCTCGGTGACGCGGGCAGAACGCCAGCCGGGCAATGCATGGCGCACCCCCGGAACGGTGGGGGGAATCTGTCCATCAGCCCCCTCCGGGGGCAAATCAGGCCGCGTCCGTCCGACGAACTCCGCCACCCGCGGTAGGCGAGGCTCGATCCGTCCACCAACGCGTCGATCTTGTCCGCGACGCCCGCGACACCCTGAACGCGCGGAGACGCTCCCGCGCGGACAGGGGGGATGGGGCAGATCGAGGCTACCACGTCCACCGTGGCGGGCGCTACGACAGCGGGGAAGACCGCAGTCCGAGCCCCGGAGCGGCCGGACCGCGGGCCTTCTCCACGCGCATTCTAAATGCGCCCTTTCCGCCGCGCTTCAGGCAACCCACGAGTGTAGCCAAATACTCGGGGGAGACAAATCCTGGAGTGTGGCTCAGCGATTACCGGCTTGCATGTCAAGCTGGCGGGGCGGACGACGACCTGTTCATCATCCGCAACCTACCCCTTTTTCTGGCAGACTCCACGCGAGCCTGGCTAGAACATATCCCTTCAGGACGTATTCGCAATTGGAACGACCTGAAGGAGGTTTTCGTAGGAAACTTCCAAGGGACGTACACACGCCCTGGGATCTCCAGAGCTGCCACCAGGGAGCGGACGAGTCCCTTCGGGATTACATCCGGCGCTTCTCCAGATTGCGCACCGAGCTCTCCAACGTCGCCGACGCCGACGTCATAGGAGCCTTCCTAGCGGGGACCTCTTGCCGGCCCCTCGTCCACGAGCTAGGGCGCCGAGGCCCGCGAACCACGGAAGAGCTCCTCAACATCGCCACTAGCTACGCCTCTGGCGAAGAGGCTGTCGGAGCGATCTTCGATCGTTCCAAGGGCAAGGAGAAACGGGAGGAGGACGCCGACGAAGGCACCTCCAACCACCAGCAGAAGAAGAAGGGCAAGCAGCAGCGCGAGGCCCCCCTCGTGGCCGCGGTCGAACGCAAGCGAGGGCAGCCGCCCCCCGAAGGCGCTCCCGGCTTCTTCGACAAGCTGCTAGAGGGACCGTGCCCGAACCACGAGTTCCCCGTCAAGCACGCCTACAAAGACTGTAACCTCATGAAGAGGTTCTTTGTGGGAAATCCGGTGAAAGGTGACCGGAAGCGGAAACCCGACGAGGAAAAGAAGGGCGACGAAGAGAAGGAAGACGGCTTCCCTAAAGTTGACGGCTGCTTCATGATCTTCGGGGGCTCCACAGCGTATGATACCAAGCACCAGCAAAAGCTGGAGCGCCGGGAGGTCTACGCGGCTGAGCCTGCGACTCCGGCCTTCCTCGATTGGTCCGGACCGGCCATCACCTTCGATAGGTCCGACCACCCTGGACGCGTCCGGCATCCAGGGCACTACCCTCTCGTCGTCGACCCCATCGTCGGCACGACGCGTCTCACCAAGGTGCTCATGGATGGGGGCAGCGGCCTCAACCTCCTCTACGCTGAGACCCTCGACGCCATGGGGATCGATCACTCCCATCTCCGTCCTAGCAAGGCACCCTTCCATGGCGTCGTGCCAGGGAAGCAAGCGACGCCTCTCGGGCAGATCGACCTGCCCGTCACGTTTGGGACCCCTTCCAACTATAGGAAGGAGGTCCTCACCTTCGAGGTGGTAGGGTTTCACGGAACCTACCATGCCATCTTGGGACGACCGGGCTACGCGAAGTTCATGGCCATCCCCAACTACACCTACCTCAAGCTCAAGCTGTCGGGGCCCAACGGGGTCATCACCGTCGGCACAACCTTCCAGAAGGCATACGAGTGCGACATGGAGTGCTGCGAGTACGCCGCGGCCGTCACCCTCTCGAGCGACGTGGCGGTCCAGCTTGCGGAGGCGATCGAGGACAACCCCGACGCCAAGCAGTCAGGTACCTCCTTTGAGCCCACCGAAGGTATCAAGGAAGTCCCTCTCGACCCCGGCAGTTCCGGTGGTGGGGTCGTGCGGATCAGCGCGGCCCTATCCCCCAAATAGGAAAGCGCGCTCATCGACTTCCTCCGCGCGAACAGCGGCGTCTTCGCGTGGAAGCCCTCGGATATGCCAGGCATCCCGAGAGAAGTCACCGAGCATTCCTTGAACATCAAGGCCGGCTCTAAACCAGTGAAGCAAGGCTTGCGCCGTTTCGACGAGGAAAGGCGCAGAGCCATTGGTGAAGAGCTCCAGAAGCTCCTGGCGGCCGGGTTCATCAAGGAAGTACACCACCCCGAGTGGTTGGCCAATCCTGTTCTAGTACCGAAAAAGAACGAGAAATGGAGGATGTGTGTCGATTACACCGGTCTCAACAAAGCATGTCCAAAGGATCCGTTTCCTTTGCCACGCATAGATCAAATAGTCGACTCAACCGCCGGGTGCGAAACTCTCAGCTTCCTCGATGCGTACTCCGGCTATCACCAGATCGCGATGAAAGAGGCCGACCAGCTCGCTACCTCCTTCGTCACCCCCTTTGGCCCCTACTGCTACGTTAAGATGCCGTTCGGCCTCAAAAACGCGGGGGCTACCTTCCAGCGATGTATGCTTAAGTGCTTCGGAGATCTCATCGGGCGGACCGTTGAGGCCTACGTCGACGACATCGTTGTCAAATCCAGGAAGGGCGATCAGCTCGTTCCCGACCTGGAGCTAGCCTTCGAAAGGCTGAGGTATAAGCGTATTAAGCTTAACCCCGAGAAATGTGTGTTCGGTGTCCCAAGGGGCATGCTGTTAGGCTTCATCGTCTCCGTGCGTGGCATCGAGGCGAACCCGGAGAAGATAGCGGCCATCAGCGACATAGGGCCGATCCGGAACACAAAGGGAGTACAGCGCGTCATGGGGTGCTTAGCATCCCTAAGCCGCTTCATCTCGCGCCTCGGCGAGCGAGGAATTCCTCTCTACCGGCTCCTGAAGAAATCCGACCACTTCGAGTGGACCAGCGAGGCACAGGAGGCACTTGACCGGCTCAAGGACCTCCTGACGAAGGCCCCAATTCTAGTTCCGCCGGCCGACGGCGAGACCCTTTTGCTCTACGTCGCGGCGACCACCCAGGTGGTCAGCGCGGTCATAGTAGTGGAGCGGGAGGAGGAAGGGCACGCTCTTAAGGTGCAACGCCCGGTGTACTTCATCAGCGAAGTATTGTCCGAGTCCAAGGCACGATATCCGCAGATCCAGAAGCTCGTCTACGCCGTCCTCATCACGAAGAGGAAGCTGCGTCACTACTTCACCTCCCATCCGGTAACGGTCGTCTCTTCATTCCCGCTTGGTGAAGTAATCCGGAACCCAAATGCAACAGGAAGGATCGCGAAGTGGGCGCTTGAGCTTATGGATCAGGGTATCACCTACGTCCCCCGCACCGCCATCAAGTCCCAGGTACTTGCCGATTTCGTGGCCGAGTGGACAGAGGTACAAGCACCGTCGGCGACAGAGGAGCAGGAGTACTGGACGATGTATTTCGACGGGTCGCTGATGAGGGCCCGCGCCGGAGCAGGCCTCGTCTTCGTCTCTCCGTTGGGCGTACGCATCAGGTACATGATCCGCCTCCATTTTCCTGCATCCAATAATGTCGCTGAGTATTAAGCCCTGCTCAACGGGCTCCGCATCGCCATCGAGCTTGGCATCCGTCGACTAGACGTCCGAGGCGATTCCCAGTTGGTCGTCGAGCAAGTCATGAAGGAATGGGGCTGCCATGACCCTAAAATGGCCGCCTACTGCAACGAGGTCCGTAAGCTCGAGGACAAGTTCGACGGGTTGGAGCTCAACCACGTCGCAAGGCGCTTCAACGAAGCCGCTGACGAGCTAGCGAAGGTGGCGTCCGGTCGGATGCCCGTCCCCGACAGCGTTTTCGTTAGCGACCAGCTGAAGCCTTCGATCCGTTATCTGAAGCCAGCAGGGGTCGGCGAGGCATGCCCAGCCCTGGGGTCGGGACCCAAGCCGGGGGAGGTCGGCAGCGCGCCACCTGTCCTGGACCCAAGCACCGATCCCGAGGGAATCAACGCTGCCCTGCCCGACCCGGCCCTGGAAGCCAAGCCCTCCGACCCCGTGGTTATGGAAATCGAGGCGGGCCCCGCGGCGGGGGCTGACCCCCCGACCGACTGGAGAGCCCCGTACCTCGACTACCTTGTCCACGACGCGCTCCCGGCAGACAAAACAGAAGCCCGCAAGATCGCGCGCCGTGCGAAATCCTTCAGCATCATCGACGAGGAGTTGTACAAGAGAAGTCACACTGGGATCCTCCAGCGCTGCATCCCGATCGAGCAGGGAAAGGCGCTGATCCAGGATATCCACGCTGGGGCTTGTGGTCACCACGCTGCGCCAAGGACACTTGTTGGCAACGCCTTCCGACAGGGTTTCTACTGGCCAACCGCGGTCGCGGATGCTACCCAGGTAGTCTGCACCTGCGAAGGATGCCAGTTCTTTGCCCGCCAAACCCACCTGCCCGCGCAGGCGTTGCAAACCATCCCCATCACGTGGCCGTTCGCGGTCTGGGGGCTGGATCTCGTCGGACCCTTCAAAAGGGCGCCCGGGGGCTTCACCCATCTACTCGTCGCCGTCGACAAGTTTTCCAAATGGATCGAAGCAAGGCCAGTGGCGCAAATCAGGTCCGAGCAAGCGGTACAGTTCTTCACCGACATCATCCACCGCTTCGGGATCCCAAACTCCATCATCACCGACAACGGCACACAATTCACCGGGAAGGGATTCCTCCAGTTCTGCGACGACCACCACATTCGAGTGGATTGGGCGGCAGTGGCGCACCCCCGCACGAACGGGCAAGTCGAGCGAGCCAATGCCATGATACTTCAGGGTCTCAAGCCACGGATCTTCGACCGCCTTAAAAAGTTCGGCGGACGATGGGTTGCGGAGCTCCCAGCAGTCCTCTGGAGCTTGAGGACGACCCCCAGCCGGGCGACAGGGTTCACCCCGTTCTTCATGGCTTACGGGTCAGAGGCCATCTTGCCCACCGACTTGGAGTACGGGTCGCCGAGGGTCAAAGCATACGACGAACAGGGAAACCAGGCGTCACTCGAGGACGCACAAGACCAACTCGACGAGGCGCGAGACGTAGCCCTACTACACTCAGCTAAGTACCAGCAGGCCCTACGGCGTTACCATAGCCGCAGGATACAAGGCCGTGCCTTTAACGTCGGAGATTTAGTGCTCCGCCTCGTCCAAGATAACAGGGGTCGGCACAAGTTGACTCCCCCATGGGAAGGCCCGTTCATCGTCGCACAAGTACTACGGCCAGGCACCTACAAGCTGGCAACTCCCGACGGGCAAATCTTCAGCAACGCCTGGAACATAGAACAGCTAAGGCGCTTCTACCCATAGCTTTCATTTTCAAGTTATGCATAGTCTTGCCGTCTTTTCCGTTCTTTCGTTTAAGCTCAGGGGTATCCGACCCTGGCCTCGTTCCGGGGTCGCATGCCCCTCGGGGGCTACCAGTTTTGTTCTTCTACGAAAAAAGAAACCCTGAGCCACCTTGGCTCAGGTCCTTTCATTTAAGCTCAAGGGTATCCGACCCTGGCCTCGTTCCAGGGTCGCACACCCCTCGGGGGCTACCAGTTTTGTTCTTCTGCGAAAAAAGAAACCCTGAGCCACCTTGGCTCAGGTCCTTTCGTTTAAGCTCAGGGGTATCCGACCCTGGCCTCGTTCCAGGGTCGCACACCCCTCGGGGGCTACCAGTTTGGTTCTTCTGCAAAAAAAAGAAGGCCTTTTCTTTTAAGCTCAGGGGTATCCGACCCTGGCCCTAGCCCCAGGACCGCATACCCCTCGGGGGCTACCAGGGGTCCTGACCCCAGCCGCTGGGCGCCATCTAAAAAGAAAACGTTTTTTCTTTTTTCAAAACCGAACACTCCCTTTCGAAAACCTTTGGATGCAAAAAGATAAGGATGCGTGAACGGTACTCAGGCAAGTTGCGATCGGACTGCGAAAAAGCCTACGCCCCAGCGGCTACGGTACCTTCGCTCATCAAAAACTTACTGACACACCCGGCAACGCATCCTAAAGCTTTCAGGCCCAAAGGGATAACAAAGGGAATCGGGTTCCTTTTATGCAAACGAAGAGTCATAAGAACAGGCCCATATGGCCAAACGCGAAACAAGTTCAAAAGACTAACATAAGTACAAACTTTTCTGGGTGCAAGCCCGGTACAGCTAATTCGCAGGAGGGTCGGCTGGAGCAGTGGCTTCGGGGTCGGCTGGAGCAGCGGCTTCGGAGTCGGCAGGAGCAGCGGCCTCGGAGTCGGCAGGAGGGCCAGCTTCAGGGTCGGCAGGAGGGACGGCTTCGTCCTCCAGGAGCTTCGCGAGGGCCTCCGCCGGCGCCGTCACCCCGGCGTCAATCTCGTCCAGCTCGGCCTCGGTATAGCCGGCGCAGTACCCCTCACTCATCCCAGCAAAGTTAATGCCGGAATAGTGAGAGCCGAAGACCCCGAAGGCGCGCCGCACGCCAAGGTGGAGCGCATCCACGGCGACCTCGCGACGGCGACGGCGCACCTCGAGGACACGAGCCGGCAGAGAGCTCGATCCCTCCTCTGGAGCCACACCGAAGTCCTCACAGATGACGCGGACCGCATCCCGCAGGGCGCCATGCTCGCCACACTCCTCGTTGAGCATAGCCCGTAACCTGGCGATCTCACCTGCAAGAGTCACCCAAAAACCCCCACCGAGTCAAAAGAGCGGAACACAAACGACACAAAAACATAGGAGCAGAAAGAGCCCCACCGTCGGCCTGGGACTTCAGCTCGCGCTCCCGGTCGGCGCTGCGGGACAAGGCGGACTGAAGCCCCTGCACTTGCAAACGGAGTTGATCGTTCTCCGTGCGGAGGGCTCCACCCTCCCCCCTCAGCCGCGCCAGCTCCTGGGCGTCGCGGCGGGCCCTCTCAGCAGCAGCAGCTTTGAGCCCCTCGGCATCGCGGCGGGCCCTGTCCACGGCGGCCTGGAACTCCTCGAGGTTGAGGCGGGCCTTCTCGGCGACGGCCTGGAGCTTGGCCTCCGCACGCCGCGCCTCCTCTAACGCCGCTCGCTCACGACCCTCCAGGTCGCGGACGGCCCCCTGGGCGGCGCCAAGCTGCAGGGACAGATCCCTGGTGCGCTCCCTCTCGGTGTTGTAGTGCTCCCAGAGGCTCTGCTGTCGCCGGAGGAAATCAGATTTCTCCCGGCTGCCCTCTTGGAGAGCCTACAAAGCAACATGCCGTTAAAGCAAAAGAGCAAAGAGGAGGTACTCATCACCAAGCGGCAGGAATAACATACCTGGCTGCCAGGGACCACGGCGTTGGCCAAAACTCCCAGCGCCGAGGTCAAAGCCGCCTGAACTTGGGCGACGCCGCCGTGCATCGCCTGCCACCTATGCCACTCGGCGGCGTCATCCAGCGCGTAGAGGCGCCTCGGCGGGTTATCGCGGGATGCCCAGCGAAGGACGGGCCCTCTCCACGCCCTCGGGACGGAGGAAGCCGAGGGTGGGACAGGGGCCGACTCTGACGTCGCCGTCGAGGACGGCATCACGACGCCGGAAACCACTGGATCCGCCGACGGCTCCGGCGCCTGCACGCTCGTCGCCGCCGAGCCCGCCAACGGTACCCCTGTGGGCACTTCCGCCTCAGCCACCAGAGTTATTCCCGCGGGAGTGACCGGGGCGGAAGCCCCTACCTTGGTCACCACCGCCTCTGCCGCCGCCGCGTCTCCGGGAGCAAGCGCCCCCTCTGCCTCTGATCCCGCCATGGCAGCGGGGGCATCCGCCCTGCCTCCTGTCGTCACCGCCTCCTCCGCCTCGTCGGCGTCGAGGTCGATCACCTCCCCGACCTGCGGGCCCGGGGGGATCACGCCCTGGGCCAAAGGGGCGATCGGCGGGGCCGCAGGCGGAGTGGAGTCCGCTCCCCCTCCTGCGGCTGACGCCGCCACCGTTCCGCCAGCCGACTCCGCAGGGGCCACCTCCGCGGGGGGATCTGCGGCCACACCAGGAACCCCGCCACTCGCCGCTGGCGGGGCCGCGGCCCGTCCCCCGGAGGAGGACGACGTCAGCAGCGCCTTCTTGGGCGCCAGCTGCAGAGAGAGGCCACGGGGAGAAGTGCTGCACACCAACGGCCAAGCGTCAGCAGAAACGAACGAAAAAAGAGAAGAAGGACGATACATAGGAAAAGTCAACTTATGCCCTCGAAGCGCAAGGGCGGCGCGCGCATTTCGACCCGGAGCCGGACGCCGACCCCGGGGCATCTGGCAGTGGCCGCTTGTCGCCACCTCGTTGCCCTCCACCAACAGGCACGGCGGCGGAGGCAGGCCCCACGGATCCCCGAGGAGCGCCCCGAGCGGACTCCTGGGGAGCGCCCCGCGCCGGACCCAAGGCGGCGGCAGGGGCAGGCTCTGAAGGCCCCTGAGGGGCGCTCCGTGTCGGCACCGGGGCGGCATCCCTTGCCGACCCCGAGGGAACGTCCCGCGCCGGCTCCTGGGAGACGCCCTGAGCCGACCCCGAGGGGGCGCCCCGCGCCCGTTCCTGGGGGAGGCCCTGCGCCGACCCTCGGGGAGCGTCCCGCACCTGCTCCCGGGGGACGTCCTGCTCCGGCCCCTGAGGAGCAGTCCGCGCCGGCTCCTGGGGCGCGCGCTACGCCGACCCCTGAGGGGCGGTCCGCGCCAGCTCCTGGGGCACGCGCTGTGTTGGCCCCTGAGGCACAGCCCCAGGGTCCGGGGGAGCCGGACCCCGGGCGGACGCTCCCGCCGCTGCACCCCCCGCAGCCGTCTGCGGGGGCGCATCGCGAATCACCAGAGCCCCCGATCGGGGGGGAACCAGCTCTTCCTCCTCTTCTTCCTCCTCTTCCTCATCTTCATCTTCTTCTTCTTCATCGTCGTCGTCGTCAGACACGACCGTCCCCCTCCGCCGCCGCTTGAGCTCCTTGGCGGCCTTCTTCCGCCGCCTCGCCGTCTCCTTGTCCTTGCGGCGCTTCTGCTCCTCGGCCCGGAGACGGTTGCGGGCCCTCCGCTCAGCATCTTCCGGCACCGGCGGAAGGGAGTCTGCGACCCGGGTCAGCATGCCCTGCAAACGTAAAGCAGATCCGCGTCAGAACAACAAAACAGCGGGACACAAGGAGGGAGAAACCGTGTCCCAAACTCCTTACCAGGTCTACAAAGCCCGGCTCCGGGCGCATCGGCGGATGCCCGGGGATCGGGTAGTCGACGTCCTTGTCCTCCAGCGCCTCCCGGAGTCGTTGCCGGATCTCGGAGGCGGCGAGTGCACCCGTCGCCAGGGCGGTGCCCTCGGGCGGCGCGTCGGGGGTCATGGCGCCAAGCGGCCGGACCCGGAGCATCAGCGGCGCCACCCGCCGGGCGTGGTACGCGCCAATGACCCCGGCGCCGGTGAGCCCACTCCGCTTTAGCTGCTCAATGGCCTGTAGCAAGTCGGAGATCTTCTTCTTCTCCTTCTCCACCGGCCCGTACGCCCATACCTCGGGCGCCGCGTCGATGGTGCGGCCGGTGAAAATCGGCAGGGGGGAGTTCGGGTAGTTCTTCACTAGAACCACTGATTGTGCCACCCCTTGTGGGACACCGAGGTCTTCACCGTCATGTACTCCTTGGAGCGAGTATGACGGAGATGGATCCCGGCGCACCCGATCGGCACCGGAGGTGACCGTTGCTGGCTCTCGGCCTTCCCCGCCTTCTGATACAGGCTCACTGTGAAGAAGTACTTCCACAGCTCGAAGTGGGGCTCAATGCCCATGAATCCCTCGCACAGCGCGACGAACGCCGCAATGTGCTGGATCCCGTTGGGGTTAAGGTGCTGGAGCTCGAGCCCGTAGTGGTGGAGGAGCCCGCGGAAGAAGCGGCTTGGGGGGGAGGCGAATCCCCGCTCGTGGAAGTGAGCGAAGGAGACGACGTAGCCGGCGGGAGGCGACGGAACCTGCTCCGGCCCCGGCAGCATCCACTCGTCCGCCTCCGTCCTCTCGCAGAGGAGCCCCTTCCGCACCAGGCCCTCGGCGCGATTGGAGGTGAAGTGGGAGACTCCCTAGGAGGCCATCGCCAGGAAAGGGAGGAGATCGACGGAGGTGGAAGACGAAAGCGCGCAGCGTGGAGCGAAGGGAACGAGGCGAGCGCAGGTGAACTAAGGGGAAGGCAAGGAGGCCCGAGCGCGAAAGGAGAGAGGAACCGGCGCGGTGAGCTCCTGCTTTTATAGGAAAGGTACCAGGAAAGCCAAATCGACGCCCCGGGCACCATAAATGCGGTGTCAGGTACGCCCCTGCCACGCCCGTTTCCCTTTCGAAAACCACGCGCACGATCGGCCGCGAAAACATCCTATCTTCCTCGATTCACGGGACGGCGCTTCCATAACTCCACTTCCCGGGTACTGCGCCCACGACGCCCCCCACGTTCGGCCCAGGCACACCAACCGCTCCGCTCTGGTCCAAGGCCCACAGGGAGGTAAGAAAGGGACACGGGGCTGAAAACGCCCCTACGGCCCAGTACGGTTCAGGGGTTCGAAAGCTGGCCCAACACGGGTTCGACAGCTGCCTCAGGACATCCCCCGAGCAAGGGGTGAGAAGGGACGGGCCCGCTAGCGGCCAACACCCAGGCGAGCGAACGCCAAGGGCGCCCCAACCTCACGTTCGAGTCCCGCTCGGTGTAAAGTTCATGGTTTTTCCACGGGAAAAGGCAACGAGCCCTCAGATCCGGTCGAACGGGTCCGGGAACTATATGAACTGACCGGCGGGAAATTGGAGTACGCCACCAGCTTGGCCCGAGCCGGACCCCCCCGAACGGGGACCGGGACTCCACTTGAACTTACCCGTTCGCAGCTCAAACGAGCACCATGGTTCGTCCAACGCGGATAACATGGCCCGGCTCAACCCCTCCGTCCTAGCAAACGGACGCTTGAGGGGCAACGATCAAAAAGTCGACCTAGCCTCCCGATCGGTTTCCTGCAACGAGCGGGAGCTCGGGGGCTAGCCTCGCAACCAACTTCCACGCGTGTGGTCATAACTGGCAGGTTCTCTCAAGCGTGGCTGAGATAAGACAAGCACGCCATAACACAAAACCCGCGGCAAAACAGCGAAAGAAGCCTCCGGAGGAGCACTCCTGCTCCACCACAGGCTCGGGGGCTACTGTTGGGGGGAAATATTAACGATCCCCTAAGACAACATTTAAGGAAGCAAACGCAGAAGGCCCAGGCCCACCGAGACGTAATCAAAACTCCGTCTCGCCCGATCAAGACGCCAGGATCGGGAATGGCCGACCCCTCTCCGCAAGGTTTCCGCCTCGCCCGACCGCGACCCCGGGGTCGGAGGCGCCCGACCCCTCGCTACGGGGTTCCACCTCGTCCGACCCCAAGCGAAGGGGTCGGGCGCACTGGGGCCCCCGGGGAGGCATCCCCCTCGGATACGGTCCGGACGGGCAAGACAGACAAAATCCTGCGGGTCCCCCCGTCGGCCTCGCCATAAATGCGCCGCAGATTTGGCAGAGGGCAGGGCGACCGCGCCCCTCACGCAACCTGGCGCAAGTACCCATGCACGACCGTCCTGTGCAAGCTACAGTGCCGGCGGCCGGCTCCCATTCGCCGCAGGGCACTCATGGCCTGCGCCGACCGGAGCAAAGGAGAGAGCGGCCTGTCCTCGGGTCCCGCACACCCTCGGGTCCCGCACACCCAGCAGCACGGATATGACGCTCTCCCTCTCGACGGCCATCACCTGAGCAGCAGCATCCAC
Organism: Setaria italica; assembly: GCF_000263155.2. Taxonomy (NCBI): domain Eukaryota; kingdom Viridiplantae; phylum Streptophyta; class Magnoliopsida; order Poales; family Poaceae; genus Setaria; species Setaria italica. The sequence continues at coordinate 37,126,874 of NC_028450.1, forward strand.
CGTCCTCCCTAACGGACGCTGGGGTAACAACGGAGCACCCTCATCATGGCCTGATACCTACGAGCTTCGAAGTAGCTATATGCTGGAGGCGACAACACTTGGCACAGGGCGACCTCCTCCTCCGGCATGCACGCCAACACTCGTCAGGGGCCGGCAGAGGCATCGGACGCCTAGGATCTTGCCCCTCCTTCCTGCTATACCTTTTACCATTCTACGCCTTACTCTTTACAGACCCCTTTACCCGATCCCAATTGTAACTCCGGCCATCCCCTTGCGATATAAAAGGAGGAACCCAGGACCGAGGGACGGGGGACCGATCGATCAGCTTCTTCTCCCACACACCATAGTACACTACAGCTCTCCCTAAGAGCGCGAAAACCAAGGAGACTTGGGACCAGTCCCTCTCTCGCCAATCTGTAACCCCCTACTACAGAACCCCCACGTGGGCAACACGAGCATCCTCGATACTGGACGTAGGGCTTCCTTTGCCCGAACCAGTCTAAATCTGTGTCTCCCACGCAACCACCTGAGGCTCACGCGCATAAAAGAAATTTACTAGTCTAAGTCTTGATCCGCTGATCTTGACAACGACAACGGGTTTCTATCCCGCTGCTCTTCTTATTTGTCCTCTTGTCCAGTAATGACGACGAAGAGTTCTCGTTCTGGAGAGTGGCTTCCCGAGCTTGAAGTGATGACCTCCATGGTGCCACCTTCCTCGTAAATGGGCAACAGTGGAGGTCTCTCCTGGTATGGGAGAGTGTCGAGGTGAGGCATGAATCGTCATTTTTTGGCAAGAGCGGGTGGCTTCATGTTGGGCCAGTAGATGAATCTGCCTTGGGGAGTTGACATGATTACCAAGCCCTACTGCGGACCTGATAAAGGAGTCTCTTCATCCGGATCCGAATAGTAGTTGAGGTCCTAGATCGTATCCGTATCGGATTGTGATCTGGACAGGGCAGCCTGATAAATAGTGGCCGCGTTGCGAAGTCCGAACGGGAATCGACTCGAGTGGTAGTCCTACTCGCATGATGGCTTATGTGCCGGCTCGTGAAAGTCAATTCGACAGGTGGGAGAAGTCAAGTTGAACTCGGACTTGTCCCCCAGCCATTGATTAGGTTAGAAATTGAAAATTTGCCGAAATTCTCGACGAGATCCTTTAGAGCTTGCTGTTGGAGCTTCATGGTTTGCTGCTTCTTCTCCGGGGTCAACGCAATGTAGCGGTGGAAATTTCCAGCGCCGTCTGCGATGCAAACCCAGGAGCCGAAGACAAACATCGCGCTTGCTTTGAACGCGACGATTGGCTTGATGATGACTTGTGCCATTGAGTTCGCCAGTGGGTTCTCGGTGAGTTCCTCTACCTGGCGTGCCAGCTGTCGGTGTTTAAACCCGGCAACCTACCAAGTGGGGTGCCCGAGGTAGTGTTTTGGTTAGTGGGGCTCGTCGAGATCAGGAACTTGAATGTAAACGCAGACACACAATTTAGACAGGTTTAGGCTGCTAGATTGCGTAATACCCTACGTCTTGTGTGTTGGTTGGATTGAATCGCTTTGGAGGGGGTCCCTGCCTCACCTTATATTGTCGGGGGCAAGGTTACAGGTCGGTTGATTACAAAAATACTAGTTGAATACAACTAGAGGAGTTCTACTCTTATTAGAACGAGTACTTTCTTAATCCTCGACTAGTTTCTGTCTTTCCATGTAGACTACGTCGTCCTACGCCATGGTCTTCATGTCAGATGTGTTTCGATGTCCAGCACCATATTTAGGACTATCCAAACCTTCTAGTGGGCCCATAGATGTATGTATGACAGAGGGAAAAGAACAAGCGCGGAAAAACGGTTGGAGGCTCCCGCTAGTGAATCCAGGATATAGCAATTCAAGATTTGAATATGTATATTTGCATATAGGAGAGAGAAATTTAGGTCATAGTCTAAAAATTTTAGGTATAGCAACCCATATAAGTATGCTGCTAGAGCAATTTTTTATGATTTTTAGGTACTGTGGTAGTTTTTAGGTAGAGATGCTCTAATGCAGAACTTAAGTGCCCTAACTACGTACTCTTGTTTTAAGCAACTTTTGAAGCGGCCAATGCAGTGAAATCGGAACCAGAGTATAACAAAGAGAATATATTTGGGGGTGTTTGGGAACACTGTGCTAAACTTTAACACCTGTCACATCGGATGTTTAGATACTAATTAGAAGTATTAAACATAGTCTAATTACAAAACTAATTGCACAGATGGAGCCTAATTCGCGAGACGAATCTATTAAGCCTAATTAGTCCATGATTTGACAATGTGGTGCTACAGTAACCATTTGCTAATGATGGATTAATTAGTCTTAATAGATTCATCTTGCGAATTAGACTCCATCTGTGCAATTAGTTTTGTAATTAACTTATATTTAGTCCTTCTAATTAGCATTCGAACATCCGACGTGATCCTGCTAAAGTTTAGCCGCTTGTATCCGAACACCCCAAATAACCTCCACGCAGCCACCGTTGGCTCGCTGTGCATCCCGAGACCTTTCTCGACAGGTGTTGTCTCATCATACGGCAATGATTGACACTTGTCCGTCCACTTTCGTACAGCGAAATGCACAGCCACTTTTCGTCTTTTCCAGCCCAAAAAGGGGGTCGCGTGCACAGGCACAGCCATCAGCCATTGCCTTTGCTTTGCTTAAAGTGGTTTGAACTGAACCTCGGAACTTGGAAGGCTTTGCTGATCCGTGATCGATCGGCGCGAACAAAACTGCAGCTCCATTGGTCCATTTGGCCATCGTACCACGTGGTGCGCGCGACCAACCAGACGCAGCTCCGGAGCACGAAGACGAGGATAATCTCCTTTCAGTTTCCAAAGCGATCTCTCCTGCGTGGTCACCATGATACGAGTAACATGCCCCAGTTGCTTGATAAAGAAACATATATACTACTAGGCATCATTTGGCCATTGCTGAATTGTAACTGATATGGAACCAGAGTGTTTCTCACTCTTAGGCGCACAACATCCAGGACCTTTTATAGTTATACCTAAAGAAAATATTCTTTAAAACGCAGTGGAACCTTTGAAACGATCATTTGTGCATATAGGCAGTTGAACAATAGACCCCATGTACCCTTAGATTAACTACCAATGACTTCGAGCCCACAAAAGATATTATTCGAATAAGATGTGCGGAGTGTACATAGTCGGGCCAGGTTCAAAACTAGGTTCGCCCATGGGTTTTGTCACCTTTGTGCAAAACCAGATGAATTAGTTTCTTAAAATAACTAAAAGAGAAAAGGATGATAAATCAGTGGTTGGCCGAACCGGACATAGCCAAGGTGTGAAGATCATTCACCATGCTCTCTGTTCACTCAACACATCACTTTTGCAAGCATGAAGGATAAAACCAGTGCACTAAAAGGCGATAAGAGAAATATATAAGGTTGTTACTAAGTTGAGATGATCATACCTTTTAACATCCTTAACTATTTTCCCTCTCACCCAAAGGCCGGCAAGCCCTTAACCATCTACAAATGGGAATAAAACCGGAGGCCGTGTTGATGTGTGTGGAATTAGCGTACTACTATTATAGGATATAGCCAGTGTATAAACCTACAAGGGAGCACGACCTTTCAAGATAATGAATGTGCATGCATGTTAAGGTCATGGTACGAGGTAGGCTGATGGGTGGGATGTCGACATCTCCCCATATGTTAATCAGAATCAAATAATAAGGCCCCTCAGAACGTCAAAGGACATGTATATCCTCTAATACTATGCAACAAACGAATAACTATATTTTAGAGAGCAATGGTCCTATCATGTACTCCCTCTGTCCTGAATTACTATTTATTTAGCTTTTGTAGATGCATAGTTTTACATATGCACCTAAATATATTCTCACGTCTAGTTACATAACAAAGTTATGTATCTAGAAAAGCCAAAACGAATTGTAATTTGGGACGGAGGGAGTAGTAGTTATTTATGTCGTCCTGTTTGCCATCTATATCGAAGTCGATTTTCAATCATTGACCAAAAGTTTCTTTGTTTGCTAACAAATTAACAAGAGGCCGGCCTTGACACATACTGCTGTAGTGCTGTACATACTGTTGTAGAGCCAATGGTGTCATCAATCACCTGGAGGGTTTCCATTTGTGCCAACAATAAAATATATATGTCCTAATTAACATGGTTTATGTGCTACTCCTATACAGTAGCACATCGTCATCCCTGATTAAGCAGCTGGCTAGGCTCAACGAGAAGCTAAATAGAGGCCTGCTAGTTGAGCCACTTTGCCCACTTGCATCAATTCTCCAAGCATAATATAAAACCTAATCGGCACTTGGCCTTGTCCTTCTTAGCTTCCTCCTTCAGGTATAGCTGAACCGGCAGTATCGGAGGCTAGGAACGAACCCACCTGCTTTAATTAAGCTAGCTTCCGTTTCCACCACCAGATCTATCGTTCTCCTTCATCTTCTTCTTCTAGCTAGCTTCTTGTTGTTGATCTTATTAGATCTGAGAGAGAAAGATGGGGAGGGGGAAGATCGTGATCAGGAGGATAGACAACTCGACGAGCAGGCAGGTGACCTTCTCCAAGAGGAGGAACGGGCTGCTGAAGAAGGCCAAGGAGCTCTCCATCCTCTGCGATGCGGAGGTCGGCCTCATCATCTTCTCCAGCACCGGCAGGCTCTACGAGTTCTCCAGCACCAAGTAGGATTTCTTTCACATATGTTACTGCATAGATTTCCTATATTGGTTTGGATTACTTTCAACTGATCTGTCTAATTTGATAGCTAGCGGGAACTCTAGATGTGTGGCTAGATTAGAAATAATGGAACGATCTCAAGTATTTCTGTGCAAAATAATATTAAAACATGATCCTTATATAACAATTAATAACAAGATCCATGTGGGAAAAAAACTTTGGTCTTTAAGGCACAGTATCTGAAAGGGTTTTATCCTATAGTGAGTCTGATAACTAACCTCATATCATGAAATCAAACGTTTCGATTTTTTTATGGAAATGTTGTTATATTAGCATACATTTCCATCCAAACAAATGAAGCATCAAAGCAAAAGAAATTGGTATGCAAGACTAGAGGAATGTTCATTCTATTTGTGAAATCTAAGGGAGTCAAATGAAACAAAGGGTTTCGATGTTAGGAAATTATATTACTATGATCACCATAGAAATATAACTCCCTGTCTGATCTTTGTACACATACAAACTAAAACTACAACATCGTATCATTGATGACAGTTAAAAAAACTGAAGAGCTAATAGTGCACCATGCAATCTTGAATCCTGGTAGTAATTAAATGAGGAATTAATACAATGACTGTTATGAAATATTTCAAAAATGTTTTGAATACAAAAAAGTTAGGTATATGTATTAAACTATTAATATACGTATTAGGGCCCTATATATTAGTATTTAGTGCATATACTACTATTTGGTAAAGCATCTTCTGTTAGGCTACCTTAGCTTTGTATTACATCTAACTTAAAATGCAAACAAACAAAAGAACTAACTGCACTATTTTGTGTTTTTCTCTACGTTTTTAGCATGAAAGCTGTGATCGACCGGTACGGAAAGGCAAAAGATGATCAGATCAGCATGATCAATGCAACTTCAGAACTTATGGTACGGTGAGGAATAATTTCGTACATGTATATATTGTTATATACTTATTAGTTTTTAAACTCACCATAGTACTTGGGTGAGATGGCACTGTGTCATGTGATGTTGGTCTGGCCAAGGCCAGGTGCTTAGTCCTTTAGGTTTCTTTTCTAATTAGTACCACTACTAGAAAAATGACCTCTCATCCCTAACATTAGTACCGGTCACTTTTGAACCCGGTACTAATGTTAGCAACATTAGTACCGAATCCAAGTTTGGGGCCTGGAGGCCCTCTGGTACCAGGTGGAGGCTCCATCCAGTACTAGAGGTCACCATCTGTCCGCGCAATTTATTTCTCCTTTTTTCCCTCGAGGCGCGGCCCTCCATCACCTGACCTCCTTCTCACTCCGACACCCCTCCTCTCCGGTCCTTATCTTCTCCTTCTCACTCCCTCCATCCTAGCCTGCTCCTTCTCCCAGCTCACTCCGGCGCCCCTCCTCTCTCCCTCCCTCTCTCACTCCACCCAACCCCTCTGCCTCCCCTCCCTCCTCCGCTCACCCCTCACCGGCGGTGAGGAACAGCGACGGGGCGAGGTGAGGCGGCAGCGCGGATAGGCGGCAGCGGCAGGATGGCGGCGGCGGCGGGAGGGCGGGGGTGAGTGGATGCGGCGAGAGAGCGCGGCGGGATGGCTCGGACGGCGGGAGGATGAGGCGGAGGGGGCCAGCAGCGGGCGGACGAGGCGGAGGAGGAGGAGGCGAAGGGGGCCGACGGCGGGCGGAGGAGGGGAAGGAGGAGGAGGAGGCGGAGGAAGGCCGGGGCCGGCGGGAGGATTTTCTTTTTAATTTTTTTTAATACCCTCTAGTACCGGTTATTCCAACCGGTACTAGAGTACCCCTCCTCTAATACCGGATTCCTAGTACCTTTTGCACAACCGGTACTAGAGGGGGTTGGGAATTGGTACTGGAGCCATTCTAGTAGTGTACTCCATCCGTCCCAAATTACAGGTCATTTTAGCTTTATTAGAATCATAAACTTTGTTATGCACTTAGATATACCCTATGTCTAGATGCATAATAATATCTATACATCTAGAAAACCCAAAACGACCTATAATTTGGGACGGAGGGAGTATGATTTTTATCTGCTGATTCATTCATGAATGTGTATATGATGCATCAATGCTGAAAGTGATTCTGGTCCTTTGTTGATTGGAGATCAAACATTGAGGGTAATGCTTTTGAATAAAGCTTATTAATAGTGATTACAAATTTGCGGGGCCTAGTTGGAGTGTGAAGATAGTTGGGTCATGTTCGGCATTGCTTTTACTGCAACAACTCCGAAGAAAAAATAAAACAGAACATGTACCAAATAAATAAGGTTAAATTAGTAAGCAGAAGCTGCTTTCCACCAGCATATCTGGGCTATGCCGTGACAATCAGGCCATTGGAGTGTAGAAAAAAATCTCAATGATAAGACAGTTGGAGTGATAGGATTAACCGTGACGGACAAGATCTAAATGATGTGTAGACGGGCTTGATCTCACCTAACTTAGATAGCTTATTCATGAACAAATCATATCTGGAAATGTCTAATATACTCTTAACGTACCGAACCGTTTAGGCCCTAATCACAACGAGCATCCGCTACTTGGGCGTAGTCGTCCTCACATCCTACATCATTCTATGAGAGTTATCGTATCCCACCTTGTCTACTAACCAAATAGTCCCTCCGTCCCAAATTGTAAGTCATTCCAAGAATCTTGGAAAGTCAAAGCATTTCAAGTTTGACCAAAATTATAGAGAAAAATATAAAGATTTATGACATCAAATAGATATACTATGAAAATATAATTGATAAAGAATCTAATGATACTTAGTTGACATCATAAATGTTATTATATTATCATATAAATTTGGTCAAACTTGAGATACTTTGACTCTCCAAGATTCTTGGAATAATTTATAATTTGGAACGGAGGAAGTACATAAAAAAAGGATGGATGATCCCATCCTACATCATTCTATGAGCCAACACACTCTAATTTCTAGGGTTGTAGCAGAATTTGTAGTGATTTATTAGGTCTTTCTGGTTTATATATTACTATATTAGGTGTTCGGATTCTTATCTTTCATAAGATCGCAATGGGTGCCCACACCAGCAACAGTGAGTCAGTGAGTGTGCTTTCTAGCACAAACCAAATTATCGGGAACCTAGTAAGCACCAAGGATTTCCCCCGTCTGGCTCCATGTCACAAGCTTCGCCTTAATTATCTGATCTGTTACTAACCAGCCTTCTCTCTTTCGCTCTTCCTAATAACGAAGTGATAATCGTATGATATACAGAAATATGGTATGACAATTCAATTGACCTTGTTTGAAGCTTTACAACGATGGGGCGAATTGCTAGACGGGAAGACTTGTAACTTAATCAAAAATAATTTATTCTAATAGATATTATTGTTCAAAGTTAAAATGATTTGATTTAAGATAAACTTAAAAGTGCTTACACTTTTGGCCGGAGAGAATATAGCGTTGGTTGTGTCTGCAAAGGGCTGTTTGCATATACAGGAACCAGAGCTGACCTTTTCAAAATAGTCAGAAAGTTTTTTTGTAACACCGAAACTAATAAAAAAAACAAGGACTGCTGATTCAGACAGTATGGCACGGTAAGGCCTACAGTCCTGACAGCTATCTGCCGGTGTTCTGTGAGTAGCATAGCATGGGTTCGGTCTTATACAAGTTATAACACACAAAAAGAGAAGAAAATACATGAACGAAAATAATGAGCATACAATTCGTCCTCGACAGCATAGAGCTTTTACAGAGGCTATAGTCCTCAGAGCAGTCAGCTGTAGACGTCGACGTACAGCACCATCATCCGAGCCCATGAAGCCAGAGCAACCACCGTCGACGTCAGAAAACGAGGTCAAAGCCAAGACGCTCCACGGTTCATCCTAGGAAAGAAGGCAGATGAAAAGAGTGCACCGGAACAAAATTCATGGCGTTTCAGCCTTCAATACTTACACAATAGTTTAGGACTGCGCACATTAACTACTGAATATGCTATCTGAACTTCTATCTATGCTTAGAAACGGGCATAGTGATTTCACACCATCCCTGCTATGGTAACTGGTGCAAAAGGACATGGCACCCTTTAAAATACATTTGTTAAGAAATTAACTGAAACTTCGTCATTGGCACAAGTTAAAGAACACTAAAATATCAAATGCTGGAACAACCAGAACAATTAGACAATGTAACTGACACTAGTATGAGACCGGTATCATGATTCATGTCAAGCTAGATGAGCTGTATTATGTGCAGAACATCATTCCATACCGGTCGTTTCATGATGACTTTTCCTTTCTAATTATCAAGAAAAGGCCAGATCATCACCTACAGGCTATGGTAATGAAGATTATGATATGTATCTGCTGTCACACTTGGTGCTGCTCCAACGTTGCGTTAGGCAATATCAAGCTTCAAAGATGACAGAACTATGATACTATTTACAAATAGAGCACCACAATGGTCACAGACCTCAAACTACAAATTCTTATGAGAGAATGCAAGAGACAGCATTCTTTAGGAAAAGAGACAAACTAAACCGAATTTACCTTGAAATCAGGTTGGGTGACTGTAATGCAGCAATGTTCCTCTGCTGATTGTTCCAACGTTAGTGATAAGCTGCAAACCCGTAAACTTAGTAACATTGTATGAAGTGGAGTAGTATTCATTATCAAATTTATGGTAACAGAGACCATAGCATACATGTTCAGATGTCTACTGTAAAACTAAATCACAGCATTATAGTTCCAACTACTTGCATGTAAATTAAACAGGCATGTTAACCCCAGATGCAAAGCATGTGCAATTAATGAGCATTGATTAATTTTTAGCAGCATATTCATATATCATGCAAAACATTTCTCAATTGTTTTTCCAAAGTTATTTTTGCAGCTCAGAAACTGACAATACTTCTTGTTTTACTGGTAGCTCTGGCAAAGGGAGGCAGCAAGCTTGAGGCAACAACTGCACAACTTGCAAGAAAGCCACAAGTATGATCTTCCAATTGATTCTGAAACCCAAAAAAAGCACTCATTAGTACAAATTTTAGCGGCCATATGGATTACTTTATAAGAACTGTCTAAACCAAAAAGTGAAACCTTTTCAGCCAGTAACGAGGGAAAAATCTAGTTACCCAAACGCTCAGTACACAACTCAGAAAAGGAAATCAGATAGTCTCTCCTATCAATATAATAAGCTGTTTCGTTTTGACCTGTGTACCCCTTTTTTAATTTTACATGAGATTAATTTCAATATCCTACCTAAGATAATGTGAAAAATCCTTACTTATTGTAGGCAACTAATGGGAGAGGAGCTTTCAGGCCTAGGTGTGAGGGACCTCCAAAGTTTAGAGAATCGTCTTGAAATGAGCCTACGTAGTGTCAGAATGCAGAAGGTCATATTCATTATCCATTTTGTTTCTACATTTTGTTTTTTCTATTCACTTTAATCTGATATGAGTAAACATATATCAAACAGGACCATCTTTTGAAAAGTGATATTGAAGAGTTACACAGGAAGGTTAAGCCCGACAATCTGCCCTTCTATTATTTTCAGACAAATGATCATGCATGGAAGTTGCTGCATCCTAATTACATATATATTGATGGTGATACAGGGTAGAATGATTCACCAGGAAAACATGGAACTGTGTAGAAGAGTAAATATCATGTCGCAACAAAAAATGGAACTGCATAGAAAGGTTTGACAAATGATCTTTTGCTGAAACTTTAACTAAATAAAGATGCAATGTCAACAGCTAAGCTAAATGACTTGATTCAGCTCCAGGCCAGTGAACCAAGAGATGTTGCTGATGCAAATACAAGCTCTAGCACTCCCTACAGCTTTAGTATTGCACAAGATGCAGATGTTCCTTCCAATCTTGTGCAGAGACAATCACACCAAAAGGAGGGGGAGCACTGCAAAACAGGGGCTCCAGAACTGGGGTAAATACTAATTTTCTAGAATCCAAAAGGTTGAGTTACTCCTAGAAGTATGAATCCTAATGAAGAACCTATGTTTGATATGTTGCAGGCTTCAACTGCACTAAAAAATGCAGTGAAAGCTGCAAAACAGTGTGGCTTTTCACCGATTCACACATGCGGAGCACTTGTGGTTGCAATAAGTATTTTGTGAAATATACCGAGTGGAAAACTGGCTTGTGTACAGACTACATATAGAACCAATCATGTTATCTGATGCCCCACTGTATTGAAAACGACTTATTGGTCATTGTAACAACTAATATGGTATACTTGATTATTGTACTGTTGTTGACTTTGAAGATAATTCTGCAAAAGGATGGTAACAAAGAAAGAATGCCAGTAAACATCATACGCCGTGCCCAAGGATTCTATTCAGTTCTCAATATTTGTGATCAAGTAATAATACAGTTGGTTATTCAAATTTGATTTTTTACCATTAGAAATGCAGGTCGTTTTTTCACAGCCTCAAGATGGTTAATTTTTAGTGGCTATATGCTTGAAAGTGCTCTTTGGTTCAACAGACCATTTTCTATGCAACTGGCTTATTATATTCTTTTGGCAAGTATGGAAAGAAAGAATTTACATGCCAATCAAGAATTAAATGTTCAGTTGTGTCATATGACTATCAACAGCGTTGAGTGACTGGACTAGATACAATGCATCAGAGTATTTTCTTGCCAAAATTGTGGGTCCTTGACAGCACCCAAAGGTTATGCCAACATGAATGAAAGTGGTCAAGTACTTTATAATAATCTCACCATTCTTCTTTATTTGATTCTGATATCTTTTAACCATTACTTTAAATGTACATTTAACAAAGAAAAATTGGTGCGGTAGCTTCAAATGGCCGATCTAGATACTTCTGAACATATTAGCTGCCGAATTTTAGAAACTTGGTATAGAAGTTTTGACTACTCATTTTTGGATCGTCAATGTTCCTGACTAGCCAATTCTAAAGCATCAAATAAAAAGGAAGGGAGGGCGTGGTAGTCAATCATCACTCGATGACTAGATCTTGGTAAGAATTAAGAACCAAATAGGTACGTGGATTTGACTTAAAGTTGTACTTAGTCGTCTAAAATATCTCATATTCTAAGTTGAAGCACACTTCAAGTGGATGCAGAAATTATGATTTATTTTTCATTACTTATTATGGTCTGGAAAACACCTCGTAATTCATTATTAGAAAATGTATGATCATGAGATGCACATATAGTTGCATAGAAGGAGAAAGGCCCATAGAGGTGAACTGTAGGCCCATGAAGGCAAATGGACATTAGAAATGAAGGTCGTTTGCTCCTGCTTGAAAGGATTTACAGGGTCACACTTCAAGATTCTTGGCACCTATTTGCTTGAAAGTGCCCTTTTGTTCAACAGATTATTTTCTATCCAACTGGCTAATTGCAATCTTTTGGCCAGTATGACAAAGCAAGAATTTGTATGCCAATCAAGAATTAAATGGGCATTATCAAGTGTTAGTAACTGAACTATTAACACAAAGTATCAGAGTCTTGCATGAAAAGTGGATCCACGATGGCACCAAAAGGGCATGCAAACATGAAATGGAAGTGGTCAAATACTCTATCATTCTTACACTTAAAAAAACAATGATGTTGTAGCTTTCATATGGACAATCTAGATACTTCTGACATATTAGCAGTTGAATTTTAGAAATTTGATTCGAAAAAATATAAGTTTGACTAAGTTTCTGGAACGTCAATGCTCATGACTACACCGGTTCAAACTTTTAAGTCATCAAATAAAAAGTTAAAAACAAAGGGAAGGCATAGTCGTCAATCGTCACTCAATGACTAGATCTTGGTAAGAAATAAGAACCAGGTATACGGATTTAACTGAAAGTTGTGCTTACTTCTTGCATTCTAGTTGGAGCACATTTCAATTGGTTAAATTTCTCGTATTATAGTTAAAGCGCACTTCAAGTGGGCAAGTAAAGTATGTTTTTATTTGTCATCGCTTATAGTTTGGGAAAAACCTTGTAATTAATTATTAGAAGATGTACAATCATGAACTGCACAGACAGTTGCATAGAAGGAGAAAGGCCCATAGAGGTGAACTGCAGGCCCATGAAAGCGAACTGCAGGACCAGCCTTCTAGATTAGAAGCTACAAAAGCTCCGTTTCTGGAACCAAATAGCTTGAAGAAACCAGCTACGCAAAACTAATACACCTTATGATGAACGCAAGCTTGGTTCCTTACTTGTGACTTCCTTGCAAGTAATGCAGTTCCTGCCTCATGCTTGGTGCCACCGCATGCAGTACGCCAATTACGCCAAAAGCTACTCAAGCACAAGTAAACAAATGTCAGAACACTCAGCAACCAATGTTAAATTGTTTGAGAAATGTATGCTGACATTAAACCGAAAACATAATGCAGTATCATCGCTGAATCATTCGAATACCAAAAATCAGCTTACCCCAAATCATGTTTTTTCAGATGTTTAAATTGGCTCTAAATAAGCTAAAATATCATGGGCATTGTATCATTAGCTACGTATACTGTCAGATCACCATAGTACGAGTTAAAAAAAAATCAGACCGTGCACTGGAGCAGCTAACTTTCCCAGCGTAAAAAGAAACCAAAAATGAAGCATATCAGGAACAAGTCAATTCGAAATCCAGATAGGAAACTGGGCTCCTGTCTAATCAATCACGAAACTGATATATCTCTAGCCATCTAATTAACTACGAATCTGGAATATCCTTCGAATAACTTGCAGCTAAGAACATCCCTCTCAAGCCCGCCCCAACCTACTCGTGAAATCCACTCGGAAAATAACCATTACACCAGAGAGCCAAACCCCGGATCTATCACACATGCACCAGCCGCGATCACCGCTCAAAACAAGACATCTGAGCAGAAAATGGCATCGAGATCTCTCTACAAGATCTTACGAGGGTAAAAAAAAAAAAAAAAACAGTAGCATCTAGAAACTTCTCCATACCTTGGAATCCCCCGCGACTTCCATCCGGCCCGGCCAATGAGCAGAGGGCTGCGTGCGAGTGTGCTGATGTGCCGTCGATGTCCCCGGAGGCGCCGGCTTTTATAGCGGGCGCCGCGAAGTGTCTAGAAGGATCGAAACCGAATCGACGAGTCTAGAACCCCCGACCCCCCAAGTGGAGATAGGAAAAGCGAGAGGAGGGGTGATGCAACGGGATTGGCTTTTTGGCGGAGAGAGCGGCTTAGCGGGTGATTAGCGGGGGATTTGGGGTGATTAGCGGATTGTTAATTGTGGCGGGGAGCGAGGGCTTGTGGCTGCGCACGCGGCCACGTCGACGCCGCGGATTTTAAACGGAACAGGTGTCGGGAGCGAGCGTGGGAGGGGTAGTACTTTGTCCAATCAGGCCCTGGCTTTTTATATGCTGGTCCCCTCCTAGCTGCGAGTAAACTAGTTGCGGAATTAGAGTGGCCTGGGAACCTCGAAAGTTCTAGAACTTGTACCTGGCTTTCGAATTTTCTGCGCTTGGTTTGGTAGTGCCATGTCCTTGTCCAGTGATACGCCGGATGTCTGTTAGGTTAGCCACTTTGCACGCCCTCTCTTCCTGATATTTGGTCGCTGTCTTATTCTTTTTTGTCACCGTCAGATACAGTTTATTTAAAGAGTTTAAATAAAATTTGCATACCCAGTACTCTTTCATTTTCAAAACATAGGTCATTTAAATTTGCTATAAATTAAACTTCTCTAACTTTAGTCAAAGTTATAGAAAAAACAGCAACATCCATAACATCAAATTATTTTCATTAAGTCTATCATAAAATAATTCTTGATAGTGTATTTATTTGGGTTGTAGGTGTTAACGTATTTTTCTATGAATTTGATCAAAATTAAAAAATTGCTAAATGACCTACATTTAGGAAACGATAAGATATTATACGAATGATCTATCTTCTTCACCTCATTTTATACATGGTAAAAGAAAAGAACAATTACTCTACCTTTTTTGTTAGCATACTCTTTAATTTTCCTTCCTCTCCTGGTTGAAAGACAAATATAATGAAATGGCATGAAACTATTTTGAGTAGGATCTTACATTAAATGGGATCCAGGGATTTCTTCCCGTGGTAGACAAGAATACCGACGGGCAACTAGGCCATTATAGTAACTTTGTCAATTTTAAAATATGGTGGTACATAGATATTTATAAGAGTAGCAAATAATGTGTGCGTTTATAATATAAGGATGAGTGTGTACCCATGAACATCTTCATCTACACATATTTGGAGGGATAAAAATGGAATCCGGGGATAACTAAAGCCGTTTTTCATGCAAAAGACCTTCAGCAAGAACCACTCAAATATAGGTGGGTGCGCCACTATTTTGTGACTTTATATAATTGCTGTCTCTGTAATTAGAATGGTTAGTCAGAATTTGTTAGGCCACGGTTTTAAGTCCACGGGGTGGAAGATGCCTTCGGATCGGGTCAAAGAGTGAACAAGCACCCAAGATACTTTTACAGCACAGGCAACGCGTCTACTTCAGTCGGTCTCTGGTGGTTGCTAACGCGTCATAGGTCGCAACATGAACATCTCCATTGCACGAAGCGAATCACGCATTCACACCATTCTTGCTACCATCCGGTGAAATGTCCCCTGAGCTAGAAACGGGAATCGGCTATCGGGAAGAGACCATGGGCTAACAATGGGGAACAATCCAAAACAAGGGGTTTCTCGGCACACATCGCTATAGTCAGCACAGAGGGAGTCCTCGTTAACTAAAAAACAGGAGTAGATCAATTTGAAACAGTATTCAGACTTTCTGTTCACAGCAATTACAGTACTTAAACACTAACTGGACAACTACTACAAAAGTGATGTATGCCTCTTCTGTCGCCTCGCAACAGTGGCGCTTCCTCACTCTAACCATCTTTAGATTTTCCCTTCGATCCACGTTGTCGCAAAGCAATCCTGTGAAAATCCAAGCAAGATAGTCAGCACAAGATAAGCCGAATGGTAAACAGAAAATGTATGTGATGGACGCCAGCTAAATTTACCAGTTGGCTAAGTCGAAACTCGGGAGTGCATTCAGGCTCCATGTTTGTGTTATCTGAGTCGTCCAGCTTCTGGCATTCTTCGAGATCCTTTTTCAAGTCGTCTGCAGGCAACTGGGCATATTCAGCAAGGCATGGCCTGCTCTTACTAGGCTCGTCTCCACTGCCAGATGAATTCTGACTCTGAAGGAACTCATCACAAATTGACATGCATTCTGCAAGTTGCTGAGAGTTCATTAAAAACTGGGATTCGCCCTCCCACCATTTTGGATCCTCTGAAGGGTGGCTATCTTGATCCTCAACCTTTTCAGATGCAGGATGGTTAGTGTCTTCTTTGTCCTTTACTTCACAATGACTATTTGTCTGCATAATAGTTCAGAAAAAGTTATGGAGAAAGCATCTGTGTTGCCAATTCATATTGCAAACAGCATCACATAAAAGGTCCTAAATTGTATCGACAGGCTCGAACTGAATATATTCAAGACAAATGCTGATGCTTGGTACCTGATCAGAATTATGCTCAGACTTCTGAACAGTTTCTTGATTACTATTGCCCTCTTCAAAGGGCAAAGCAGACCAGTCCATCAATGGAGGACAAGCAGCCAAATCTACTGCAGCATATACTGGTTCCAAAAGCTCAACCATGCCCTCCGAATTCTTCTCCACGGCCTTAGGCTGCTGCTGATAGAATAATTTTGAGACGACAAATTCACCATCCTTCTCATCTTCCCCAGTGCCAACATGGTATTGGTGCATCACCCAATTAGTCTTTTCTTGCTTTCCACCCTTTATGTTACTCGCATACATAACCATTATTTTCTTGCAACCAAGGTGTGTTCCACCAATCACTACTGGTTTCGTCTTGCCCGTCTTATTCCATCGAACCTCAACAAGCTCATCGGTATTTATCTTCCGACGCTTCTTAGTCCCAGTGCTGTAGGCCTTAAATGTTCTGTGGAAGAAGTGTGATACACTTCCATCCTGCTTAACTCCTGAAGCACATGGTTATCCGTTCAAAAAACTTAAAGGCATATCTGTTGCCAAATTACTCCTCTGGTGGAAGGACAGGAACTCAGGGCTATGAACCACAGCAACAGTAGGTAAGACTTAAGAATGAAAATAATACTCATGGAAATGGTGATGTTCTATCCTTCCCCCAAATAACAACATTGAGCAGTGAGCACTTGTTGAAATAAGACGGCAGAGCACCTGCCCCAGTTGACCCAAAAAAACCACAGGGAGAGAAGGCACTACATTGTGGGTATGGGCTGCTAGTCTAAGAACCTGAAGAGGTGGTAGTGCAAAGATATTAAGAGAACGAGAAGATACACTGAAAACAGAAGATAAAAATGCTGGGAAGAAAAAGTAACCCCCCCCCCGGGCCCCGCTGCACAAGATATTTACTAGATAATCTCTGACAGTGGGCATGTTTGCTTACCTGGGAGCTTCTGCGGATGGATATAGCATAAGCCCTCATTTGAATCAATGGTGGGAATAAATTCATCAATAAATGGATGAGGCTTGACACCCACTTTCCCAATTTTCGCTAGCAAATGCCACAGTAATTCCTGGTCTGATGGATCAAATTTCACACCTTTAGGCAAACCAGGCCATTCATCAACTATCTACAACAAAAATCACATACAACTATTCAATCAGAATGATAAACAAAAAATTGCAACAATGAACTATGTAATCCTGCTGATTATATATCATTAGCAGAGACAAAGATTGGTTTCATAAGCATGACTATATTACGGAAATGAAATTAGTCAACTGCATTGATGATATACTCTTAGTCTTGCGTTGGCAGGTATGTCATCTGGTTTTTCTACACAATTGTGGTTTTCAGAGAAACGTGTTGTACTATATATGTACTGAATAATCATTCGTTATAGAAAAAGAGAAAACAGAAATCCACATAAGCTACAAATGGGATTATATGGCAAAATAATTACTAATACCGCCATCAAGGTGAAAATAGCTCTACAGACTTCAGGGGTTTAATGCCTGTTCTTAAAGCAATTGACCAAATTGGACATTCCTAGAGGGGGATATATAGAACATTAAAGAAAGTAATAGCAATTAGATATGTCAAATGTGACAGAGGTTATAAGATACCGAATCTAAGCCTACTTACATATATCAGAGTAAGATTCTTACATCACTGTTATCGATAATGTGGTTGCATTTTGGGCACTCCTTAGTTGGGTTGCTGTTCCATGTATATGTGGTATGCTGTGTAGGTCCAGAAGCATTTTTAATTTTTGAAGCCATTCTTTTGCAGTCAATCAGCCATGAAGGCCTGCAACAAACATATATGCTTAGGTGGATACACGCAAACAGCAATATAACATCCATTAGAACCACGGAATATAAAATACATTCCACTGGAAAGACCGAGTATGAAGCTTAAAAAATATTACAGGTAACACAAAGGCCCAACAATTTGATATATGAAGCAAGCCTCATATAGCGACACAAAAAAACCAGCAGTTCAAAATCGCATCCATATACAACTGGACTCACTGAAATATAAATCAAGCATAATCATGCTAAAATTTCAAAACCTCGTCTATGCACCTAAGCAACTAATGCATAAGTTCCAATGATGGTGCTGGTTTACAACTACAGACACTAGCATATGGGCCATGAACCAAGTGAAATTCAATTAACAAACACAAATTGACTGAAGCTAAAATGAATTGTGATTATGTCTAATCACAATGGCCACTATGTACCATGGCAGAGGTAATCCGATTCCTCAAGTTTCCCAGGGTAAAAAGGAACAGACTACAATCCCACCATGGCATCACCTTTACTCCAAGCTCCAACCAAAGCCAGGATAGCAACACAGAGTGTCCAATTCGATGGCAACAGAGTTAAAATTTGATGTTACAAGAGAGATAGTTACTAAAACCTACAATTCTCCCTCCTGGCAAGTGGCAGCACGGAAGCAGAATCTGCTATCGATTCTCTCCAAACATCCATTCCATCTCCGTATTCTAACATGATCAGTGTCAGTGATCAATCCATTACCACCATTGAACGTGACACCTTGACGCAAATCCAAACAGCCTAGAAACAAGCAATACAACAGGAGACTTGTACGATCGCACTCTCCCGCATCTCCGCCTCAATCCCCCCGACCGACCGACCCATCGCTAACCCACCCCACCAAACCGAGTCCTGCAGCAGCTGGACTGCATAATACTGTCAAGGGAGGAGATATATATAGAGAGAAGCGGTTGATACCGACCCCGTCATGGTGGCGACCGTTCCGGCGGCGATCGCCGGAGGTCTTAGGATTCTGTCGACGGCCTCGGGGCTTGTAACGGTAAATGATTTGTTTTTGCCTCGAGGACTCGAACCGCTCTGGGGACTGGGAGCTACTACTACTTGGGGACGAGATGCCTATTCATGGGCCTCACTGTAGATGCCCATGCGGCCCACAGCCGGTTAGCTCGGCACGGAGCCCATTTTTTGCCCAGCCCTAGCCCGACCCGGCACCGGATCCTTTGGGCCCCGGCTGGCCCGGCCTGATGGCTCGTGCTGGGCGTGGGTTGTCACCCCGGCACGACGGGCAGCCGGCTCAGCATGATTTCTATAGATCGGCCCGGGATGGCTCATTAAACTCACCATCCCCTCAATCTCTAGTCAAACCTTATCCTCAGTCCTCACCTTCCGGCTCTCCCAGTCCCACCGTCTCACCCACGGAGCTCCTTCGCCTGTGCCCGACCCTGACGCCTCGGCTAGTTGGCTCCCCGCCCTCCTTCCCTCCAGCCTCCGCCCCCCTCCATCCCTTGCCTCCTGATGGCCGGTACACCTGGCCTCCCTCCTGGTGGTCGGCAGCACGGCGCAGTCAACCCTCCGTGCTCTCCCTCCAGCCTCTGCCTCCCGTCTCCCCTTCGGCTTCCGGCGGCCACCTCCCATCCGACCTCCGGCAGCCGCCTCCCCTTCGGCCTCTTGCCTCCGCCTCCCCTCCCTCCGGCGACGGTGAGCTTGGTGGCGGCCATGGCCAGCGGCGAGCAGACCGGGAGGGCCCGCCATGCCTCGGGCCAGCCCGCAACTTTTTGGGCCCATGCTTGGGCTGCCGGCTCACCCCGTGGGCCGGCAAGGTGGTGGCATAGTGCCGGGCTAGGCCCGGCATGAAGATGGTTGGGGCTTGTCGAGCCCGTGCCAGACCGGACCGTGCGGCACGAATGGACAACTATAGGCCTCACCATTTAGCCTTTGAAGCCAGCCTTTTCTCAACACGAGGCCCAAGCCCGTGACGCTGGCGCAGACATGTTGGCCCACGCCCTACAACATAAATCACCTTCAGTCCCTCAAAAAAAAACATAAATCACCTGCAGTCCCTCAAACAAAAAAAAACATAAATCACCTTCAGTTGTTGAGCACCATAATAAAATGCCGGCGTGATCATGATTTGCATCACCTTCATTTAAGAATTGGTGTACAATTTTGAGAAAGCAGAGCCACATGCATGTACCGCGGCGCGATTCACTCGCATCCTGCCATCGGAGATAACAGCGACATCCAGGTGAGACAGCCGGCGCCCCTGCATTGCGCTCCACATCTCGAAGCGAAAGCCGATCAAGCACACCCAATATTCGTCGCACTCGGCAATCAGCAGCGCAACAATGCATGCATCATCGAGATTATTAACAAGTCATCAGAACGCCGATGATGCGCGGATACTGGCAACGGGACAGATATCTGGCTCGGGAACAGCGGCTACTACTGCAGGAAAACACGGGGCGTGTCGATGCGCTGCTTATGATGATTCACCCACTCTGATGAGTGTTTCCATGGATAAGTTTCGTGCCATGCAACAGGTCTATATCTGGATCTCTTATTCATTGGCTGAAGCCTGAAGGTTACCATGCACGGGCAGCAATAATAACACTTCGCGTCCACGGCAAGTTTACTGGAAAGATGGATTTCCAGCACCGCAATGAGGACTTCGCTGCCGTTTTAGGTCCCTGACAGACAAAGCCTGCATCTTCACTAGAGAACTTTTGCACGATCCGATATTGATATACATGTACTAGTAGCTGCATGGAGAGATGCAGTCATGCAGATTGCAGAATCCACTCCGGAAAGGAAAACACACAGCAAACTTTCGACGAGAATGAGATCAACTGAAAGTTATGGTATCGGATCGGAGGCTGAAATGACAGAGCTTTTTGCTTCAGATTCAGCTAACCCGCAAAGTCCTCGCGTGAACTCACCGGCGGCGCCACCGAATTTTTCAGCTCGAATCCGGAGACATGCACTCGCGCCGCGCACGCAAAACCCGGCAGGCATCAAGTGCCCCTAGCACAGGCAGCCACATGCGACATGCCTCTGCGAGCAAGTATTTTACTTCTCGAAAAGCTCAGCAGCGGCTCAGCCTTTTTTTGTTTCGTCTCTCAGCTCGATCGATGGCGCCCACCGACTACCCAGGTTTCAGCACGGTTGCCAATGCGTTCACCGGCACAACGCGCCATTGCCGCTGCAGGAGCGCCGGTTCACGCACCCACTCCACTCTCGCGCGGCTCGTCTCCACCGGCCTCCGCCGCGGCTGGACGCGCTATAAAAAGCCGCGCCGTGTCAGCTACTGCTGCTCCTGTGCAAGCGCAACCAAGCTGATCACTCGATCGTCACCGACAAGCTAGCTAGCTGCGCCCGAGTGAGTGAACAAGTGATGGCTCGGGGAAGAGGCAGAGCGAGCGGCGGCGGCCTCGCCGCGGCGCTCCTGATCATTGCCCTCCTCGTGGCGACGTCGAGCGCCCCGATCGCCGAGGCGGCGGCGTCGCACATGGTCGGCGACTACGGCGGCTGGAAGTTCAACGTCGACCGGTGGACCAAGGGGAGAACCTTCCGCGCCGGCGACCAGCTCGGTAAGTACTATTTGACGACGAGCTGCTCCGGCGTCCCTCCGTGCATTTGCTTCTTCCTTACGCGGCTGCGCGCGCAGTGTTCAGGTACAACCGGGCGGTGCACGACGTGGCGGTGGTGGACGCGGCGGCGTACCGGAGCTGCGTGGTGCCCAGGGGCGCCAAGGTGCTGCGGAGCGGGCGCGACAAGGTAAGGCTCGGCAGGGGCACGCACTACTTCGTCTGCACCGTGCGGGGGCACTGCCAGGCCGGCATGAAGATCGCCGTCAGGGCAGTGTAGGGGCAGGGCTGGGCCGGGCCGTCTGGCTCCCATGCATCCGGCCTTAAGGTTCGTGGGAGCCTGAAAAATCTGATGCTATCTAGTGGCGTGCGTGCTCATCGTGTATTCGTGTCGTTGTTTGTGATGCTATCCAGGCTCCGTGTTTGTTGCCGTTGTTGTGGTATGTGTGTGCAACTAGTGTGGCTCTGTGAGTCAGCTTGGTTGTGACTTGTGACGTTGTGAGCTGCGAAATACAGCACCTGTTGTTAAATTCATTCGAAAAGTTCGTCTGTTCGTGCGGAATGAAATGCCAAAGGACCCACCGTACCCGAAAGGAGAGAGGGTTCAGCGGCTCAGCCTCAGCGTACGGGACACGAGCCTAGCGGGCACGGCGGCTCGCGACGCCCTGGAGCTCTGGAGCATGTCCCCTCAGCCCGTGACCCCGTGTCCTGAATCTGCACGCGCCGCAAACCATATCGCTCGGACTCATCGCCATCCCGAACGGCCGCCACAAGGACGTTCGGTGCCCATGGCGCGCGCACAATATAATGAGATGGTGGCAGCGTCACACGGGCGGCGGTGCGCGTTGCAGTCGGTGAATTTGCCGAGCCGCCATGAAATTTCTCCTAAATTTCGAGTCGTGTTGCAACTATTTTCTTTGTCTCACCGTCAAAGATCTAGTGTCTGTGTCACACGGGGTTCGCTAGTTTGAGGCTCTGGGGTTTGCACATCGCATATTCTCACATGTACAAGATCAGTACGAACTAGTAGGAACAATCATCACCAGCAAAGCCAAATAGGAGTATACGTCGTGCACTTTTACCAACCATCGCTCATTCGTAACCACCAGACCGGTTTGAGGCTCAACCGGCCGATGACTTGGTGCTAGGAGGGCCAACGGATGAAATCCTGGGAGGCAAGGGCAAGCCACAGATTTTTCAGATAGGGATGCAGCCAATCACAGCACAGCGTCCGGCCACGTGGCCGATTCCCGCGCAAAGCATCCAAGGAAGTGGACGCAGGGCAACGGGCACGCAGGAAAAGGAGCCTCACTGTGCCACTGAAGGCAAGGGGAACGCGAAGCAGAGGCCCGCGAAGCGCCAGCGCGAGCGATAAGGCACCGACATGGCCGCCACGGCGCTTCTCGGCGGGGCGCGCCTCGCCGCCGTCGGCGCCGCCGTGCCGCCCTCCGTCCTCCTCCCGCGGCGTAGCATGTCGTCGCCTCTCCGGTTCCAAGGTAGTGAATTGGCTTGCCTCCTCTTCTGGCAAATTTCAGCGGCTGCATTTGACTGTTCCATTCAAAATGATTTCGATCAGATGCGCCGAGGCTGTCGCTGCTCCGGGTGAAGGCTTCCTCCGACGACACCTCGGCCGCCAGCGGCGACGAGCTCATCGCCGACTTGAAAGCCAAGGTACGTGCGGCGTGGCTCAAATGGCATGTATTGACATTTCGCAACAAGTTCTGAACGGTAAGCAAAATGACTCAAATTTGACGATCGGACCGGACATGTTGTTGATTGTGCCAGTGGGACGCCGTTGAGAACAAGAGCACCGTCGTCACGTACGCCGGCGGCGCCGTCGTCGCTCTTTGGCTCACGTCCGTCATCGTCGGCGCCGTCAACTCCGTGCCTCTGGTATGCCCTGGTGATCTTGGTGTGGCTGATGCTTGAGTTTGGGAGTCCAATAATCACTCTGGATACGCGACTTGACTACTTGAATATAGCTTGACAAGCTCGTCCTTGGTTTCTGCAGCTTCCCAAGATCATGGAGCTTGTCGGACTCGGTTACACCGGATGGTTCATCTACCGCTACCTTCTCTTCAAGGTACGATGCGATTAGGGATTACTGCCTCCATAGTTGTAGTCGAAATTTCAGATTTTCGAACATGCAAATTAGCCTGCCTTGGTAGGAGCATCAAGTAACAGCAGTAAAAACACTGTAAATTTAACACGTCTTCAACTACTCATTCGATTGCAGGAAAGCAGGAAAGAGTTGGCTGACGACATCGAGTCACTCAAGAAAAGGATTGCTGGGACAGAGTAGTAAAATGCGGCTCCCGTGAATTTTTTTTGGATGATTCTTTCGAGAGCCCATTACCTGCCCTTTGCATTTTGCCACCTTGCATACCTGGAGAGTCACCAGAGACTCTGTCCCAAGAAGGTTAGTTGTGATGGGCCAGAGACGATGTACAAACTTTGTTATGTCAGGGTACCACTTTTTGTATCGCCTAATTTTGCAATCAATGTTGTTTATTAGATGACATGCAACCAATGGCGTGTTTATGCGTAGCTTTTATTTCAGTATTAACCCATTGGACTTGTTTTAACACAAAAAAAATGTCTATTGAGAGTATCTCGGTTGACCGCTTTCGGCCATTCTTTTTTTCAAGGGAATGATGCATCCTAATTTCTATGGAGATGAGTCAGACATGACAGTGAGGTCTGAATCGGGATGCATCTTCTCATTCAGCTGCGCAACCAGATGAAAAGCTCACTGATGTGTAGAACCAGGATATCAGATCTAATCCGCTCACCTTTTGTGATGCCACAAAACGGAAAGTGATTCTGTCCATAACTTCTCAACGGCCACATGATACAGGATCGAAGAAAACGTTGAAACCCAGGTAGTAATTTGTAGGCCACAATGTTTTGTCTCAGATCCTTGCCAATAATCATGGGCATCAAAATGACTAACGAGAAAAACAGTCCGTGAAGAACAATTAAACACTTAGAGCAGCATCGACAAATCCCCTAATTAAGATGCCTAAGTGATGAAAAACCATGAGACTAATGACCGACAGTTCTCATAATAATGCGACACTATAGAACTAATAATCTTAAAAAACCACGACATTTGATAATTATGATATGATAACATCTAAAGTTCAGTGGCACGACACCGGTTGCAGGGCTCCACAACATTCAGCTCGACTGTAGAGGAAACTTTTGGCTTGATGTACATTTCCACAGCCTGCACTGCCCTTTCAGCTTCAAGGATTGCATCTCTGCTTCTAATAAGAGAGCATGAGTAAGGATTTCCGCCAAAGCATCTAGGCCCACCTTTAGTGGTGTCCAATGTAAGGCGCACGAGTGATTTTGCAGACTCAACAATATGGCATGCTAACTCAACCAAGGTCCTAGCAGAAGTGAAATTAGTGATGTCCACGCGTTTGAGCTTGTCATGATGGTGCCGTGGCATCATCTGCAGAGCTGAGGGAGGTTCATCATCAAAAATTGAGACAAGCATCAAAGAAAGTCTCTAAGGAAGGAGAAGCATCAAAGAAAGACGAACCCAGTGAAAGAAAATCATAGTCCATTTCATCAAGAACAATAATAGCCAAGAACTTGAGGTGAAGGAACTGGCTAGACAACATCGGTGCATTGACTGTCTCCAAAAAGATGACAAATCCAATTATGTCCAAATGTATAGCTACTGTAATATTGTAATATCAATATTGTAATAGCTACTGTCTTAGTGAAAAATTAACATGGGTGAAGGCCCCACGTCGTCTCCTCTGGGCGACACGGGCGGCACCCCCGACGCCGGCCGCCGCCACCCCCCTCCCGGCCTTCTCTCCACCTCGCCGCCGCCGAAGCAGGGCACCAGAAGCCCGGTTGCCTGCTAGGAAGGCGGTGGCAGGGGCTTCTCTTGCCTGGCCGGGCACCTCCCGCCCGGGTCAAGACGAGGCGACGCCTCCATGGAGGCGGCGGCGATGACCCCGGCCCGGCAGATCCGGTGTCCAGGGGACCGGATCCGGCGCCCCCGGTGGCGGATCTATGAAGAGTTGCTCCACCAACAGCTCGTCAGCGAGCGGCGGGCTTTGGCGCAAATGTCGGCAGTGCCAAGGCGGGGGAGCAGCTCGGCGACACGCGTGGCCGGCGGTCTGACGGGGGAGCAGTGCGGTGGCGGCCTGGCAGGGGACGCGCACGGTAGCTCCGCCCTCGTAGGGGCGCGGCCCAACTGCGGTTCAGCAGGAAGCAGAGCGGCAGAGGATGAGCGAGTCCTAGCGGCGGCTTCGGTCGGCAGTGCAGTTGCGGCGAATGGCGGTGGTCGGGTGGGGGAGCGGCGCGGTGGCCTGCGGTGGTCTGGTGGGGGAGCGGAGGCCTGGTAGGGCCAGCCACTCGGCAGCGCGTCCCCGATGTGTGGAGGCCGGTGGGGACGCGACCTGACGGCCTGAAGGTTCGGCAAGGTGGCTGGTGGAGTGACGCGGGGCCGTGGTGCTGCGGGAGGCGGTTGCCGGCCTCGTGCGGGCACGACCAGTGCGACCAGTGAGCGTGAGGAGCTACGGTCCTCGACGAGGAGGGGGCGGCCAAGGGCGCCGCTGACGCAGTCTCACCCGTGCCCACCGCCGCCAAGCTGGGCTCCTTCGACGTGAGATGTGCCGGCTGCATGGCCTCCCGTGCCTACAACTGTGGCGGCGTGGTGTCACGGCCAGAGTGGTCTACACAAGGCATGTCAGCGACGCCATGGAGGCGCGATAGGGACGCCTGGCGCAGAGGCGCGCTGGTGGCATCGAGGTGGTGTTGCGGGCGTCGTCAGACCACCTTTCTCCTCAGCTGAGGAGTTGTGGAGGCAGTGACGGGAGAGGGAGGCGGCTGGGCACGGTGCGGTCGGGAGAGCGCACTGTGGCAAGGAGGAGTGCAGCGGCCGGGAGGAGCACGGCAAGCAGCTGCGCGGCGTCAGCAAGGAGGTGCAAGTAGTGGAGGGCGCTGCACGTGGGCAACAATGGAGGGCGGGGACAGAAACGGAGGTGGAGGTACGGCGGCATGGCGAGTGGAGGCGTAGCGGCGGCGGCGCCTCGGCTGGGTAGCCGTAGCAATGGCCCGGGAGTGCCGAACCAGGTATGTGTTGTTAGGGGTTGTATTGCTCCGGGCGAAAGCCCTCACCGACCTTCGCACTAGTGGACATGACGGTGGCATCCTAGGACGTCGTCTCCCCATTGATGGTGTCATGTTGGAGCTACGACCCTCCTGCACAGGGTTCTCTGGGTGAAAACCCTGTCCAGATCCTGGACGAGCGATGGCGGTGCCAATGGCGTCGTACCCTCCTTGGAGGCATCGTCTCTAGAGACCCAACTTGATTCGTGGCACTGCTAAGCAATTGTCACGAGCGGTCATAGCCGAGGGTGGCAACTCCGCGCACGTGGTGAGCTGAATGGGTGTTGCCGAGCCCATATGCAGGTGTTCGAAGTTATGGTGGCGGCTAGGGGTTGTTGCATGGTTATCAGATTTGGTTGTTTGCAGTGGATCGCGGCAGCTGACCTGGCAGTGATCAGTGCAGTGCGGGACTACGTCAGAGGATGGCGCTTGCGGCAATGACAGCATGCGAATCGCGGCGGGTTGCTCAGCCTTGCTGGGCTATCCGGTGCGGTACATCGTCGGAAGATAGAGCAAGTGACTTCTCTGGCTTGCTGACACGGCGGAGAAGGCTATGTACGAGGGTGAAGCAACGAGGCGAGGTCGACACACTGCGGTGCCTTGGCTAATCAATGGAGATCTTGGAGAGCGGGGCAATATCACTCAACATTATGACAACAACAAAAGAAATGCATCCTTGTTGTGGAGTACTGCGGCGGGCGTGGTGCGGTGTATCTTCGAGGCGACGAGAGAGAGGAGTCCAACGGCGGATGTGGCGAGGCCCCCATGCGTTGTGTTATTGTGGCGACGACTGCGAGGCAGCCTGCGAGAGGTCCGAATTCAGTGCTATCACCCTGTCAGATGGAGAGTGATGTTACAACGGAACTACGGCGGAAGGTCCTGCATGGCGGTGGCCTTCTCGGTGCGGTGCTGTCTGCTTCTCGGTTCTACTTTGACGCTAGGTTTCGCTGTAAGGTTTCGGTGACTTCTTGACCATGTGTATGGTGGTACGGGCTGCGGTAAGGCTTCGGTTCTGTCACCGAGGTGTTGTGAGGAGTGGAGTTTGGCGATGGTTGATGTTCCAATCCAACCAGCCGATGTGTTGTAGAGTTGAGTTGCGTGTGAGGCGTGGTGCGGCATGCGTTGAGTACCCAATCCAACCTGTCGGTGCTTGCGTTATTTTTTTTCTCATTTTCTTGTTTTCGTCCAATCTGAACTTCATCTTCTTTATTAATATAATCAGCAGCTCTTCTGCCTGGTTCGTTTAAAAAATAAAAAAATATCAATAATGCAACTGTACCTCAGTTGGAGAATCTATTGTAAGACTTTCAAGGTTTGGCATCTTGGAAGGAAGCTCGGTACAAGCATAATAGGTGGCATCTTTACATCGCATGCGTAATTTCTTGATCTGCGGTGAATTTCCAAGTGATAGTTTTACATCGAGGTCACCTGCAAAGTCAAAGCTGGAGAGATTCGGAGCTTTGCTCTCTATCGCTTCCAGATTGCTGCAAGTTGACACCTCAAGGAAGCTGAGCCGCTGCAGGCAAGGTATTTTCAAGCAAATTATCTCACTGCAATACCTGAGATCCAAACTCTCCACAACAACACAACCTGCAAGAAAACACTCTAGTTCTCCATCCGCAATATGCACCATATACAACTGTAGTCTAGTCAGGCTTTTCAAGCAACCAAATTTGGTAGTGGGGTGAAATTCACAACTGGCAAGAAAAAGATACTGAAGTGACTCTCCAGCCCCATCCGCAAAAAGTGAGCATGGAAAATTGTACTTTGCGCCTATTATTCCAAATAGGCTAAGGATCAATTCTTCAATCCCTGGTTTAACAGCAATCTGAAGCCAACTGTCGAGATGCTCCAGATGACAATTGTTCTTCTCATCGTAAGATGCATAAACCTCAAGGTTGAATGCCTTCACGCCAATGCCTAGAGTGGTTTTTCAAAATGTGGTCAACTTTGTTTGTGAAATATCTCACTAATTTGTCCTTTTGGCATGTATTTTCATTTAACCCAAATGTCTCTTCACTGAAGGTGAGGTTGGGACGGCCTCTCCATGAACGTGCAAAAGCACGAGACACGCAAGCAACTTGGGCAGCATCTCGCATTGGCATAAGGGAATGTATATGACACCAGATGTCCTGCATGCACACATGAGAGTAAAATCATCATTGGAATTATAATGGCATCAAATGATTTACTCCATTTGGAAAAGAAAAGGTAATATGACTATAAAGAGTTAGCAGTCTAGCCTAGGTGCTCAGTGCATGATTACACAAAGTGCACTTAATTACAGAGATGGAGAATGCATAGAAATTTAATCGTCAAAGATATAATGAGACTAAATTCTAGGCGGTACCATTGGAAGGCTCGGCCCTGAAATTTTATCTTGTTGATTGCGTGAGGCCCTTCTTTTATTCCTTGAAGTAGTTATCCCATCTGCAACATATCATGAATCGATATCAATTATACAGACATCAACAAAAGAACAAGATAGCTTTGTAGGTGCAATACAACATGCTTTCATATCAAACATACACAGCTATGGAGCCTTGCCCGTGTAGAAGAAAATCCACATCAGAGGCAAACAATGAATTGCGCACCAATTTGGAATCATTTTGGTGGAGGCTTGCGAATTCAATAGGTAAAAACTGAAATATCAAAAAAAAAACATGAAGAGGAACAAAAATGGCTTACCGCGGGCTTAGATTTGGCCCAACAGCCTCATGGCACGACGATGCCTCATCTTCATCTCCCACTCACAGCCTGTATGAGTGAAGGCAATAAGGAGTGAGGACGGGGAATCCCAATCTCTCCGTAATCCGAGGGAAGTTTGATAGAAAACGTGTTTGTGTCGCTGACTGCGATTGCCTACACCCGGCAAATTTGGTTGGAACCCCTTCCTTACCATCGGGTGGGCCCATCTTCCCCCTTACCTTTTTTCTCCTTATGTCGCCAATGTTGCCTGACCATAGCCATCGACTAGGGTTAGGGTTTGGGGGTTACTAGATGGGGTTATTCTTCGGTGGCCTAGAGAGGCCCTGGGCCACGAGCCAACGAGCGACTGGTGGTGGAGGTGGATTGTGCACGAGGCAGTACATCACCGCCGGCCATGAGTGGTGCAAGATAGTCAACGAGTGGTAAAGGTAGTGGGGTTATCACCGTAAAAAACCTTAGTGAATCCAAGATAGGATGGCGGTGGACAAGGGCAAGAATCCATCGAAGAAGGTGGGAGGCCGGAGGAGGAAGATGAGAACTTACCGGAGATGGATGTAAAAGGAGGAAGAGGGCTCGTCGAGGATTGGAGCGGCGGCGCTGTGCCGGCTGCTAGATTGATTCAATCATATATGCTATTGATAATAAGCCTTGCCTATACCAAGAGTGGGAGGATCTAAGTGAACCCTACCTCGCCGCCTCGGATGAGGATTGGAGGAAATCCTATGAACCTATGGGCTCATGTAAGGCCCATTTCCATTTATGTGTCCCTTTTTGAAACCCACGCTACCAAGCCAATCCCTTCTGACTGCCGCTTGCCATGGCCACCTACTGCCATGTCTACCAAAAAAAATGTCATTTATTTTGTACATTGCTACTATAGCTCGATCCTCAGCAACCATGAACATTTAAATGATTGAGAAAAATACATGTGTTGTCATGGACAGCTAGTGAAAGTAGCTTCAATTCAAGATAAAATGTGAAAACTTGAATTGAACGATCACACCGTAGTTACAATGTGTTTGCTGGAAGGACAACCGCTTACATTCAAGGTAAAGGTGGTCTCCAATGATTGATAAGCGTCAGAAAAGGAAACCTGAGAAACAATGTCATAGGTCACTCCATCACAACACTCAAAAATTTGTGGAGAATTTTTATAGGTGACGTTGGTTTATTATATGACTATTGTAATATAGTTATTCTAGTCTATAGTCACCTAAAAGTGTAAGAGAACATACCTCAAATTCAAGAAATTATGGTAGAGTTTCAAGATTTGGCATGCGGAATGGAAGCTCGGTACGAGCATAAATGGCAGCATCATAAGTTTCTCCTAGTGAGAGTAGTACATGGAGCTCACCTACGAATTGAAAAGCTGGGGAGATACAAAGCTTTTGCTCTCTGTCACTCTCAGCCTTTCGCAGGTTGACACCTGACACCTCGATGTAGCTCAGCTGCCGCAGGCAAGGTATGTCGAGGCTTTCTATCGAATTGCAGTAGCTGAGTTCAAACCACTCGAGAACCGTGTTCAGATCTACAAATGCAACGTCGAATCCCAGATTTGGGTACCCAAATGGCTTCACGTGAATTTTTTTTTGATGAACTACAAAATTGTAAATCACATTTAGAGCTACAATTTGTATATAGATCTTCATCTATATTCATAGAACATTATCTTTTTAAAACTATGCCGCACAATGTACAGAATAACCACGCTTTCGATGGACGAGAAATTTAAAAATAACCCTGTCAAAGAGAGAAGTCATCCATCATGTAAATAATAGTGAGATCCATGGCCTTCTCACCCTTCTCACACTCTCAGAGAGAGAGATTTCTACTAAATTAAAAGATATATAAAATGAAAAAAAGGGTCACCCTAAACTTGGTTCCACGATCAGCCCACTTCAGCCCATTACCACGTAAGAGCAACTCACCGGCCGAGGCAAGTACTTTTCCTTCTTTTCTAGCAAAATTCATTCAGTTATGCTATAGCTACTATTTTTTGCCTTTGATTTCACATTCATTCGACATTTTGAAAGACTTTTTATATCATGTGTAATCTGCTTTAAAAAATCTAGAACACTAAATCAAACTTTTATGTGGTGATATGTTGAAACAAACATTCGTGTTAGATATGGTATGTCTAAGAATTATGTTGTTCAAAGGCGAAATAGCCGATTTGGTGCTTCGATGTAGTCTTGTCAGAGATTGAGTTTCGGCCCTCACCTTTTGAAACGTAAACTAACGGGGTTTGGAAAGACCGTGCTAAACTTTAGCACCGGTCGCATCGGATGTTTGGATACTAATTAGGAGTATTAAATATAGTATAATCATAAAACTAATTGCACAGATGGAATCTAATTCGCGAGATGAATCTATTAAGCCTAATTAGTCCATAATTTGACAATGAGGTGCTACAGTAACCATTTGCTAATGATGGATTAATTAACCTTAATAAATTCATCTCACGAATTAGACTCCATTTGTGCAATTAGTTTTGTAATTACCTCATGTTTAGTCCTTCTAATTAGCATCCGAACATCCGATGTGACCCTACTAAAGTTTAGCACCTCGTATCCAAACACCTCCTAAATCTCTCAACGTTTATTTCTCGAGTCAATCCAGTCCATGGCTTAATTATGCGACAACAAAAGGTTGCTGCAAATATATACATGGCTTAATTACAATATGCATGTAATTTACACATGTGGTGTTTTAGGTTTGTTTTGAGAACTGCTCTAGCATAAGAAAACGGGTGAACACCCATTACTAAAAAACTCAGCATTCATCCCGAGTCTCAGTATCGGTTGTATTTTGGCCCGATATTAATGTGAGTATTAATACCGGGCCTAACGGCTAGTCCCCAAGGAGCCCCTCGTGTGCCCTTTCCCGGTACTAAAGGGGTACCTCCCCTCACGCGTTAGCCCCCCTTCTCTCTCACCCCACGCTCATCCCCCTCCCCACATGTACTTATCCGCTCGTCCCCCTCATCCGGCCTCTCACCCATGCCTCTCTCCCCCACACATATCGATCCCCTCGCCGCCCCTACCGTCGCCGCCCATCTTCTCCCCCCTTCCGCTCGCCCCTCACCTCTTACATGTGCCGAGGAGCGGCGGCGGGGCAAGGAGCGGTGGAGCTCTGGCGGAGGGTTCGGCGGAGCAAGGAGCGCGTGGATCTTGGAGTAGCGGCCACCTCTCCCTCAAATCCGACGGCGGCAACCGGCAGGCTGAGGAGCGGCGGCGGTGGCTGAGCAGTGTAAGTACGCCGCTTCCCTCCCTCCCTCCCTCTCTGGTGCGAGGCTCAGGTGCTGTGCGGCCGGGGCTCCGGGGCTCGGGCGGACAGTGGCGGGGTGTGGCCAAGGTTCCATTCAGCGGAATTTCTTTTTTTATTTTTTAATATCCCTTTAGTACCGGTTATTTGACCCGGTACTAAAGTAAGGCCCACCTTTAATACTGAAGTAGCAATACCGATTGTACAATCGGTACTAAAGTGGGGTTAGGAACCGGTACTGAACGCACTTTCCCCGACCAATGTACACATGTACAGCAGTATTTTGTCCCGATCCTCGATCACGGATGCCGGAATGATTGAGGAGAGGAACGCAACTTGTGAAGAACCAACTAACTAAAGGAGCTTCGACAAATTCTGATGAGCCCGTAATTTCATGCCGAGCCACTGATGCCTCGCAGGACCTGCGCACTGCAGTCTGCAAGTGCAACGACCTCGACGCGCACGGCAACACGGGCGCGGCCTGACCGGCTCATCGTCAGCTAGGTGACGGCGCACGGCGCGGCGGCGGCGGCAGGTCCGGCTCCTCCGGCAGCCGGCCGCTTGACGAACCGGCCCTTCATCCGCGGCCGCTTCTCCGCGTTCAGCTTCCGCACCTCGTACCGTATCTTCTTGGCGAACAGCCTCGTCCGCCGCTTCTCCCGGTACCGCGAAACCCGCGCCTCCCGCCCGCCGCCGCCCATCCCCAGCCGCGGCGTCAACGCCTCCCCACCTAGCCGTCCTCCTCCGGCCATCCACACGCCCTGCACACCACGCAACAACCACGAACCCAATTGCGGTTACAATCTGAAGCACATGCGCGATCGATCGATCGACGAGCAGCGTAATAATTCGCAAGCAAATCACGTACCGAGTGGTGGGCGTGATGGGGCCAGAAGTCGTCGAGCTGGACGTCCGGCCGCTGGCCGTCGGTCCACGGCGAGCTCCCCCAGCTCTCGATGACGGCCTCGTAGTTGAGTCTGAGATCCAGGCTCCTCTTCAAGAACTGCGCGTCCGCGGCGACGCCGTTGCTTGCCGCCGACGCCTTCTGTTCGAAACAGTAGTCCTCGTCATTATCGATCACCGTGGGCGAGCTGCAGTTGAAGTCTATGTCCAGTACCTCGGCCGATTCCTCCGGCTTCACCTCCGCAGGGCTACGACCGAGAGCACCCATGTCGCCGTGGGAGACCACGATGCTGTCGGGCTCCATCTTTAGTACCCGCCCGCCGTCTTCCGTCGGCGTCGTCATTAGTCCTAGGCTCTCCATGTAGAACGATTCGTCAAGCTGGTTGCCGTCGTCGAGCCCTTGGCCAAGGAGCGCTTCCATGTCCGCGGCGAACTCCCTGAGTTCGGCGTCCGTCGGGCCGAAGCCGGCAAAGCTGTCCGGGAGCTGCTGCACGGGCGATTCTGCAGCCACCGGCGCCGCCTTTGCATGCTCCACGTTGCTGTCGTCGGCGTCCTCCCTGCAGCATGGGGCAGCAGCCGGCGAGTCGTCATCGATCGGCGGCGGCGAGCAGAGCTCGGCGAGGGCGCGGTCGAACGTCGGCACGCAGTACAGCAACTGCTCCTCCGCCGCCTCCTCCGACTCCTCGTCCTCGGCCTTCCGCTCCTCCGACGACTCGACGGTCACCTCCGGCACGACGATGAGCTTCCTCGACAGCAGCTGCCCGACGCTCTTGACCTGCGGCCTCCTGGTGCGCGCCTTGCGCCTGGACCACGCCGCCGGCGCGACCTGCTGGCGCTTCTTCGACATCAGCGTCGACGTCGACGGCGCGCCGCCCTCGAACGCCGAGAGTGGGTGCATCGGCGACGTCGGGCGCAGGCGGAGGCGCTCGTGCCGCCTGGCGAGCGGGTTGGCCGAGTGCACCGACGCATCGCAGCCCTGGCACAGGAAGGCGTCGTCGGCCGCGCAGTACCACCGCGCGCGCCGCCGCAGGCAGCTGTCGCAGGCGCGCGCGGCCTTGCCGCCCACGGCGGCGCCGGCCGCCGCCGCCTTCGAGCCGCTCATGTGCCGCCGCCGACAGGCGCGGCGTTCCTCTGGGTGGAGTGATCCCAAGAAACTTTACAGAAAGCTAGGTGCTCCTAACGTGCTGGAGCTGGACGGAATCACGGAATCGTAGCGTGACAAAATCGCAAGAAAATATCATCGGATTAGGGCTGGTGCATGAGTGCGAGGGCCATGGCCCAGCATGGCTCTTTTTTGGGGACCTCGGCCGCAATGCCAAGTGTACTTTCCACTTTTAGTGTAGACGTGGGGGGCCCACCTGCAGGCCTTATCTGGGAGGCGATTGGCCCGTTGGAAACACCCCATCCGATTCCTCGATATTTGATTGGCTGCCGCTGGATTTTCCGTGGGGCCACGGCATGGCCCTGCGACACGTTGGAGGAATACTGGTGGGACCACCAGCACAAGACGGCCACCCAATGAAAAGTCGTTCTCTGTATTGTATCCATCAGTTGAGCGTGATGCTGCTTCTGCGTACGCATTAAGTGACCTATATATGGATTTTTGAACTTTGGCTAGAATATCCTCCAAACGCTTGGGGAAAAAATTAATAATATCGTATATGTGATTTCAGTGGATTAATCTTGCTTGTTAATTAGAAAATGAGAATCTCAAAGCCAACTTTACGTGAATATGTTGATGTTCACCTACTGATACCATGAAACTTGTTGTTTTTGAGGTAGCTTAAATGAATAGCTACCTTTCTTTGAGAGGTTTATAGATGCATCAAGTGACACATACATTCAACGGAAGTAATTTAGCATATCCAGAGACTTCCTTGGAATTGGAGAAGCCAAATTGGTCACGCTAATCACCATCATATATTTGTAACGTACGTGTACACGGATGATTGGACATTGTTCTTATTTTACTTTTGAGGCCCCGTTTGGATCATTGGAATTGAATTCCATCCTAATAATTATAATTTAGACACAAATTAATTAAGCTAATATAATTGTATGTGGAATATAGTTGTATATTATAGTTGGTGATATGGGAGAGATACTTGTATGCTGCACTTCTACCATAGAGAAGCGAGTCTAAGAGCGTGCTATAAGAATTGAATTCCATTCTAATAACCATAATCTATAGAATCAATTTCCATCTCCCACCCCATGAATTTAAGATAGACTTATATCTAAACTTTGGAAAGTTGTGGAATGCCACATTCCAACATAAATTAGCATACTCCATTAAATAGATTCCAATTCCTTGGACCCAAACGGGGCCTGAGTGGAAATCATTGTACACTATTAAGGCAGGTGGCACGACTATCAATAGTTGAGCTCTACACTCTTCTATTTTCATGCATGCTCAAGCATAATAAGACTCGCACACATGAGCTCATTATTCCTCCCTCCTCTCATTCCCTTCTTCCACCTCTCTTCGTCTATGGCTGGAATTTGCAGGGAGCTAGCTCCACTGGGGTTGGGGGCTAGAGGCCCCCCCCTCCCCACCCCACCACACACACAGAGGATCCACCCCTGGACTGACCTATGAAGATATCCGCCAGTTGTCTGAAGAAAACAATGTTGTATGGGTATAGATAGTGTACAAATTTCTTTGTTCATTTCATTTGTCTTTGCATGTCTAGTACACTTTCTACGAACATTCATGCACACAAAGGAGCAGATGAGGAGATCCTCAAAGAGAAATATCAGGACAACCTCTGTTTACTACTCGACTATTAGCGGACGTACATGACATGTGCATAGCATGGCTATCATTAATGTTCGCCTAGAAATAAAGTGATCAACTAAAATTTTACTTGGAGCTCAAACACCAAACTTTTGTAAGGTGTGGACTTTCCATAATAATGTGCGTAGAGATCAGACTAAAGCTCCGTTTGGGAGGGCTTCAGCTTTCGCTTCTCCACCAGCCGAAGCTGGAGCCCTACCAAACGACGAGATGGCAAACAGCTTCGGTGGAGAAGCTCTGTGAATCGCGCTGACTGGAGCCGATTGAGGGAGCTGGAGCCAAAAAAATTGTCTCCCCACGGCTTCTCGCGTCGTTGGACACCCTTGTCCTCCGGTGGGGCTCGAGGGCGGTGGTGTAGGAGTAGAGGCGTGGGCGGTGGTGGCTGGCGGCGGACAAGCCACGACAGAGGATGGCCGGCGGCGCGTGCTGGGGCGCGGGGCGGGATGGAGCTGGAGGGCGACGGGGCATGGGTGACGGCGGCGGCGTGGGCCTGGAGGGCGACGACAGTGGGAGCAGAGGTGCGGGGTGGTGGTGGTCGATCACGGGTGAATGGATAAGAAAGAGAGAGGAAGGGAAGGAAAGGGGGAAATAATAGGAAGAGAAGAGAAAAGGGGAAAGGAAAAAAGAAAAAAAAGAGAGAAAAGGGAGAGAAGGGGAAATAAAGAGAGGAGAAAAAACAAGAAAAACGAGAAAACCAAAAAATAAAAATAAAAAGGATAAGGGTATTATAGATATTTCATCATTTTTATCCATGTTACACAGCTACGAGAAGTCGTTTTGCCAAATGTTTTTCTATCCAGACAAGCCGAAGTAAAAAAAAAGCTGCTTCACCGAAGAAGCCACAGGCGCAGCCCTGCCAAACGAGACCTAAATAAGTTTTCTTTTCCACAATGGGTTAGAATTGAAAGTCCAGGTCAGCTTCCCAAAGCAATACAACACTAACCCACCTAATCCCTTATCCTTTTTATTTTTTATTTTCCCTCTTCTCTTCCCATTTCTTTTTTTTCTCCTCTCTTTCCTCCTGCGTTCTCTTTCTTCCTTATCTGTGCACCTCTCCTCCAGTCCTCCGCCCCCCATGCCCCAACGCTCGCCTCAGCGCCCGCCTCCACCGTGCGCCCCAACGCCCACCACCAGCCGCCTCCACTGCGTGCCCCAACGCCCGCCGCCAGCCGCCTCCACC
This sequence comes from Setaria italica, assembly GCF_000263155.2. Classification (NCBI taxonomy): domain Eukaryota; kingdom Viridiplantae; phylum Streptophyta; class Magnoliopsida; order Poales; family Poaceae; genus Setaria; species Setaria italica. The sequence continues at coordinate 37,164,405 of NC_028450.1, forward strand.
ACGTGCCTCAGCGCCCAACGCCCGCCACCTCCACCGCACACCTCAGCACCCGCAGGCGGCCGCCACCGGCCGCCACCACCCCGCGCCCTTGAGCTCGCCGATGACCAGCACCTCGCTCTGCCCGTTCGTGGTGCTACCTCGCTCGGCTTGCGGGGTCCTCCCAGGGACAAAGTTGGCAAAGGGTGTGGAGGAGCCGGGGGGGAGCTAATTTTTTTAGCTCCCGCTCCATGGAATGGCTCCAGTCAAGTCAACGGCATTTGGGGAGCTCCGGCGGCGAAGCCGTTTACTGCCTTGTCGTTTGGTAGGGCATCGGCAGAAGCCGTCCATGGAGCCGGAGCCAAAGACACGTAGAACTTTAGTTTATTAGGTACATCGTGCTTTGTAAGACTAACCCTCGTTTTTGTAGATTCAGTATGTAGAACTCTAGTTTAGGGATGCTTCAGCATCTATACAATTCTGATGTAATAATTTCATTACACTGTTCTAGTTTTTGGCTGCTGCTGCTTCTAAATAACTGAGTGTTGAGCTACCATGAATAGCTTCCTTGGAGTGATTTACGGAGACGTTAAGGAACTTCAGCGATTTAAGCCTGTCACCTGATTATGTACATAAATTCAACGAAAGTAATATGTCCTACATTCCTACCTCGAGACTTCCATGAGCATGTTGAAGCCAAATTGATAGTGTCAATCAGCATCATATTGTAAGGTGTACACAAACGATTGGACACTGTAAAAGTAGCAGTACTAATACGCACTGCCAAGCGACTGAGATCCACTGTGTTTTCTGTCAGGCCCAAAACCAAACCTGTCATGCCATCCGGACATCCAGGGAAACCCCCCTGCTAGCTTGAGCCTAGGGAGGAAATAATGCTTCGTTTCCAGGAACTCTAGATTTGCAGCGCTTGCAGAAAATGAAAAATGTCGTAGAGTATCCTGGAACGAAGCGGGTTAAATTGATTTTTGTGTTTGGAAGGTAGCGGAGAGGTCAACATATACAGGGTCACCAAAGACCGTGGTTGCAGAGGCCACACCAGCCGAATTCAAATCTTATCCTGTTTGGATAATCGAATGTGTGAATGTCTGTAGCTACATGTATTTTCCTTCTAGCATTTCCCACTGCATGTCGTCGCAGACGTCCAGCCTGGCAGGTGGCACCCGTGGCAGCCTCTGCTCGCAGTCCTGAAGATCGTTTCTGCATAAGGTGGGGAAATCACTGTATTCGAATGTCCACCTGCTGGTGCAAAAGAACTCCATGGAATCGAGCGAATATGAGCTAGAAAATATCATGAACTCCTTCACTCCTTGCTCCAGTGATGAGCCCGCACACTCGTCGACAAGTCTTTCGCTCTGAGCAAGCTAACCCTAGCCGGGACATCAACGTCAAGCGCTCAAGCGTCAAGCCCATCCCGGCATTCCCACGGGTCCAGCCTTCCCAGGGAAAGACAAGAATCAGATCGATCGCACCATCACCGCTATCCGGCCTCCGGGGACGCATGTGGCCGGTTTCATATCGGGGGCTTGGCCGCACGCGCCACGCGGCACCGCCGGCAGGTGTCGCCACTGCGCCGGTGACGCCGACGTGCCGCGGCGCCGTCGTTGGATCGGAGTGTTACCTGGGCGCGCGTGCCGTTCTCCGGCAGCCCTCGCTCTCCTTCTGTCACTGGTCACTGGTCAGTGGTCGCTCTCATGTACACCTTTGCCCCCCACCCGACTGCCCTGGCTGCAGGGCAGATGATGTTTATCCGCTCGGTGAGTCGTGCTCCAGCGGTTGGCAGCGTCGTCGTCGTCGTCTCCAACCTTCTCTTCCTTTCACGGCTGAGATCTTCCAGAAACCCGCTGAGGCGCTGAGACGTGCTAGCGGGCTGGGCTTTCAGGCTTTCAGCCTGCTTAGCTTACAGCCCAGGCAGGGAGGGGGTGTAGCCGATGAGGGAAACAAAGCCTTGGCTTAGATTCAGCCTATTGCCCTATGTTGTCAGGCGATCTGTTCTTTCAGTTTTATTGATGGACTGTTTGGATGATAAATATGATGCCCCCTGTTCTGGCCGTCCTGCTGCTGTACTGCAACTTAAGATGGTGCACAGTGCGCAGGAGGATGCATAGCCAAATAGTGTACATCTTCCTACATCGCAGCTCAATGTACTCCATCTGCTACGTATGCGCTGGTCTGGTCCTTCCCTACATACGCTACAAGTACTCTCCTTTCATTCGGAGCACGTACCAACTATTCCCTCCGTCCCAAATTATTATTCATTTTGATTTTTCTATATACAAAACTTTTTGATAGCATGTCCTATTTTGCCGGTCACCGTGTGATTGGCCCATAACCACATGCAAAATCGGCCTCCCAGTCTAGGCAGGAATGTGGAAAATTTCCATTTTTCCCTCGAGCCTGTACGTACAGACGCCGCAACCACCCACGTAGCCGCGCGGTTCCGATCTGATTGCTACCCACTCAAGTTTATCATTCAATTCAAGATCAACTTGATCCACACAAGGCTGCAAACTAAATATAAAGGAATTACACGGAATCGCATTTACAATCCGTTTCTTGCTGACATAGTGACATCAAAATCAAGATAGCTGCCTTTTGGAACCCATGCTTAATAAAGTTAGTAGCATTTTCGCTCCATACATCATAGTAGCATGTGACATCTGTCCTCACTTCCCGGTCTTCCACAGCTCCACTGCTGACCCTGACCATGCCTTGCCCCGCCTTTTTTCCTCATCTTCTGATCACCGGGTAAGACCGTTGCACGCCCATGCCGGCGCCATGGCTGCTAGCCTGCTATATGTGTAGTCTAGGTCCAAGGATCAGTCACCCTACGACGACAGGTACAACCCACAGAACGCGTACGTACAACGAACTCCCGTTCCGCACGCGAAGAGCATCAGCAGCCGCCGCATCGTCCACTGCTGCGCGCGCACCAGAAAGAGAAGGCGATTTTCTAGCTGCCGCTCGCCTGCCAACAGCCTCGGCCACATACGGCCGCGGCCGCGCCACCTGACGGGGATCGCCGGCTTCCGGCCTCAACCCGCTCGTCATCAAATCAAGCCGATGGGCGCGGAACGGTTGCTACCCGCTCGTGCGTTAATGCGGCTCGGCGCAACTACCCCACCACCCCCTCAAAAAAGGAAAAGCACAGGCTCGTCGGACGGGGTCGGGCGGCCGACCCTCCGTCCACCGATCAATGCGGTTAGGCATCATCAGCGCCCGTCGCCGCGGGTGGCGGTGGGCCGGTGGCCGTCGTCGGGAGCAGGAGGGTCGCTGCGCGGTTGCGCCCCGCCCGTCCCGAGGTCGAGGCGTAGAGACAGCCGGCCGCCGGCGACGTCGAACCGAATGGATGGCGGCCCTGCCACACGTACGCCTGCTACCAGCTGCTAGTTCAGGATCCCCGATGGCTCCTGACCTATTGCATTTGCCCCTGTCATCGCCAGCGCGTATCAGCTCCCACTCGGTCTGCGAGCTTAGATTGCGACGCACATCCGTAACCGTAATCCGTCTACCTTTCTGATGGGGACAATTCATTTCTGGAAATAAAATTCGACCGGGACAATTCAGCTTTAGATAACCTAGACTACAATCTGCCGTCCGATGTCGCTGGCATGTGCGGTTTGCCGTGCAATATTACATCTCTGAGAGGCGTCAAGCGGGAAATCAAATCCTCACTTGGTAAAAAAGAAAAAGAAGATAAAAGTGAATCCTATGTTGAAATTGGGAGGCTGTTTGGATATGAGTGCTAAACTTTAGGAGTGTCACATCGGATGTTCGATGCTAATTAGAAGGATTAAACATGAGCTAATTATAAAATTAATTGCAGAACCCCTATACTAATTCGCGAGACAAATCTATTGAGCCTAATTAATCCATGATTAGCACGTGTTTACTGTAGCAGCACATTGTCAAATCATGAACTAATTAGGCTTAATAAATTTGTCTCGCGAATTAGACTCCATCTGTGCAATGAATTTTGTAAATAGTCTATATTTAATACTCCTAATTAGTATCAAACATCCGATGATGGGTACTAAAGATTCCAACCCTCTAGGCTAAACTTTAGCCCCTGTCACATCGGATGTTTGAACAATAATTAGGAGTATTAAATATAGGTTAATTACAAAACTAATTGCACAACCCCTAGGCTAAATCACGAGATGAATCTATTAAGCCTAATTAGTCCATAATTTGACAATGTGGTGCTACAGTAACCATTCGCTAATGATGGATTAATTAGGCTTAATAGATTCATCTCACAATTTAGCTTAGGGGTTCTACAATTAGTTTTATAATTAACTCATGTTTAGTCCTCTTAATTAACATCCGAACATCCGATGTGACAGGGCTAAAGTTTAGCCCCTAGTATCCGAACACCGCCCCCAGACAATTTGGCAGCGTGTATTGTCAGCGCGACATGACCTTATTGTTAGTTTTTCCACTCAACCCGGCGCTTCTTTTACTGCGATTTCTCGTTATGTCTCCAAAGTTGGAAACAAAAGTCCCCATCCATCATTGTTCGAAAAAAAAAATCCCCACCAATCCATGAAGGAAAAGGGACTATTTCAAATGGCAAAATTCTCTGGATTAGTCCCAAATATAATCATAGGCTCGCAGGGCTACAGTCGATTAATTGTCGTTTGTTGACAGGAGAAGATCAGAGAGCGATAATCAACCGCACAGTCTCCCAAATCATAGCTGTTGTGCGAGAGTGAAGGACAACAGCTACCCGGCCGGGGATCTCCAGCACAGTCAGCCATCTACTCGTCTATCAACCGAGCGCCATTTTCTCAACGCGTGTTTTCATTCAAAGCAGCGGGTGCGGAGAGATTGTGACCTTCAGACAGTTGCCTCTGCCTTTAAGTTTCATGCCAGTTTCAGGTTCATCGTAACTAGCCGCAACGACACACTAGCCTGCCGGCACAAATCACAGCCTCTGCAAGCCTACCAGTTACCATCAGATCGGCCACGGCAACATGAAATTCTTCTTCAGAGAGGGGGAGACAAACTTCCAAAAAATTCACAACAATGGCGGTCGGCAGCAGCTCCATGCTAACCCAAACAGGAGTTGAAGGCTGAGAGTGGCAGCTCGTGGGCCTGGGCGTCAATGCCTATCAAGAACGCCCGGCGCGGCTCCAGGCTCCTTAATGATTTGATCAATCATGCATACCTGCAATTGGTTTGTTCTGATACACGTCCATGTCAGATTAATTCCGGCAATCCCTGTCACCTGTGGACAGATATGGACATGTTTTGAATGAAGGAGTTTGGTAGCAGGAAACAGAATTTTCTTCAAGGTACGAGGCGTAGCAACTCCGAGGACATGGACACGTCGGAGGTCGAGCTGCACACTTCTGTTCTGAGGAGGACAAATGGACACCGAAACATTCCCTTGTCCGACGTCTATCCTCTCGCAGAATTTCACTAGTTAGACCGAATAATTGCGTTGTAGCAACTGAACTGCACTTCTCTGAACTAATAAAGACGGATATATTAATCTGCAGAATTTGATTACGCAGCAAAGCTCTGCAAGCAACGTTCAGTAACCATGCATCAACTGATCAAACTTGTTCAGAAGCCCGCAGGTGATTCTCTCCAGATATCTACTGCACCTTTCAGTGCCGCCATGATCATTGATCAGACTTTGAGATGGCAGGGGTAACTCGTAATCTCTGAATGGCATTTCGTGCTTCTCGAAAGGGCCACTAAATTCACTGGTTGGAGGTCTATTTCGGTCTTGTTCTTGCAATTTAAGCTAATAAGCTGGACATTTATTAGCTCAACTGTGTATCACCTGTGTACAACTGCCGAGAATACCATCATTATCATACACCATGAGTTGAGTAGTTGACACAAATATTCCTTTTGCGAACAACTTCGATTCTATTTCCTGTGGATTTCGTTCTTTTTCGAGAGGGTCCATAAATTAATCAGTTGGAGACTTGGAGGTCTAGGTCTATTTCGGCCTTACTGTTTCAATCTAAGCTGGATTTTATTTTTTTTTGAAATAAAATCTAAGCTGGATTTGATTTGTAAAACGAAAGGCTACGCGGCACTGCAAGTTTAGGATTCAAATAGCTGCAGAAAGCAACGATCAAGGTAGCTAGAAGACACTTCCATTCCCTTCACTCGGTCGTAACCTTTGTCAATTGTCACTTCCATCTTCATCCGCAAGCGGCCCCAACTCGCCGGGCTGTTGCTGCACAACTCCTGCCTGCATGCACGGCCATTAACCCCTTCACTGCAGGCAGATGCTCTCCATGTCTTGTTACCAAAAGTCCAAAACCCTTCAGTAGTTCACTGCAGCTCACCTCCATGGCCATGGCTTTCGAGCTCCATCTTCCTCATCAGTTCTTCGCCCTAACGCGGCCGGCCGTACGTATAGAGATATACAGTGACCCGTCGCTCTTCACCCCTGAGTTTTGATGCTGCTGCTGCCGTCGTCTATCCAGTATAGTACGTATAGCTGACATGTGGTGTCCGTCCCACTGTAAGTGCACTTTTAGAATTTGAAGTGCAAATTAGTATTGATGGCAAATGACAATATTACCCTTGTAAAGGTAAGAGATGGCAGTAATCATTGCAGCAGTATATGGTTTGAAAAACAAACTGGAAAAGCGACCATGTGCCACGTTTACAGTCTGGAATGTTTCAGAAGAAAAAAAGTCACACCAAATCTAGAACCGTTACACTGAGGAAAGTGGCGCCAAATTCTAAATTGGAGATGTCGTGTGGTGGTAGAAGTACCTCCAGCACATCACAAACTCCAGCAACCAAATGAGTGACATCCATTCCATCCTAGCATCCTACAATCCACTTCATCATCAACCATAACCATTGATCTAAACACAGTACCGGATGAAGGATATAGACATCTCTTACCTGATCTAAATGAAGAACCACCAGGTGCCTTACCTGATCTAAATGAAGAACCACCAGATGAGCAAGAAGATGAAGTCCATGACTGGAAGATGAAGTCTATCGCCTCGAAGAAGTCAAGCTGCTATGCATGGAATAGATCTCAATGTTGATGCTTTTGAGCTACAACAACCAAATGAAGGTAATGTATTCTTTTAATTATATCAATCTATCAAGACTAGCAATCATTTTGTAATGTGGATAGGCTAACAATCAGTAGCATAACAAAGGTAACAATCAAAACAACATTTTGTATAGTGTAGTAACAAATGATGCATGTTCATTGGAAAGGGGTAAAACAAGTTATCAGCTCAGTAAAAACAAGTAATCTTTGGGCTACAATATTAGGTAGAAGAACTTATTACCTTTTTTCTTTGTAGACATAATGGAGTACATGCAAGACTATGGTACGGATGCTGATACTGCAGACATAGCCTTTCATGAAAATGATTTCGAGGACTCTGATTTTGAACATGACCATGCAAATGAAAATATTTCACATCAGTCCAGAAACTTGACAAAAGCTAAAAGACATGCAATTTATGAATCATTGCTTGAGAGAAGTATGCGTGGAAGATTAAAAAGGAACACTACAACTAGAGTTGTTGAAATGTTACAAGTTAGTAGGTATCAAGTGCAACGTGTTTGGCGGAGAGTGAAGGAGTGTCATGCACAAGGAAGACCAGTGGATGTTAGTTCAAGGAAGGCTAAGAACTATGGCCGCAAAAGAAGACAAGCTGATCTATCTGAGGTTCTTAGTGTTCCCGTACGCAGAAGGACAACTATACGATCTTTAGCTGAAGCTATTGGTGTAACGAAGAGCACTCTACATAGGTGGTTCAAGCAAGGGCAACTATGATGCCACTCCAACACACTAAAACCTCTATTGATGGAAGCAAACAAGAAAGAGAGACTGCAATGGTGTGTTGCCATGTTAGATCAACAGACGTTGCCAAATGAACCTAAGTTCATCGATATGGAAAACATCATTCACCTAGATGAGAAGTGGTACAACACTAAAAAAAAAGTACAAGACCTACTATTTGCTCCCAAGAGAGGAGGAATCATACAGGACTGTGCAAAATAAGAATTCTATTGGCAAAGTCATGTTCTTGACGGCAGTGGCCAGACCTAGATATGATTATGAAGGTAATTGTACTTTTGATAGAAAGATAGGAGTGTGAGTATTTATCAGAAAGGTACCACACTTGTTTCACTTTCTTACATTAGTTTGAGGTACTCATTTGTGATCCTTACTTCAATTTATTTCATACAGGAACCAGCAAAACAAAGAAGCCATGATAGAGGAAGGGGAACCTTAGTTACCAAGTCTATCAAGGTAGATCAAGATATTATGAGGTCGTGTATGATTGCTAAAGTTCTAGCAGCTAATGTTGCATGATGGCCTCGAGAAAATGCAAGAAATTCTATTTGGATCCAGCGAGATAATACCCCTTCTCACGTGCCAGTGCATGATGAACAATTTGCTACTTTTGTAGCACAGATAGGGCTGGACATACAGATCATCAACCAAACCTCCAAATTCCCCGAATATGAATGCACTAGACCTAGGATTCTTTGCTTCTCTTCAATCATTAGCCTATGGTACAATCTCTAGAAACGTGGATGAGCTGATTGAGAATGTAAATTTTTTTTTTGATGAATACGACCCATCTACTTTGAATAGGGTATTCCTAACACTACAAGGTTGTTTGGTTGAGGTGATGAAAGATGGTGGCAGAAATAGATAGAAGATTCCTCACATGAATAAAGGTGGGCTCGAGGCACTAGGAATGTTGCCTAAAAGTCTTAGTGTTGACTGCCAGCTATATGAAAATGTGATGGAGTCTTTAAGAAACTAATTGTATTGGTAATGTTGTATAAAACACGACTCGTGCATGTAACACGAGTACTTTTGTAATTAAGAATTAGTCACAGCATGTAATTAAGCCACTAATTGTATTGCTTTGGCTATATAAACCTCTGTTTTTGTAATTGCAGCATAGGGCGTCCCCCTGTTTCATTTTATAATTCTGCCATAACATTCCAAATTTATAAACCATAAACCAATAGCATGATTAATGGTTCCACTTAAGGCACATATAAGTATAGACATTAATTAGCACATATAAACAAAACGGCATACACAATTTATATTTGAGGGTCACGTAACAGTTCCACTAACACATATAAACACAGACATTCATTAGAAATATAAACATTAACTTGCACATACCAGAACTCATAAACATTCCCCATCACAAAGTAGATGTCCATGACCCATCAATATCATTTCGCCATCGCACCAGATGTTAAGTAATAGCAAATGAACTAGGAGTTGAAGAAAGCAGGCACCTGATGAAGACGTCATGGAAGGTTGGATCGATGTGGGCAAGCAACATCTTCAGGCGCGTAACCACCTCCGAGTGCACCTCCTCGCCGGTAGCCGCGTCCGTTGCAACCTTGACACCATCAGTGAGGCCTCCCGAGGCCGCAACCCTGACGGCATCTGCGGGGATGCCCTCGGCCACCACATCGACGCCATCCACCAAGACCCTATCGGCCCCAACCGCTGTGGCATCCGCACCAACCGTGGCGTCCCCAAATCGGTGACCTCGGCGCCGCCCAGCTCCACCTCCATGCCAGACTCTTCATCCTCGGAGTCAGGGACGTACATGTCGCCGTTGGTGCCCATGCGCATGCGACCCCACCGCTTGATGAGGTGCCCCCGCACGCAGATCCAATCTCCACAGCTGCGGCTACCTAGCTTCTATACAAGGTCGTCGTCATTCCCTCCACCGTGGCCGCGTAGCTTTGAGCCCCCACCACGCCGACGAATCCAATTGCGACGGCGTGGGCACCTACCGCCACCAGTCATGAAAGTGAGGTGGATGAGCGTTGGATTGGGAAAGGGTAAGGGGAAAGGGTAAGGGGAACGCGCACGGATGGAGGATGCTAAGGGGTTAGGAGGAATCTGGAACGCGCGCACAAGGAGAGGGAATGGGGCAATGAGGCGTTGTCAGGGGTCGGGTTGCTGGATCCAGGGCAGCAGAAGCGAGTGGTGATGTGAAGACGAGCGGTGCAGGATGCTGGTCGTGCGAAAGAAGATAGAAGAAACGAGTGGAAGGAACTAGGGCCCCGTTTGGTTCTTTAGGAGCTCCTAAAATTCCTATTACATCGAATGTTTAGATACTAATTAGGAGTATTAAATATAGACTAATTACAAAACCAATTTCACAGTTGAAGGCTAATTTGCGAGACGAATCCATTAAACCTAATTAGTCCATGATTTGACAATATGATGCTATAGTAAATATGTGCTAATGATGGATTAATTAGACTTAATATATTCGTCTCGTGAATTAGTTTCCATCTGTGTAATTAGTTTTATAATTAGCTCATATTTAGTCCTTCTAATTAACATTTGAATATTTGATGTGACATAAATTTTAATCCGGACTCAAGAATTAGAGACGCTATGCCATTCCAGCTTTCAGGTCCGGCTGGTGTACTTCATTTTTTAATTAATAAATGGAGCTCACAAAGACTCAGTCTGCCGGCTGCCTGGGCCAATGCATACACCAATAGCTGCTGTTAATTTGGAAAAAAAATTTGAACCCCCCCCCCCCCCCCCCCCCCCCAGTGCAGTTAGAAAGGAACGGAGGGAGTATGTTCGTCATTGTTGCAGTCTCACTGGTCTCCCCTCTGTGGCGTGGCCCCTGACGGAGTGAGTCGCCATAGGCGCAGGCGGGTCCCGCGAGGCCGCCAGCACGGCAGCACCCGTGCTTCGCTTGACCGCTTTAAATTCTCGCTGCCTCTCCTCTCGTCTCGCTTCAGACTTCAGTAATCACAGTACTGATCCACGCCCTGAGCCTGGCCCGGACAGCCGGCAGCTAGCTTAGTCCAGTCCCGCGCTGCAACCCAACTCGACGGGGGTGTGGGCGCCGCCTCGGGGTTCGCTCACCATGGTCTCCTCGGCGCAGCTCAGGCGGCTCAAGCCCCTGTACCAGCTGGAGGTGAACAACATCCTGGCCATCGTCACGGAGCCGTTCGCCGCCGCTGCCGTGCTCAAGGCGGCGGAGCTGGGTCCCGGCGAGATCCTGGAACGCCTCCGCGCGCTCCGGCCCGCGCACATGTTCCTCGCCGCGTTCCTGCGGGCGGCGGCGGCGGCGCTGTACCTCAGGCTCCGCCCGCGCGCGGTGTACCTGGTGGACTACGCGTGCTTCCGCACCAACCCCAACTGCCGCGTCCCGTTCGCGACGTTCCTGGAGCACTCCCGCGTGTGGCCGGGCTTCGACGAGCGCAGCGTCCGGTTCATGACGCGGCTGCTGGAGCGCTCGGGGCTGGGTGAGGAGACGTGCCTGCCGTACGCGCAGCACTACATCCCGCCGTCCCGGGACCTCGAGTCCTCCCGCGCCGAGGCCGAGCTCGTCATCTTCTCCGCCATCGACGACCTCCTCGCCAAGACCGGGCTGTCCCCGCAGGACATCGACATCCTCGTCGTCAACTGCAGCCTCTTCGCGCCGACGCCGTCCTTCACCGACATGATCATGCGCCGGTACAAGCTCCGCGAGGACGTGCGCGCTGTGCACCTCGCCGGGATGGGGTGCAGCGCGGGGCTCATCTCCGTGGAGCTCGCCCGGAACCTGCTCCAGGTGGCGCCCCGGGGCGCGCACGCGCTGGTGGTGTCCACGGAGACCATCACCCCCAACTACTACATGGGGCAGGAGCGCGCGATGCTGCTCCCCAACTGCCTCTTCCGCATGGGCGGCGCGGCGGCGCTGCTCTCCACCAACGGCGCCAACGCGCGGTTCCGGCTGGCGCGCGTGGTGCGCACGCTCCGCGGCGCCTCGGACAGCGCCTACCGGTGCGTGTACCAGGAGGAGGACGACCGGGGCAACGTCGGGATCAACCTGTCCAAGGACCTGATGAACATCGCCGGCGACGCGCTGAAGGCGAACATCACGGCGATGGGTCCCCTGGTGCTGCCGGCGTCGGAGCAGCTGCTGTTCGCGCTGTCCTTCATCGCGCGGAAGGTGCTCAACAACCGGATCAAGCCCTACATCCCGGACTTCCGCACGGCGTTCGAGCACTTCTGCATCCACGCGGGGGGCCGCGCCGTGATCGACGAGCTGCAGCGCAGCCTGACGCTGTCGGACGAGCAGGTGGAGGCGTCGAGGATGACGCTGCACCGGTTCGGGAACACCTCCAGCAGCTCGCTCTGGTACGAGCTCGCCTACATCGAGGCCAAGGGCCGGATGCGCAGGGGCGACCGCGTCTGGATGATCGGCTTCGGCTCCGGGTTCAAGTGCAACAGCGCCGCCTGGGAGTGCATTCGCCCCGCCGCCAACGCCGACGGGCCATGGGCAAACTGCATCCACCGGTACCCCGTCCACATCCCCGACGTGCTCAAGCACTGACCGCCCCGTCCGTACAGCCGCCGTTCCTGCAGCCCTCTCCGTCCGGTGTCGCGCATCTCCCAGTACATCTCCATTACTACTCTTCTGTGTTGTGTTCCCTAAACCGTTGGCAACAGCGACCGGGGCCGGCCATGAACTCGAAATTCGGGGGTCGAGGACTTGTCGTGTCAGCGAGCAGCGGCGGCGGCGGCGGGCTGGTCGTCATAAAGGCGGCGGGTCGGGTCAGGCTCTGGTGCATGTGCGCCGGGAGGGCAAAACGTGATCACGTCGTCCTCTTCCAGGAGGGCGGCTGCCGGCTTTACACGTACACTCGTTGGATGTGACTCGTGTCGTGTCGTGTTCCCACTTCCTTTTCTCGATGTGTGTTTTTTGTGTTTCTTTTGGGCCATGTTTAGTTACTCCCAACTCCCAACTTTGACACTATGCAAAAAGAAGATTCCCCATCACATCAAACTTGCGGTACATGCATGGAGTACTAAATGTAGATGAAATTAAAAACTAATTGCACAGTTTTGTTGTATTTTGCGAGACGAATCTTTTGAGCCTAATTAGTCAATATTTGGACAATAATTCACAAATACAAACGAAACGCTACAGTGTGCTACAGTGCTGTAACAGTAATTTGGCACCTCCCAAATTCCCCAACTAAACAAGGCCTTGATTCATTCATCCAGTATATGCATAAGCAGAGAGACGAGAGCTAGAAGAACAAGGAGAAGAAGAAAAAGCTTGATGTATTTGTGTACCTTACCTACTCTATCAATATAATGAATTGTTTCAATTTAAGTAGTGCCTGCACCTGCATGCATCGCCATGAGCTGAGACCCAGGCCTTGTTTAGTTCCGCGATGTTGGCGCCGCCAAAATCACTGTACGTCACTGTAGCACAATGTAGCATTTCGTTTGTATTTGGTAATAATTGTCCAATCGTTGATTAATTAGGCTTAAAACGTTCGTCTCACAAAGTACAACCAAATTGTGCAATTAGTTTTTAATTTCGTCAATATTTAATACTCCATACATGTACCGCAAGTTAATCTTCTTTTTCATAGTGCAAAAGTTTGGATTTTGTTTAGTTGCCCAACTTTGAACAACCAAAAATATTGTAGCGCAACTGTAGTATTTCGTTTGTATTTGTGAATTATTGTCCAAATATTGACTAATTAGGCTCAAAAGATTCGTCTCGCAAAGTACAACAAAACTGTGCAATTAGTTTTTGATTTCGTCTACATTCAGTACTCCATGCATGTACCGTAAGTTTGATGTGATGGAGAATTACATAGTGCCAAAGTTAGAATTTGGCGTTGGATGCTGGGGAAGGCGCCAGATTGTTCACTGTTGCTGTTTGCCCGTTGCGACTGTGCTGTGCACTGCAGGCATGCAGAGCCTGGCAGTGTCATTTCATTTTCCCCCACCGGTGCAGGTCGCTTCCGCGGATTAATTATCCCGGCTGACACTGGCCAGCGCCGAGCTTTTAGCGCATGGGTTTGAAAGCGCCGTACGCGCGAGAACGCGTACGTGTCGCCGCTGCGGTCGCGTGGGTGTCCTCGCAGAAATAATTCCTTATTTAACATTAGAATTCCGACTCGTCCTTTTTTTTTACCCTTCAAATTTCTTCTTTGACACTTGTTTCGATTTTCATCCTCAAAATGACACTGCCGTCAATGTGGAGTGCTAACAGCGTTAACTGTCAATAGAAAAGACGTTTTTGCCCCCACATTTGAGATCTCAATGCAATTTTGTACGTAAATTTTAACAGATAGCGCTGCAGTTGCTTGCATCATTTTTTCTACCACTTGTAACCAAAATTTGCATCAATTTATTTTTGCATCATTTAGAACCAAATCTGCAAATCGGACAGCATAGACGAGGTGCCTTCAGGTGCGCTGTCTCTAGACTCTGGAGCCGCGCTCAAGGACGAGCACCCAGTTCAACGCCGGCGCCTCTACTCGCTCCGCCTAGCCATCGAGGCTGGCTCCCGCTGCTCCTAGACGGCCGTCAATGCCCGCACCCGCTGCTGCCACGCAGCTGCCAAGGCTCGCGCCCGCTGCTCCTGCACGGCCTGCGCTCGCCGCTCCCAGACGGCCATGGTGGCCCGCACACGCCGGTGCCGCGTGGCCGTCGAGGTCCGCTTCCTCTGGATCAGCGCCGCCATCGTCCATACGCGCTGGCTGCCGCCTCAGAGCCGCCGAATCTCCCTACCATTGCCACTGGGAAATTCTGAAGTTCAGGATGAGACGTGAGAGAGGAAGCGTGCGAAAGGGAAGAATCGATTCCTCTGGTTAGACTGGCACGGGGTAAACGGCTCATGGTCAAGGGTAATTTTGTTCTCTCACGAAAAAACTGACAGGTCTCCAAGGGCTTTTGATGGCAGGATTCCGTCAGCAGTGCCATTTTAAGGATGAAAGTTAAAGTTAATGTCAAATAAAGAAGAATTTTTTTAAAAAGTTAAAAAAGAAACGAGTCATTTTACTGATATCAAATAAGAAATTATCTGAATGAACGAATGTCCATTCCGGCGACGGCGGGGCCGGATGCGCGCGGCCGGCCGTACTCATGCACGATACTTCCGGATCACGGTCAGCAGCCGTCATCTTCGTGGAATTGTGCGAACCGAGCGCGCTCCCCGCTTCATTTTCCTCTCGAGTTCCAGGTGCGCGGCGACGAGCCGACGACGGCTGGCTGGACGCGAAGCGAGCGCGCCGTGCGGCCGCGGGTGTTTCCTTTTTTCGGCCGGTGCCTGTACGTCCGGCCAGTTGCCACAACCGAACCAACAGCTCGTGAGGTCCATGGAGATCCGCCCGATTGCTCCACGATGATGGCAGGTGACCGAGGAGGCTGTTCCAACTACCAAACGGCTAACCGGGGACGATTCAATTCGCCAGTCGGATCCTGCTGCTCGAGACTGCCCTTTTCCGTGCTTGTTGGGAAGGCGAACTGAGAGGCGCGCGGGCGCTCCTCTGTCTTCTTCTCCCGCCCGAAATTGGCAACGCCACGATCGCGGGAGAAGCCCGTCTGCGTCACTTTCAGCACCCGGACGACGTTAGCGATCTGGATCCCTGGGAATTGGGAAAGGAACAAGCACATGGGGAATCAGCTGTTTTGATCTTCTCGCGGCGTGCTGACAGCTGATAGATCGACCATCAGAAGCATAGTGTACCTGACTTGATCTGAACACATGCATATCTTGGGCATGCGGACGTGGACATGTCCCAGCTGCTTCTCTGACTTCACGCCGAGTAGGTATTGCCAAATGCATTACTACGTAGCAATGAGTGTCGAGAGAAACATTGCTGCCGTCTGTATACTGCAGACAAGGGCAGGTTGAGATGGACATATCACATATGCGCATATCAGTGCATCACACTGCCACCAGGCACCAGCATTTGTTCCTTCTTTTAGGACAGGAGGCCACCAGTGAGTGTGAGACGGCGAAAGTATCAACCGTGTCCTGGGCCGGATAGAAGCCCCAGTGGGTTGGGTTTGGTATCCGAATCTTGGGCCGTGGCTCATTGTTCTCTAACGAATTTTGAGTCCACATAACATGTTTGCCTTTCTCTCTGTCACCTTGGGGACCCTCCTCCCTATTCAAAGCTGCAAACGGGACATCTAGTAACGACCAACAAACAATAGAATTTAATTACTTTTACACGATTTGTTTTAATCAAATCCTATAAATGTTAAAATGGTATAGCCTGGACTACCAAAATTTCAACCCCATGAATATCTTTCGGATTAGTTTGACGGGTACGGATGGTCAGGGATGAAGCTGGGATTGGAAGAGGAGGGGGCCAACTAAGTTAATTCATGCACCGAATATTAAGAACATTTTTCTAATCTCAAGGTTTATAGTAGAAAAATTGAGACCATGAGGGGCCATGGCCCCTGCCAGCCCCCTACTGGCTTCGTCCCTGCGGATGGCAACATAGGGCGCGTTTGTATATTGTCCAGTGCCCTGTCCTGCCAAATTAGATTGGCCGGACAAATTCTGGCGACGAAATCGGTTGTCGCGATTTGGTCGTGCATGGCCTGAAAAATGAACTGCGCGTGGGCTACCTGTACGGTGGCCTGCCCACTTCATCATCCCTCACCCAGCCCTTGTTTACTTGGGAAGTTGGGAGGTGCCAAATTGGTATTTTACCATAAATGTGACACTATAGCGTTTCGTTTGTATTTGTGAATTATTGTCCAAATATTGACTAATTAGGCTCAAAAGATTCGTCTCGCAAAGTACAACAAAACTGTGCAATTAGTTTTTGATTTCGTCTACATTTTGTACTCCATGCATGTACCGCAAGTTTGATGTGATGGGGAATTTCTTTTTACATAGTGTCAAAGTTGGGAGTTTTGTGGGAAGTAAACAAGGGCCCAGTCACCCCCCCTCCCCCACACATGCAGTCCTGCTCCCAATTGTCATCCGCTCAACAAGAGTGATTGTCGCCATACTAAGGGGGCGTTTTCTTCCCGTGTCTTATTTTTAGCACGTGTCACATCGAATGTTTAGATACTAATTAGGAGTAGTAAACGTAGACTATGTACAAAACCAATTACATAGGTGGAATCTAAACAGCGAGACGAATCTATTAAGCCTAATTAATCTATCATTAGCAAATATTTACTGTAGCAACACATTGTCAAATCATGGACTAATTAGGCTTAATAGATTCGTCTCGCCGTTTAGATTCGTCTTATGTAATGGGTTTTGTAAATAGTCTACGTTTAATACTTCTAATTAGTATCTAAACATTTGATGTGACGGGTGCTAAAGTTTAGCAAGTGGAAGAAAACAGGCCCTAACTATATCGAAGACTCTCTCTTCGCGCCAAGTACACGCCTATGTATCTCTCCATCCTTGTGCAACGATGAGGTCCTCCATTCTCACCATTGCCCTATCCGCTTACCATGGGCCTCCTCCATCGACGGCGCAGCAGGGGGCGCTTGCACCTGCACAGGACGCATTGTTGAAGCAACGGTGCCTGGAAGATGGGCACCTGAAGCTCGAGGCCACCTCCCACCCGGCCCTCTTCGCCTCCTCCGAGCTCCTCACCCTCCCGGCCCTCTCCAAGGTACGCCGCCCCGCCTCGGCCTCCTCCTCTGCCACTTTCCTTGGCGCTCGCCGCCGGTCAAAGGGTTAGGGTTTAATTATTCTTTTTCCCGGGGCGATTGGGTAGGGTGTGGTTGGATCTAACGCAGTGGGTGCTGGTTGTTTTGTTCGTTTGCGCAATGTGTGCGGTTGGATCTAACGCAGTGTGTGCTGGTTGCTAGATATTGTGGTTTTTTGATCAATCCGGAGACAGCTCTGAAGAGTGCTTGAACACGGTGATTTGGTGAGTTATCCTCTTTAATGGTAATCGTCCAGGCCGTGAAGATGCATCAGTGGTGTCGGACACCGTCAGGAGGATCAGGTAAAAAATTCTTGCATCCCCTGTTGGTATGATTCGTTTTCTTATTATATTGGGTTGCTTTGGTCCTCTCCAGTTTTTTGCAGTATTCAACACTGCATAATCTAAATGCATCTCTTCCGTTAGTCTGATTACACCTTTTGCTCTATCCATCGTTTAATCATTATAGCTTCTGTGAATTAGGTCCAAGTTAATTATGTATTTTTGCCAGATTAGCAATGAATCATAGTTTTATGAACACTTCCGTACGTGAAACTGATGTTTCAAAATCCTTTCAGTTTTTGCCATAGAAGATCACAGATTTCAGTTATAAAGCTTGGACAATTCAGTATCCATTGGCTCTATCATGGTTCTCTTTTGCCATAGAAGATCACTTATATCAGTTATAAAGCTTGGCAATTCAGCATCCATTGGCTCTATGGAATTATTTGAAGAAAAATGAGCGATGGAGAAAGGTATGTTATAGTTGCTGTTACAAGGCTCCAGTGTTTTCTTTCTTTTGAGTTTTTGGTCAATTTCTTTGTCTTGGTTCAGTAAATAATTTTGTTTATTCAGTGAGCCATGAGCCATTTTTCATATTGGATATTTTATGAAACATGTATAATGCATAAACGGTCACATATATTTAGTGTGGCTTGGTAAGGTAGCAAGGTACTTATTTATTCCTAAGAGCAGGACAACCTGTTTATCTCTAGGGCCCTACTATTTCAGCTGGAAGCATCATAGTTCTCTTTTGCCATAGAAGATCACACATTTCAGTTCGAAAGTTTGGGCAATTCTGCCTCCGTTTTCTCTATGGAGTTATTTGAAGAAGAATGCGTGAGCACTCATAGTATCGGCCGCGGCGGCCGCGGTGGTCATCGCGGTCGTGACGACGCTGTCTGTCGGACTCCGTGCGTTCGCAGCTCCGTGCCTGGATCGTGTGACGCGTGTCGTGCGCCCCACCCAAGCGGCTGTGTGCCGAGGCTGCGGGGCGCTGTGGCGCTAGCGCCCCTCCCGCGGGTTGCTCAGCTTCCTGCTGGCCACCTACTGGTGCGGCGGGCGCGCGGGACCCTTAGGGACCGCCCGCGCTCCGTGTCTGATGGCTGCTACTCGCTTCTTGTCTCCATTGGAGGGAACTCTCCGCCTGCTGGACCGCCGTGGTCTCAAGCAGACCCTTAAGCTCGCGATGGATGCACAAGCCCTCGGGGTCTTGCGGCTAAGGGATTGAGCGCAAAATCATTGCCGCGGCGGCCACATTCTGGCTAGCACGGGCGCAGCGGTGGACTCCGTCTTCGTCGCACGTGATCTGCTCATGCACGCGATGGGAACGATTGTGGGCCGCTCCGGCCGCCTGTTCCCCCCGTTGCTTGCTGAGCTCGGCGCACTCGTGCTCCAGCTGGGCGCGCTTGCCTTCGAGCTCCGCCGCTTCGGCGGCGAGGCATTCCGCTTTTTCGCGGAGGCATACCTCGCTTTCCTCCGGCGTGCGCTGGATCGGCTGCGCGCGCTGCCCGTGAGGAAGGGTGTGCACAGCAAGCTCTTCCATGAAGCACTCCCTCGACAGGTTATCACGGTGGACGAGGTCCACCTCCGACGAGGAGCTGCACGCGGAGTGGATCTCCATGAGGTCATGGAAGGATGCCGATGCGTACTCCGCCGCATCGACGAACGTGGGGTTCGCGGGGTCGGGGCGAAGCCTGCGCTCGAGGTCCATCTGGAAGAGCTGGGCTATGTCCTGGAGACCATACGACAGCTGAACCATAGGGTCCCAGAACTCACTCTCCGGGGGGAGTAGGGCCTCCCCCGAGAGCTGGGTGAAGACGTTGGCCAACACATAAAAGGTGCGGCGGCAGGCCTCGGGCTCGGGGCCCGCCCTAAGGTGTACGTCGATCTGACGTGCTAGGGCATCGCCATTGATGGGCAACGCGGCGGGGTCGCCACTTGGTGGCGTCCCCTCCAGCTCAGGCTGGACGGGGAGCTCCTCTTCGAGGAGCTGTAGGTGACCTAGCTGGTAGGCGACGAAGTCCAGGCTTCCGAAATGGAATGCCTAGGCTGGAAGAAAGCTAGGGACGAGCTGCAACTCACCCCCAGCATTGATAGCGAACTCAAGGCTCCCAAAGCGAATGGTGTCGCCCGGGGCAACGCCGCCGCCGGTGCTAAGACCGAAGGAGGCCATTGAATAGGCTAGCGAGGAATGCGCGACTGCCCCTACTTGGCGCGCCAACTGTCGATGTTTCAGACCGCCGACTAGTGATTGTATGTCGTGTTCTCCTCACTTCCGATGGCTTGCACACAAGAGACAAGGAGTTATACTAGTTCGGGAAAATCCCTACGTCCAGTTTTGACAGGAGTCGTCATGTTCCTTGGATCAAGTGCACTGGGCTTACAACGGGGTGCTTGCAAGCAAGCGTTCGTGCGATGTGTGGGTGTGTGCGTTGAATGAGAGAGAGAGAGATAGGAGGCCTGGTTCCCCTTATATAGGCCAGGGACCGGACAATGACATTGAGAAATGGAGGGGATCCCCGACCTCAGTGGTCGGGGGTTGTGGCGTGGTCGGGTCTTCCTTGCACCAAGAGGCCTCCTTGTCCTGTCCCCTTGGCTGGTCGTGGACTTTGCACGCCTTGTACAGTGGCTCCTATGCATCGTGGGTTGCTTACGCACGGCCCGACCTGCTCCGTGGCGTGCTCCTATCCTGTACACCAACTCTATGGCAATGAACGGGACGGGTGCTGTTGCTGTCGTCCGTACTGGTGACGAATGGGCGGGCCGTAGTTAGTGGCCTGGACGGGGCGCGCCGCTCGTCCCGGTTTTCCCCGACCTCTTTAGTGCGCTCACGGCCGCTCCTCGCCGTAACATCTGTCGTTGGGTCCCACCTTATCTGCGGGACCGTACCAGGCCTGGCGTAGTAGCATGGCCTTGATCTTGACGGGTTTCTTTGATGGCGAAGGCGATGATGACGCTGGGGCGCGTGGGCGCGTACTGCTGTGCGTGGCCTCATCCTGCAGGCCGTCTTGGGCGGTCCGAAGGGTGTAGCCTCACCCTTTGTTGTGCATACATCTATGGGCTCACCAGAAGGTTTGGACAGTCCTAGATACATGGTTGTACACCAAGATGTGTTAGACATAAGACTACGTTGCAGGACGGCGTGGTCTACCTAGAGGACAAGAACTAGTCGAGGATTAGGAAACTACTCGTAGCAAATAGAGTATGACTCACTAGTCGAATCCGACTAGTATTCTTGTGAACAACCGACCTGTAACCCTGCCCCCGGCGATATAAGACGAGGCAGGGATCAGTTCAATACAACCAACACACAGGACGTAGGGTATTACGCAATCTAGCAGTCCGAACCTATCTAAATCGTGTGTTCGAGTTCACTTTCGAGTTCCTGATCTTGGCGAGCCCCACGCACTAAACACTACCTCGGGCATCCCCCTCGGTAGGTTGCCGTGTCTAAACACCGACACCCTCGGACCCCCTGGTTAAAGGTCGTCTCCTCTCGCCCGGTCATGTCTCCGGCGTGGGGCGGTCAGGGGGGCCACACCATGCATTTAATGCCTCTCTACGGCGCAGGTCTTCCTGAGTCAAGGAGTGGGTGAGGCGTTGTGGGCCCTTGCGGGCCCCGCCCCTGAGCTGGCTGAGCCGGCGAGTCGTGGCTCCTGTCTTCCGACCAAGGGAGGTCAGGCGGTGGACCGCAACGTCGTCTGGCCCGCTTCCAGGATGCTTCTAGCTGTTGGGTCTTTGGCCTTTTGGCGCTTGGTTGCCTTAGCCCCTTTCCTGAGGGTACCCTTGGTATAGGTACCCGTCACCCATCTTAGCTCTAATTGGCAAAGGAGTACCATGTGATGAAATAAGCAAATCAAAGGAACGAGAAGAGGTAACATGTTGGCTGAAAGTCTGAAGCATCAATGGATTACTTCAGTGACTAATTTTCATAGGGTACTAATTTTGCATGTAAAGTAGATTTCTATCCCTGATTATGAAGACACTTTGTTATTCGGAAAATAGATGGATTTGTACTAAAAGTTCAAATCAAAATTATACTCAGTACATTTACGGAACTGAAAGAATACGCAGCACCGCAGGTATGTAGAATGAAGACCTTGCAATCTCAGTAATAGAACATGCAAATTCAGAAATTTTGGAGACCAGTTGAACAGAAGTTGCTGTGACCAAGTACATATAGAGTTTTTTGAAACATGCAGCCACAAAGTAGTTTGAAATCGGATGGTCTATACCCTGTTCTTGTGGATTACCACTGATGTCATCATTTAACACAAATCTTATTTGTGTGGATTTAGAGGATTATTGGTCCCCCTATATATGATTGAGTGAACTGAATATATGCTTCAGTTGGCAATAAATATGCAATTTTTAAAAAAACATTTCATTTTAATTCGAATATATGATGTATTTTTCCCATGTTGTGATTCATTTATAGATTATAGATTGTTGGATTTAATACAGTCCTTGACACAAGAAAGAAAAATGATGTTTGATGCACAATAAGCTTCACAATCCTTGTTTTCACTCTTTTGGCCACACGATTAAAGCATCGTTGCTGAATCTAGCGTGCAATTAAAAAGTAAGATGGTCTGTTCTCGAAATGGCTTGTACGATGTATTGGATGATTGGGTAGACAATATTTTAGTGAAGCATAGGTTGCTTTCTGTCTACTCAATTCTTACTTTATTTGTTTCAGAAACTGATTGAAAGATGCTAGGTATTTCTTTCCCCTTGTGATCTTGCTACAATGCTACTTATTGTCTTGCCAAATGCTTTGGTTGCTGAAACATGCTTGGTTCAGATTTGGTCTGATTGGTGTGATTTGTGCAGAACTGGGGTGTTGTATAAGTTGCTGGTGATAGGAAGCATGCTCAAGATGGACGCAGTGCTGCCTAGGATGGATGACAAAATCAAAAGCTGGACGAGAACGAAGTGACTCACTGTTTGACCTTTTCCTGCTTGTTTTTTGTGATGATTACTAGGAGCTGTTGTTATTTTAGTTTTTTTGGAAAGCCCTGCTAAGTTTTGAGAGGGAATTATCTGGTAATCTCTGCACGGGAAAAATTCTTTGACAATTATAAATACTAAACTAAACAAGGCTTAGATAAAGTGAGAGATAGTGTCATGAGACATACCAAAACCGACAATTATAAATTCATGAGATGTTGCAGATGAGAAAGATGTGGTTGTAAATATGGGACATGGAGGAGTAGGAGGCACTGCAGCTGCCGATCTGGGTAAGAATTCTTATTGTCGGTTTTGGTACTGTAATTTCATAACAACTCTTTGTTTCTTTAGATTAGATGTGGTTGCAAATGATTGAGATTAGTAAATTGATGGGTTCACTGTTCGGTTTTATATTCTTAAGAATTGTACAGTTTTTAGTTTAGTTCATTTCCCAGTTGTGTTACTGATGTAGTGTGATTCCAATGTTATTGTAATCATAGGACAGATGAACCAAATTGTTAATGTACTATATTGATGCAATACTATACCTCATGTTGGAATGCAAATGAGCGTGACAAAACAGAAAGCAATCTCATGATGTGTTCATGTGCGCATCTGAAATC